>NW_027460357.1:2367442-2693447 GCF_050947875.1 Dermacentor variabilis
GCAGAAGTACCTGGAGATGTTGAAGTCATTGTTGAGAACGACAAACAGCTGCTGCTCAATCGTGAAATCGGCGTTGCAAGGGGTATTGCCCAGTTACGCCAAGGAAAATTTTATGTAACGGTGGCAAACTTCAGCCAGGAATTTAAACACCTGAACAAGGGCACGAAGACCGCACATATACAGCAGTCAGTGACACACTTGTCCTCTCGGATTCCGTTGAAGCTATAATGACGATGCATGTACCTGAACCACTTTCTGATATTAATCCATGTCTTCCCAGCCATAAGCAAGAACAGCTCAAGGGTCTCCTCCAGCAATACAAGGACTACTTTTCATCATCATCAAGGATTCAACAAACATCAGTTGCTAAGCATTGCATAATATTGAAGAATCCACTCGACCACTCTGTCAAGGCCCGTACCAAGTTTTGACAAGAGAGCGACATATCATTAACCGACAAGTCAACGAAATGCTGCGTTACAAAATCATCCCGCTGTCGAATAGCCCACGGACATCTCCTGTGATCTTAGTGAAGAAGAAAGATGGAACTCTCCGGTTTTGCATCAATTATTGTCACCTGAACAAAGTCGCAAAGAAAGACGTGTACCCACTACCATGGAGAGATGACACACTGGACTTACTCTGGAACGCACATTATTTTTCGTCGATGGTCATCAAGACGGGCTACTGGCAAATCAAAGTGGATGAGAGAGATACTGCCTTTAACACACCAGGCCGTATAAAGTTGTAAATGTTCCCTTACTAACTAAATTAACAAGCATGGTGTCATGTGCGCATTGGTAAACATGAATACCTCTCGCTCGATGACTGCGCAAAGTTGCTGTCAAAACGTTGGAGTGAGGCAGTATGGCAGCAGCAGCGAGAGCGAATTGACCTTTGTGCTGTCTCTCGCTTCAACATGAACTAAATGTCGAAAGCACAGTGCATACCGTATTTACTTGATTGTAAGTAGACTTGAATGTAAGTTGACCTCCCATATATTGCGTATGACAGGGAAAAAAGAGAGCATACCCGACGGCGCATTCCATAATAAAAATTTATCAGTAGCTGGCATGGTCACTGGACTACTCATCTTCACTTGTGCTATCGTCCTCACTGGTGCTGCCATCATCATCGCTGCTAAGGTCCCACAGCGCGCCGTTGTCCAGTGAAATTCCACATTTGGCAAACAACTGCACCATGACATATTGTGGAACAGCAGCCCACACCGAATGCACCCAACCACATGCACCCGTCAGGGAGGCTCTTTTGACAGGTCCGGTTGGTGTAAGTTCACGGTCTTTTGGCACCAGCCACTCGTATTCACGGCGGAGCAGGTCCTTAAAAGACGAAGATCCGGGCTTGTTTCATGACCATGTCGCACTTCAATGGCAGGGAGCGATCATGCATTTCAGTGACATACGCCGCAAGCTTGGCCTACAGCTCCGGAAAGCGTCCCAACTTCGGCCCGTGGGAAATTCTTCGCTTGTCGTCACAGGTAAAAATTTTGCTTCGCTGCAGTCGCCACTCTCGCACCACTCGTTCAGAAACATCGAACTTGCGGCTCGTTGCGCAGTGATTTGTTTCTTCAGCGTAAAGATTGGCAGCCCTCTTGAACGCTGCTGTGAACGAGTGCCGAATGTTTAGTGGGCCTGGAGCACTCATGATGACTGAGAAAGCATGGAAGTAGCGCGTAGCCGGCAGTCAAGTCGAACGCGTCAAACTAAGAACTACAGGTAAAGAGAAACGCACGAGCGGTGTCTGCTCTTCCATGAACTATCGGTACTCCCCGCAAGGGCCGCTGTTCTGAGGGTGCCGCTGTGAATGGAACAGTGGCACTTCCATCAACTGTCGACACCGCTCCATGAGTGTTGTGTGCACTGTAAAAAACTTTTAAAAATTTTGAAAAACCCTTCTGAAAAGTGAACAAATGTATGGGGATAGCTAAAAGCTACAGGTAGGGCCATAGAGCAAACATAAAATTGTAACTACATTTTAGTTTCCCTGATATCTCGTTGGTCTCGCTTTTTTGGTGGGGCCATGTTTTGGTTTAGATTGTAAGTCAACCCCCCCCCCCCCCCTTCATATTTTCAAATTTTAATATATAGATCAACTTACAATCATGTAAATGCGGTACGAAGCTACCGGCACTGGGTGCACTTTATCCAGATCGCAGGTCACGAAGATGAGGCCCACGCGGGCACACATTTTGTCCCCATCGCAGATCGCTTTAAAAATACGGCGCCGGCGTGGTTGTGCATATTGTCCACCTCCCAGATCGCTTTCAAGATACAGCGCCTGTGTACAGGCCGCGCTGCAAGCAGCAGTTGCTGGAGTAGGAAATCCCCTCTCCCTCACCTCTCGCCCCATGCCTTGTGTGCTAAAGAAGATGGCACGCGATATTGAGCCGCGATCATTGGCTGACCCTTGCAAGTCAGTTGCCAGCCCGTGTCAACACGACAAAAGTATGTTTTATACGGCCGATTTTGAAAAGAATTGCCACTAATTTTGTCCACTGTAGCCAATAGTCTGTTGTAGTGCGGTCCATTAAAAGTGAACTTCCTTGCATTCATAAAATAAGTAGAGCAAACTAAGGTTGTAATATGGTCCATTACAACCGAAAGTCTGGTGTATGCAGGTCCGTTGTAATGAGCATAGACTGTAATACTGCGAGAAGAACTGCGAAAAAGTTATTGTCACTCTGCTTGCAAATCATTCTGGCATGACATCCCTGGCAAGGTCGTATATGCGGTTACTGAAGATTGATGCCCAGATCCAAGAATTACAAGAGAACAGTCAAAGTGAACCTAAGATGCCTGTACATTTCTGGACGAAGCCTGAACGTCCATGGAGCCGAATTCATATATGAGGGCGAATCAGAAAGTCATTGCCCCTATTTTTTATTAGCCAAAGTAAGGTACATACAGGTAATTGCAAACATACATACTATTCTACGTACTTTTTTGACAATGCCACAGCATTTCCAAGCAACGAAATGCAATCCAAAGCAAAATGGCATTTGATAGATGTGTACAGCACCATACTATCCCGCAAGCGGGCCAAGCGCATGGTTCGCAAGCTAAAAGGCAGTCTCCGAAACTAGAGAGCCAGGGCACAGTGGTGTGTAAAATGTCTTGTTTTTTATTCAAGCAGCACTCCATACCCCCCTCTGAGACCGGCAGTACGCCAGCAAAACTTATGCTGTGCAGGAGCCTCCATTCTGCCCTGTCAAGATTGCAGCCCGACGTTGACGACCCCAAGTGCACCAAGCAGCCACCCTTGAAGAAATTCCAACACGGTGATCCCATGTATGTGTGGTACTTATCTCATGGTCCGTATGAAGTGGCTAACCACAGTGGTGCTAATGTGCTTAGGCCACATCATGCACAAAGTACAAACTTCGGACAGTTCTGCACACCGACGTCATCACAACCACATGTGGAGAGCATGGGAGACTCTACCGTGAGCCAAGCCAATGACTCTAACCTCTACTACAAGCTTCCAGCGACAAAATACAGTGTAGAGATCACCTTTGCCAGAACCTCCGCTAGTGTGCTGCAGTTCTACCTGGGAACATCGACCTGTTCTCATTATGGCATTGACTACTAGAAAGTGGGGGGATGGGGGGGCGGAAACATGTGATCACAGCATGAATTGACTCAGTAGTCCATCCACTGCGTATGTTCTTCTTCTTTTAAAGTCATTGCACATGTGGTGATAAGCAACTCACCATGCCTACGTAAACTCATGTATTTCATCCAATAATGTAATCTTGTAAGAGTTGCGGCTGCGGTGTCCACATCGGTTATTACACTCGGGCCTAGTGACATCAAAAAAGACAACACCAAAAACATCACCAATACTTTATTCTCAGCATGAGATGAGACAAGGCAAAGGTTGATTTTACCATTAACTTTTGCTGTCACAGCAAAGAGCAAGTGGCAAGAACAAATTCAGATTGAAGGGAGCGGATTAGTTGCTGCCATGCACAAATATTTGATAACTGGCGGAAGCTGCTGCGTGGGCTGCCAGGCAGCAAGCAATCTTTTCTGGCTGAGTAGAAAACCAGGGATGCGACAAGCAGCAGCGACTGATTGCCCTTTGCAACTGCAATACCAGTCGATTGTTGCCGTGGCTCTAACGTGACGTGACATGTCTTCAAAATCGGCCAGAAGGGGTTGCTTGTTAAAACCGCATGTAACGAAAACATGTTATGCCATTATCACTTCTTATCTTTCAACTCTACAAGCCACACACCTTACTTAGGTATCGTTGTGCAGAGGAAAGAAGCCATTATTCAATCATGTGTGTCACATGCGCAGATTTATTTATTTATTTATTATCATACTCTCAGGGCCCAATGGGCATTACAGAGGAGGTGGGTACATGGTTTACAAACAAAAAGCATTCAAGCGTATAACACAAGGACAAGCCAGTATGGACAGGACAGTAAGAGCAGCAAAATAAAATAAAAAAAAACCAGCAAAATTCCAGTCATTTTAAAAGATGGTGCTGTTTTCCTGTCCCACATGACATACTTGGAGCAAAATTTAACGTTGCAGGAAGCATACAGAGTGGCATGGCTTGGCAATACTTTTGTCCATGCGAGCATGAATGGTCAAGTTTAAGAGAGCTCACTATGCCATAGTAGGTATAATTTGTCAAAGTCAAATGGGCGCTCATCAGGAGTTATAAGGCCTACACGTGTGCTATTTGCTTAAGAAATTTTATGTTTGCTAGGCTGGCAAGCCCCCCCCCCCCTCCCCCCCCCGCGTTTGACAAGTATGGTCCAGAAATGGTGTGAACAGACATGGGCAGCAACATACCAAACCCTTTGGACATGGCAGAATGTGTCCGTTTTCATAGAGTGCTAGTGCAGGAGCCGTAGCCATGTTATGAGAGCCACGAGTTGAAGCGGCGCAGAGCAGCCTTAGGCAGTGCCAGCACGGGAATCATTTCTTTACCCCGAGCATTTTTTGCAAAACAAATGAGCCCATTACGAATAGGGAGTGAGCACGATTGCAGAATTGGACCATAAAACCTCCAATAGCTGCAACATACCGTACTTATTCAACTATAAGGCAGTCATGATTTACAAGGTGATGGCGTAGTTGGGTTACACAAGAAAAAGAATGTAAGCTTGCTATTACAAGATGATATAGAGTAACCTATGGATTCTATATGCTTCTACGAGTAGTTTTCTCCCTCTTTTCCATGCCTTTCATGGTCTCTGTACGCACGAGCCGTTCGTAACTTGATTCCTTTGGGGCTCATCATGGAAAAGGTGCATAAGCTGCCACGATTGCCAATCATGTTGATCGGAACGTGCAGCTCGCTGCTGCACAAATGCGCGTGCGTGAGGTTCGTCAGCAATTCAAATCTACAACAGCCAATAGGAGCGTGCCCTGGGCCCCACGTGATTGCTGCACCCAATCGCAATGCCGCATTTGTCTTTTTTTTGCTTGCATTTGCTGCTTTATTTTTCTGTGGAGAAATGCGTTGCTCCAGCTATCTTTAGCTCTGATCTCTCCTCTTTATGGTGATACCAAAATGGCAGCGCTGCATCAACAGATAGTCGGGCGATCTGCAGTGCGACGAGGCCTTTCGAAGCCCCACTTTTCTGCAATTTTTGAGGATAGCACTCTAGGAAAGTGCTGTTTTCTCGACTTCTACCACCTATCTTGCTTTAATATTTCACCACAAGGTAAATAAAGTTTTCATGGATTGCAAAAAAATAAATAAATAAGAAAGTCGAAAATTTTGACAATTTGACCACTTCAACTGGCACGTCCCCCTTTAAGCATGCAAGCTTTCTAATCTGTGAATAGACGTAACTTGTATATTTGGTTATGCCACTTCTGTACCCTAGTGCCCATACATCCTCTGTACCTCACACAAGACGTTTCATGCGCCCTACAATTAAGTTTGGCATCAAATTCAGGCCATTGCTTGTCCATTGCTCCTGATGGCACCCTTCTTGGTCTGGGCTCCTGGCCCTCAATATTACGTTCGTTGCCAGGCTACATGTTTCAGATAAGGCTCGCATCAACTTCGCCTGTACAGGTTTATTTACACATATACATTTCCCCAACAACTTGCCGAGTCATCGACTCCAGCTCTTTGGTCACTCTCTTCTTTAAAAAAAAGACAGAAACGGAAAAGAAAAAAAAAAGGAAGACATTTTAAGCTATTCGATTCACACGAGAATTGCACTTCTCTGCCCCTCGGCAGCACCGGCCCGAACTCACAAGCAGTTTTACGAGCACATGACTGTTGCGAACCAATGGTTAGCTCAAATCAGCCCAAAAGTTTTGTTTTTGTCACTCCTATTGGTTCCCTTCGCTCTTTCTCGGTTTCCTGTGGCCACTCCTTACATTGTAGCTTCACTTCAAAGCAAACATAAACAAACCAGAATAAACAAACCACGAAAAAAAAAAAACTACAACAAATAAAGTACACCAAGAAAAGCATTTCCCCTCCATTTTTAGAATCCGCTTGTTACCCGGCCCATGCCCTCAGGCAAGCTGCAAACTAGAATGCGCTCTGTTATAGCTTGAAAACAGGCAGTCACCTATTCTTTGTGATGAAGACTGCAAAGCAATGCGATTTCAATCTGCCCATTAGCCCCACAAGGAGTGCTGCCGGTGCACGCCTTTTTATAACTGAGGTTGAAAAGTGCGAACAAAACAAGGACACGAGAAAACAAATATCACGGACAAGCACTGACGGCCAACTAGAAGTTTACTTGAAATTCTCCAGACATTTTATATGTTTTTCAGCATAGGCGTGCGTAGACCAGTCGCAAACACATCTGCAAATCAGCAACATCATAATGTTTCATCCAAAAAAGCTATTTCTTTTCCCGACAAGGCAAGAAAGGGAGTGCTTACACGTTTATCTGTTTCCTTTCTAATGTAATAAGCCTGTATTATTTCCTTTCCCTATGAATATTGTTTTTTCAAATATGGGAGTGCAGGGACGCTCAACGCTCAATTTGTGGTCTCCTCGCGATGCTCACGCAGCGCGCACGCTCCGATTCCGCGCGCGGGACGACCACCGCGGGTTCGAGCACTCCGAGCCGCCATGCGTGCAGGGCACCGCTTCTGCGCCTGCTCCGGTCCGCTCCGTGTGCCGACGCGCAGCTGCGCGCGTGCGCGCCCCGCCGGCCCCAGCTTAGGGGAAGGCGAGACCACGCGCCAGCAGGGAGACCCTAGGCAAAGCTCTCGAGAAGCCAGAAAGTACACTTATTAAACTGGGACTCAATACAAACACACGTTTTAACATCACGTCCGGATCTGAAGCTAATTAAGACACAAAGCATGGCCAAATGGTCGCCGGTGGCCACTAACGGCGCACCGCGACAGAGAGAGAACAAAGAAACGAGGAACAAAGAACAAAGAACCCCGGCAGTAAGAAGTTGCCTATCCTTCGGTCAACGCCTGCCATCGCGCGCCCCACAGCAGAGAAAAGGGAAATAGAAAGAAACGACAGACGAACAGACGGGGGCACGATCGGCAGACGCTGCCTCAGGACATCGAGACGACGGAAGAGTGCGCGCGCGCCCGCAGAGGCCGGGACCCCGACGAGCCGAAGTAACCATCGGCCGGCGGCGGCCCCCTTTGTCCGCCGCCGGCAGAGAGGAACACGTACGCACCTTCCGACGCCCCGATGTGGTCTCCCCGGGTCCCGTCTTGCGCGCGCTTACCCGGAGTGCACGCAAGCAGGGCCCCGAATCCCACCAAAATGTCAGCCAATGGGGAAAGCCTGTTGACCCTCCCGTGGGCGGGATGACAGCAGAGCGACAGTGTTTTATGACCCGCTGCCACCCCGTCCAGGCAAGGAGGAGAGGGACACGGAGCCCTGGCAACACAACGCAATGGCCTCTGCACAACACCGCGAGAGCCCGAAAAACGCCGCGAGAGCCAGAAACCCCACATCCCTCCCTCCTTAAATGCTCCCTACCAATGCAAGGCTGGTGGCTCCGCTGTCAGCCAAAGAAAAGAAAACAAAGAACAAAGAAATATTCATTACATTGCAATACCGGAGCTATCCATTGGCAGCTAGAACCTAAAATTACCAGCCCCCCAAAACATAAATAAAAAGACATCAAAGGAAGAAAACCAAGCTATTAGAATAAATTAAATAGGGAGGTCTGAGGTACACAACAGCAACACAAAAGAAAGTCCGCACGAACCCACGCTTTAACACGAACATGCACAATAAAAGCATCCACCTAAGAAAATGAAAGAGCAACAATAAAAGACAAAACCTTAGAGACATAATGACATTCGGACACAAACGCGGACAAGGGAAAAATAACAAAACGTTGGCCTATGCCATCAATCAAAACAAAAGAGAATAACAAACGGTTCAGAAGACGTACAGAGAATGTCTGAGCTAAAAGTCTCCGGCGAGCACGAACAAAGCCCACATGCCGCACGTGCGACTCCGAACCACTTTAACAGCGTCCGGCAACGGCCTCTGTTGCCGGTGCTTCTGGCGGTGTCCGCTCCATGGTACAGCCATGATCCGCGCCAATCGTCGTGACCGCACAGCCTGATCCACAGCCCCGCTGTCGCCAGGCTTCGATCCAGGTCGACATCACCCGTTGACGCAACACGGCAGCGAAAACACACACGAAACATTCTCGAAACGCAAAATACATAGATACAAATAAATGACTAACATAAAAGCAACACGAACCGTACCTAAGGAAACACATACACAAAAGCAAAACGAAGGCGGCTAGGTAAGACATAAAGAAACAAGTAGCCTAACGAAGAAACACTGAAAAAAAAAAGGGAAAACAAGGACAGAGAAAGACGGATAGCAGCCTGCCTGATTGCAGCGAAGTGGATAGCTGAGAGCTTTTTGAAGATAGATGGGTGGCTGATCCAAAGTTGTGGATCCGCATAGGCATGCCTCATCTCAGTATAAATGGTTACTCCATCTGAGTTCAGCCGGACGCAGTAAACGTGGTCTTCACTAGCGCGATGACATACGACTTCGACGCTAGTGGAAATGCCTTCCACGGACGCACACTGTCCATCCGCGACACCAATCAAAATTGGCTTCGACTACGCGATGTCTATGCAATGAACAGACGTGGAAGGTTCGGCGATAGACGAAGAGTCGCTCCACGCAGGGCCAAGACACAGCGCGAATCGATTTTAACGAAAACCTTGGCGCTCTGATGACCGTGCGATACTTGCCGGAGTGGTGCTCTCCGGCGCCGGGGGTTACCACCTCAAATACAGCTCTCAGATTGCGGTGTTAGCGGGTGGCACGCGATCTTCATTGGCCGAGCTTGTTGTGACCGCACAGAGCGAACCCACCCGGGGCAACATCAACACACGCTGTATCCGGCCCCGCGCGTCCGTTGCAATACCAGCAATGCTACGGCGCCCACGCCCGTGCAATACCAGCCACGTTCCGGCGCTCTGCCTCCCTGAGGCCGTCGAACAACTATGTACAATTATTTACAAATGGGTCACTCTGCGGTCCCTTCGACGCTCTTCGGGCCGTTTAAAAAAAATACAAAAAGACGATTCCGACACCCTATAGTGGGGGTGGCTGGTCTCGTTCCCCTGGCTGGCTTTCCACCCGGGCTGTCCTCCCCGCCATGCGTCTACCATAAGACGCGTATCTTCATTCTTATGCCTGTACAATATCGCGCATTCATCTAACTCTGGCTTGCAGTTACAATCTCGGCAATGTAGCGAAAGATTAGAAGGCGATCGACCGGTTAACGACCTTTTATGTTCCATTAGCCTCTGATTGATACACCGTCCCGTTTGCCCTACGTAGAACTGGCCACAGCTAAAGGGAATTTTATAAACCACACCCATACAACAGTCAGTAAAACTGTTGTTCTTATTGTGCGTCACTGGACAAATATCTGTTCGTTTTTTGCCTTTTACCCACTCCTTTTTATTCTGTACGGCAGCGCATATCTTACCTAGCTTATTGGGAGCAGTGAAAGCAACATTAACATCATATCTACTAGCAACTTTTTTAAGCCTGTGCGACACTGAATGAATATACGGAATAGCCACTACTCTTTTTTTTTGCTATTACTGCTTTCTGTAATCACGTCCGTCCCTCTCGAAACCGACTTCTTTAGGCGCTCAGCCACAGTCCCCTGTCACAGTACGAGCACCAATATGCCTAACAGGTGTATTCGCAGGCCTTAAGAGCTTTTTTGGATGTGCCTGTGGAAATTTTAGCCCTTAAAGGCAGTTAAAGACATGCATTCATTTTTGCGTACTGCCTGATTTTTCGGGTGTTTTTGCGGAGCTCGAAAAATCGGATGTTGACTGTACAACTGACCAAGAGGATATTTCAAATGATCCATGGGGTGAACGCGTGGCAGAAGGAGGATGAGAACAGAAAGGATCGACGCACTGAGGAATTACCGGGAAAGGAAGCGTGCCGCCGCCTCTTTGAAGGAGCTTGAGCTCAAAAAACAGTGTTGGCTGATGCCGAGATGCAGGTGCCCCTCATCTAAACCAAAATAAACTCTTTAAAGCAGTGAAACCCAAGACTGAGATGTTGTGTACGGGCTGAGAGTATGTCAGGACAGTTGAGGGTGACATTCCAGCTGCTGAGAGAGAATCTTAGTTGTGACAAAGTAGGCCTCATATCGATGCGCTTGCTATCAGTTGATAGAAATAGCTCACATTCAAAAATATTTACTTATCTATGCGTCTCCTTTTCATTCATATTTGAAGATGTTCGACTCCATTTCGAATGGGTTTTATCATTTTTCTCGCTGTGCATTTTACTAACACCTTCCTTCTGTTTTCTTTTTAAATAAAATAGATATAACTCCTTGCTATTCAAACTTGATGAAGTCATTTTTTTGTTTCAACATGCTTACTAGAGAGTGACAGCATTGGGCAACATGGTGTCAGCCTGTCGTGACATAAAACAAAGTTCTGGCTCATTCAGGGAATTTTCCAAAGGTGCTCAGGGAAAACCTGGAAAACTCGGGGAATTTTGAAATGTCAACTTGGTAGACACCCTGTATAAAGAAAGTGTCATTTTCTGCATGAACATGCCTTGAACTGAATGACCCATTAACTTACTTCTCATGTCTGCACTTGCGTTTTTCAAGTACAGTTGAACTCGACTATATCGAACCTGTTTACGTCGAATTGTTCTATATATCGAACAATTTCTGAACATGGTATAGTTACAATAAGTATGTACAGCAAAAATTACGCTTACATCGAACAAAAATAGCAGAGATTCCCAACATATTGAACATCAAGCGGCGGAAAAGTGCCTCCAGAAGTTGCCTTTCCCTCATGGTTTCGTGGGAACCCGGCAGCGCGGCTTCATTCAGCCGCTGTCCCTACCATGACCGCACTGCCTCGGGCAAGCCGTCGGTACCCCCCTGCAAAAGAATTATCCTGGTCCGCCCACAGCGCTTGCTCAGACAGCCAATCGGAGGCTCTTGTGCCCTCGTCGTGCAATATGGCGCAAGTGCGAGTTGTTTCGCTGCTTTTCTGCTTCATTGTGTTTGCGCCTTGTGGGCCTTCTCCCGCAGTGTTCCCGTGATGAAGTGGCAGAATTCGCCTTTCGTTGTGAAGCTCAAAATCATAAATCGGGTCGAACGCGGTGAGAAGTCGTATGTCCCCGCAGTGTGCAAGATTCCGAGGAGCACTCTCAGCACGATCTTGAAGAATAAGGGGGAGATTAGGGCTTGAGCGAAGGAACTCGTGGCCCGGTGCCTGTCGCGCCCGACGCATATGCGCGTCCGTGTACAAGTGGTTCCTCTGAAATTGCTTCAGACGTGCCGGCTGCCGTGTGCTTGATGATGATTGTAAATTCTGATGAATGCGACAAAGCCGTTGTCGGTGTTGCCGAAGTTTGGAGCGAGCTGTCAGAGTTTCCGGAAGCTGTTGACGAATCAATGGTTGATGAGTTTGTGAGTACAGATGATACTGTCGGGACCACGGGAGGGCCTGCAAACGAAGACTACATTGCCAACATTGTACCAAGCACAAGTGAAAATGGGCACAATGAGGAAAGCAATGATGCTCCTTTGCCCACATCTTCCGAGCTTATTGGTGCACTCACACTAGTCCGGTGCTTCAGTGCGAATATGGAAGGTTGCGGCCTCAGCTGCTCCAACTCCTTAGACAATGTGAAAAAGTGGGTGCGTCGCAGGCAGCTAAATTGCCCAAGCAGAAGAAAATACAGGACTATTTCATCTGAAACTAAGATAGTTTCATCAGTAAAGTGATTTTATAAATGGTATGCGCTTTTATGGCATCCAATTCTTGAGCAGGCTTATATCGAAATATGCTCTATATTTAATTGATAGGAATTTCTTTGCGAGTTCGATATAGCCAGGTTCAACTGTGCTACAAAAAACTCAACACTGGTAAGCAGCACAGGCCCTTGGGGATAGTTGGGTTGATGAAATAGTAGAACCTCATTGATAGGTCCAGTTACATACGTTTTCCCAGCACGAATGTTCCCTGTCGAGAACTCAAAAAATGTCCCAATAGAATTATGCGCATTTTTTTCCAGTTCATACGTTCTTGGAAAATACTATTTTTTGGCACCGACCTTAAGTGCTTTACCAAACTGCAATCATATAATACACTTTCCGGCTGCTAGATCCCATGTAAACAAGAAAATGTGCGAGGCGCGTGCTATCGAGAACATTATATATCTGCCCACTACAGCAGCCTCAACGCAATTAATACTCTCCCGCCCGTGTCACGGGAAAACGCAGGCGCGCACTCAGTTTCTCATTTCGGTGCCAGCAAATCTGCACCCGCTTCGTCGCACGCCGTATTCACAGCTATTGCCGCGAAACCTATTGTGACAAGTAACTTGGCATATGTGTTTCACAGTGCATGGTGCCATTGGAAGCATAGGTGATAAGCGAAACGCGCTGCCATTCCCTGCTGCAGACTGCGATCGCATACGTTTCCCGCCGCTAGATCCCATGTGAACACGAAAAGGCGCATAGCACGCGTGATCGAGAATATAGCCACCCGTCTCACGTGAAAGCCATGGTGCGCGCAGTTTCTTATTCCAGTACCAGCAAATCTCTGCCCAGTTCGTCGCATGCTGCATTCACAGCTATTGTCACCAAACCTATTGCGATAAGTATCTTCACCTATCTATTTTACAGCGCATGGTGCGTAGTGCCATTGGTAGCGTACTGCACGCTTTTAGTAGGCGCGATATGCCGCCGTTCCCTGCTGCAGGTGGCATGATGTGGGCATTACATGTCGCTTCCGTGGCATCCGGCGTCGCCCAACAGCTTGATTTAGTTTCTGTTTTCCGACGCCCCCTTAAAACACCACGCAATAGGAAAACAACAAAACGCGTCTTGGGCCACCTGAGTACCACTAGCACAACGCGCTTCAGCGTCTCGTGCTGCGACAATCCGTGCAACGCTTTGCATTACATAGATGTCAGCAATATTTGAGTCTGTCGAAATTTTTTTTAGTTACTTCGGGTCGTACGTTTTCCCGGTTAGTATGTTTTTCTCGCAGTTTTTTTCCCAAAAAGTATGAATGAGGTTGTACTGTACCCGTGGCAACTGCTGTGCAGTGCAGTTGGGTAGATGCATGAGCAACCTGTTCCAGAATGTGTTACCTTTGCCTTGTGTCTTGTTTGTTATGTTCCATAATGAAGATATTGTGTCTCTGGAACGCTTCACTTTACTTCGCTTTCACTTTATTTCCTTAAAGACCCTCATGTGAGGGTATTACATAAGGGGTGGGTCACATATAGGTTAACAACAGAATACAGAAAAAAATGTTGAACGAGTTATACA
The DNA here is from genome assembly GCF_050947875.1 of Dermacentor variabilis. Taxonomy (NCBI): domain Eukaryota; kingdom Metazoa; phylum Arthropoda; class Arachnida; order Ixodida; family Ixodidae; genus Dermacentor; species Dermacentor variabilis. The sequence continues at coordinate 2,381,247 of NW_027460357.1, forward strand.
AACAAAAATGATTATTGTGCTGCAAGCGCACGCGTAATTTGGTTAAGGAACATAGATGGGCATGTGATGGCAGCAAGTTCTTGGGGAAGGCCGTTCCAGTCGCAAGCTGTCCGGGGGAAGAATGACGAAAAAAAGTTTTTGTGCGTGCTCGTGGTCGAGATACCTGCTGCTGATGTCCAGTGCGAAGAGAGAAACGTGGTGGGGGAGGGCAGATGTAGGGTTCCTGTGATAGCACGGAATAAAATAATTCATGAAATAAGCCCAAACTAGAAATGTGGCAATGAAGTGCAAGAGTAGGCAGATTGGACTGCGATTTCAGAGATGATATGCTGATATCAAAAGAGTGCGAGGAATGAATGAATCTAGTTGCCCTGTTTTGAACTGATTCAAGTGAATTAACTAGGTATACTTGTTTCGGAGACCAGATGGGCGATGCGTATTCTAATTTTGATCGAACTAGTGATTTGTATGCGAGTAGCTTAACATGCAGGGGGGCAGAATGGAGATGACGCTATATGGCTATTCCACGTAAGATCATGACTAAGATGAACACCGAGATATTTATATGATTGGACAGGGTCGATAGGAATGTTAGAGATAGTGTAGGGAAACAGGAGAGGATTACTGTGACGGTGGAAAGATATATATTTGCATTGCTTTATATTAAGTGTCATTAGCCAGTCGTTGCACCAGTTTTGTACCAGATTTAGGTTATCTTGTAGGGATTGTTGTTTAAAGGTGTCAGTAACTGTTTTGTAAATAGCGCAATCGTTGGCAAACATCCGAATATGGCAATCTAATTTCTGAGGTAGGTCGTTAATATAAATTAAAAACAAAAGAGGCCCTAGGACGGATCCTTGGGACACCCCTGAGGAAACTGGTAATAAGTTGGACATTTGTTTATTAATGACGACTGATTGGGAGCGGTGAGTCAAGAATTCTTTTATCCATGCTAGTATGTCACAATGCAAGTTTAGGCCAGAAAGTTTCAGAAATAGGCGGTTATGGGGTACCTTGTCAAATGCCTTAGCAAAGTCGAGGACGATTGCGTCAGTTTGGAGGTTAGCGTCAAGGTTGACATGCAGGTCGTGAACGAAAATGGCTAGTTGGGTCTCACAGGAGTAACCTTTACGAAATCCGTGCTGTGATGAATGAAAGAATTTGAGTCCAGAAACTGCATTGTTAAAGAGTAAATGACGTGTTCCATGAGCTTGCAGGGTATGCTGGTAAGTGATATGGGGCGGTATTTAAGTGGTGAACCTTTTTTACCCGACTTGTGGACTGGGACGACCTTCCCCACTTTCCAGTCGTGGGGTATGATACCTGTAGAAATGGACTGCGAGAATAGCAAGCATAAAAACTTGGCAGACATGTGGCGAGTGTTTTTCAAGACCTTTGTGTTGATTTCATCAATGCCGGTAGATGAAGAAAGTTTTAACTTATCTATAAGAAGGGATATGCCGGTTTCTGAGAACGTAACAGCTGGCATTGCATTTGTGGGGTCACTGGCTGTCATGAGGGGTGGTGGTTTTTGTTCTTTAGTGAATACAAATGCGAAGGCAGAATTAAATATGTTAGCGTACTCAACGTCTGAAATAACACGTCCTGAATCGTCAGTCGGGGTAACAGCGCGCGAAGATTGGGGGTTTAAAAGCTGCCAGAATTTAGTCGGGTTATCTGTAAGTATGTTTGGCAAATCCATGTGGTAAAAGGAAGGTTTAGCATTTTTTACTGCGATCAAATACGCCTTTTCAGCAGCGTAATATTTTTCCCATGCGCAGTCTGTTCTGCTCAGTTTAGCACTACGGAAAAGGCGTTTCTTTTTATTTTCTAATCTTCCCAGAGTCTTGGTGAACCATGGCTTGTGGTGGTTAGCGCGGAAGCTGCATTTGGGGATATATTTATTAGTCAATTCATTCATTTTATGTTTTAAACATTGACCAGTTTGTGTGGATGTCTTGTTCGTCAAATGACCCCTGATATGGTGGAAAAAAGGCCTCCAATTCCGCGTTGAAGGCCTCATAGTTTCCTTTGTTGTAAAGAGAAATTGTTTTTTGGCAAGTTGCTTTTGTTATTGGGGTGAAGTTAAAGCATGCATGAATGACTTTATGATTGCTGATTTCACGGAGATAAGTAATAGCGTTGAGGCTGTCGGGATGGCTAGATAGTATGAGGTGAAAAACACAACAGGCATTTTCTTGTGCACTGCAAAAGGAGACTTATTTGCATAAATTGGGATATGGTGAGCTTTTGGAATCAGCATATGGAGAAAATCAGCATAAGTTGCATTCCTTTACCCTTTATAGTGTTGCAGTACTTTCTCAATTCCCTTGGCACGTCGTAGGTGCAGACTGCGTACCGGTGTGCCAGTGCCCTGCGAGACACCATCAAGCCGTACTTACTGCGCCGGATGAAGGAGGATGTGCGTACTAACCTGCAGCTGCCCGACAAGAATGAGCAGGTAGTTGATTCTGCTGCACTACTTTTGCTGACAGCAATGGTTCGTGGCATCTGGTTGCCTCATTTCCGACAGCAACTACTGCGCTTGAAACATGCACGTTGTTTTCGTTTCATTTTTGATAAGTGCAGCTGCTCTTCCCTATGAGTCACTTCTATCTTTCATGGTGTTAATAGCATGAGTTACGCAAAATTCTTGTGCAGGTTTTGAGAAGAACTGTAGTCAACATCAGTGTCTTTTCCATGGAAGGCACAGGACATAACACAGGAGAAAACGTACAGAACTGACTTGTTTAACAAGTTTTATTCACAAGCATAGAAAGAATACAGTAATACCCCTTAACTCAAAATCATAAAAACATAAAGAGAAAAATTACATATAGATGAGCAGACTTTTCGATACTCTAAATCATGGAAATATAAGCGTTTGGCTGTGCACAGACCACATAGACCTTTTTCAGAATTACAGTGGTAACTTCCTAGCGCAAGCTCAGTACACTAGCATCATTGTTCTCTGTAAATAATTTTTCGGTGATACAATAACTTTTGTGAGATTTCATGTGACTTTGCACCAGACACGTTGTTGCTATGGGCAACATTGCTCCTGGCTGTGTTCCAAGATGGCGTGCTTGGCACTAAAAAGGTCATACTATTCATCCTAAAGCAAGGCTTGGAGCCTGTGCTATCCGAGGGGTTCAGAACTCGTTTCAGACATGGAAAACAACTAACGCAGCTAATTTCTGTAGTGTAATCAATTCCGCATAATTACACTCGCAAAAGCAAAACTGAACCACGGAAGAGCGCTGTTGTCATGCCTTTCAGACTCCCACGAATGAAGTGACTGTTTATGCTGCGCGAGCGCTATTGCAAGCCGCTGTTTCACCTGGGCTTATGGTATGGGCTCGCACGGTTGCCTTGTATGCTTGCTGCGTGTGGTTTGATCGTACCTGTTCAAGTGATCCAATTGTCTTGCTAAAGGACACGCATTGTAACAACATTGATGTGCCACTGACAGCATCCTGAATGAGAAGGGAGAAAAAGGCTAGACTCCCAGCTTATTGCTCTTGACATGAGAACCGCCATGAAGTTGCACTGAGCAAGCAAGCCTGAGCACTAGAAAGGAAGAAAGGATAAGGGGGGAGTGCAGCATGACTGAAGACATCTGGCTTGTCTAGTGAACTTGGCACAATGGTATGCTGGGTGAAAAGCACAGGAAGCCGCGGTGCTCCGTGGCTTCTTAGGCAAAGTGGAAGGTGTGGAATAAGTAATTTCCCTTGGAAAAGATGCCCCAACAATCCCAGATGCATTGTGAGAAGTTTGGCGCAAGTCCTGTGTGATTTACATGTGTACGGGTAAAGTAGCAACCGTTGTAAAGGGCACAGGCCATTCTGAGTGACCCAATTGATATGCCACAAGGTGTGCTTCGGACACCTTGTGGTGTCCGAAGCACACCTTGTGTCGGCTTATGTTGGCCAAACGAGCCGCTGCATTAATGAACGCTTGGGGGAACATGCCCGAAATTTAAGCAACTTAAAGGACAAGTACGCACATTTGGTCGCGCACGTAATTGAATGCACAGGATGCGAGGCTCGTTTGGGAGAGACGAAGATTCTCGGCAAGAGTGCCGACGCGACGGCGCGTGTCACTTTGGAAGCGTTCCACATACACAAATATGGCAGCAAGTGCGTAAGCACCCCTTCTGTATCGTTTTTTGCTGCAGAGCTTCATTTTTTGGAAGCGACTGCTTACTGATTTCAATGAATCTTAGTATCCCTCGCCTTTTGCTAGTGTTTTTCTAGTTTTTTTCGTTTTCTTGTTTTTCTGCGCTGATTCCATTGACTGCTAGCATGTTCGTTCCTCGATGCACATTGTCATTTTTCCCCGATTGTATCACTCCCTTCCCCCTTCACTTCTGCCTTTCCCCTTATATAAGGTATCTGTCTTCCGTCAATAAAATTTAGTTGACAGTCAGCGCTTGTGTCCCGTCCTTAATACTTTGTGGTTGCATGTGATTGCGCTGTAGCAATTTTTATGTCAAGCTTACTGTCCGTTGCCTACAAAGTATTTACTAAGGTAATCGAAAATGGAATCAGGAACACCTTAGACTTCCGTCAACCAAAGGACCAGGCACGATTCCATAAAGGCTACTCAACAATAGACCATATTCACACTATCAATCAGGTGATAGAGAAATGTGCGGAATATAACCAACCCTTATATATAGCTTTCACTGATTACGAGCAAGCATTTGATTCAGTCGAAACCTCAGCAGTCATGGGGGCATTACGGAATCGGGGTGTAGACGAGCCGTATGTAAAAATACTGAAAGATATCTATAGCGGCTCAACATCCACCGTAGTCCTCCATAAAGAAAGCAACAAAATCCCAATAAAGAAAGGCGTCAGGCAGGGAGATAAGATCTCTCCAATGCTATTCACAGCGTGTTTACAGGAGATATTCATAGACCTGGATTGGGAAGAATTGGGGATAAAAGTTAATGGAGAATACCTTAGTAACTTGCGATTCGCTGATGATATTGCCTTGCTTAGTAACTCAGGGGACCAATTGCAATGCAGGCTCACTGACTTAAACAGGCAAAGCCGAAGGGTGGGTCTAAAAATTAATCTGCAAGAAACTAAAGTAATGTTTAACAGTCTCGGAAGAGAACAGCGGTTTACGATAGGTAGCGAGGCACTGGAAGTGGTAAGGGAGTACATCTACTTAGGGCAGGTAGGGACGGCGGATCCGGATCATGAGACGGAAATAATCAGAAGAATAAGAATGGGCTGGGGTGCGTTTGGCAGGCATTCTCAGATCATGAACAGCAGGTTGCCATTATCCCTCAAGAGAAAAGTGTATAACAGCTGTGTCTTACCGGTACTCACCTACGGGGCAGAAACCTAGAGGCTTACGAAAAGGGTTTTACTCAAATTGGAGACGACGCAACGAGCTATGGAAAGAAGAAAGCTGGGTGTAACGCTAAGGCATAAGAAAAGAGCAGACTGGGTTAGGGAACAAACGTGAGGTAATGACACCTTAGTTGAAATCATGAAAAAGAAATGGGCATGGGTAGGACATGTAATGAGCAGGGAAGATAACCGATGGTCATTAAGGGTTACGGACTGGATTCCAAGGAAAGGGAAGCGTAGCAGGGGGCGGCAGAAAGTTAGGTGGGCGAATGAGATTAAGAAGTTTGCAGGGACGTCATGGCCACAATTAGTACATGACCGGGGTTGTTGGAAAAGTATGCGAGAGGCCTTTGCCCCGCAGTGGGCGTAACCAGGCTGATGATGATGATGACCACTTGAAGTGCCTCGCTACCTATTGTAAATTGCTGTTCTCTTCCGAGACTGTTGAACATTACTTTAGTTTTCTGCTGATTAATTTTTAGACCCACCCTTCTGTTCTGCCTCTCCAGATCAGTGAGCATGCATTGCAATTGATCCCCTGAGTTACTAAGCAAGGTAATATCATCAGCGAATCGCAAGGTACTAAGGTATTCTCCATTAACTCTTATCCCCAATTCTTCCCAATCCAGGTCTCTGAATACCTCCTGTAAACATGCTGTGAATAGCATTGGAAAGGTCGTATCTCCCTGCCTGACGCCTTTCTTTATTGAGATTTTGTTGCTTGCTTTACGGAGGACTACGGTGGCTGTGGAGCCGCTATAGATATCTTTGAGTTTTTTTTTTTTTTTTTACAAACGGTTTGTTTACACCCTGATTCTGTAATGCCTCCATGACTGCTGAGGTTTCGACAGAATCAAACACTTTCTCATAATCAATGAAAGCTATATATAAGGGTTGGTTATATTCCGCACATTTCTCTATCACCTGATTGATAGTGTGAATATGGTCTATTGTTCAGTAGCCTTTACGGAATCCTGCCTGGTCCTTTGCTTGACAGAAGTCTAAGGTGTTCCTGATTCTATTTGCGATTACCTTAGTGAATACTTTGTAGGCACTGGACAGTAAGCTGATCAGTCTATAATTTTTCAAGTCTTTGGCGTCCCCTTTCTTATGGATTAGGATTATGTTAGCGTTCTTCCAAGATTCCGGTACGCTCGAAGTCATGAGGCATTACGTATACAGGGTGGCCAGTTTTTCTAGAACAATCTGCCCACCATCATTCAACAAATCTGCTGTTACCTGATCCTGCCCAGCTGCCTTCCCCCTTTGGATAGCTCCCAAGGCTTTCTTTACTTCTTCCGGCGTTACTTGTGGGATTTCAAATTCCTCTAGACTATTCTCTCTTCCATTATCGTCGTCGTTGCCACTGGTACTGTATAAATCTCTATAGAATTCCTCAGCCACTTGAACTATTTCATCCATATTAGTACAGTCGACTCCCGTTAATACGAAGTTCGCGGGGACTGCAAAAAACTTCGAATTAAACGATCTTCCAATTAAGCACAAAACACAAAAAACAGCACTTTATTTGTGGCGAAATCGAGTATTTTCTCTAAGAAAAATAGTCGGTCATCTTGCTTTGCTTCTTCTTGCCGAATCGCGCTGCTGAAAGCAAGTTCTGCAGGCTGTAGATGTGGCGGAACGCTTCTTCCGCGTTACCTTCAGCGGCAAAGAAGCGCTCCGCATGAGCAAGGCCCGCAGCTACATCGGCAGCCTTTTAGGTTGCGGCTCGCCTTCAACGTCATCGTCGCTTTCCTGGGTCGCTTCCTGGGGCCGAATAATCTCTACAATTTCGCTATCCGTCAGCACACCGCACGTTTTGACCGCCTTGTCTACGGCGACGTAATCTTCAAAATTGACGTCCCCGAGAGCATCACCAAAATCAGTGCCGTCAAGCTCGCTTGTTGACGCTTCCTCCGCTGAAATTTCAGAGGCATCCTCCGAAGAAGCTGCCACAAAACCGCAAGCCCTGAAGCAGTTTGCGATGGTTTCTTGCTTCACACGATCCCATGCTCGCGCCAACATGTGGATGGCACTAAGCAGGCTCACCTCGTACTTTGTGGAGCTATCCATACACAAAATCATGCGCTCGAGGAGGTGCCGCCTGTACAGGACTTTAACATTCTTGATGATGCCTTGGTCCATTGGCTGCAAAACAGCCGTTGTGTTTGCAGGCAAAAATGCGAGGTGTATTGCACTCAAGGCTGGCACATTCACGTGAGCACTGCAGTGATCGACAAGGAACAACACCTTGCGGTTTGAAGCAGCAAACTTGCGGTCCAATTTTCTTATCCAGCTCTTGAAGATTTCGGCCGTCATCCACGCTTTTTTGTTCGCCTCATAGTCCACAGGCAGCGTCTTCACGCCTTTAAAACATCTCGGCTTCGCGGCTTTCCCGATCACAAGTAACCGACATCGTTCCGTGCAGTCATGTTTGCCGCGATCAGCACCGACACTCTCTCCTTGCTGCGTTTGCCCCCAGCACAGTCGTCATGCTTGAATGTCAGGGTCTTCTCTGGTAGAAGCCGATAGAAGAGTGCAGTCTCATCTGCATTGAAGATGTCTTCCGGTCTGTATTCGGCGAGATATTCACGCAGCTTTCCGTCCTTCCACGTGGCGCATGTTTCCTGGTTAACGGACGCCTTTTCACCACACACGCTCTTGAAAACCAGGTCATGGCGATTTAAAGCGCGTCAGCCATCCATCTGACGAAACGAAGTCATCGATCCCCAACATTGCTGCAAGCGTTCGAGCTTTCATCGCAACGATGTCTCCGCTGAGAGGAAGTCTGTTGCTCCTGGCCTCCCTAATCCAAACCAGCAGAGCCTTCTCCAACTCTGGGTAAGCGCCGGTGCGCATTCGCTTCCGAGAAGTCTTGAACTTGTCGTTCTCAAATGCATCCATTATTGTGCGCTTGTTCTTGATGTAGTTAGAGAGCGTGTTCGGCTTGATCCCGTACTTCCGTGCTATGTCTTGTTTGGCGGCACCTCCCTTCTCAACTTCGCTCGAAACCTCGACTTTCGTTGCCAGGTCAAGCGTGCGATAAGAACCACGGTTTGCCATGGCTATAAACTGCGCAACTAGGTACAGTCAATTCCGAATCACTCGTGGAACAACCTAGCCTACGAGCTTCCCGCTTCCCGCACAAAGGCGCTCGACCAACACACGCCTCGACGTAACGCTGCGCACGCTGCAAGACTAATCTCGCACAATCTCGCCACTGCCAGTATGCAGCGCTGCATGCACCTATGGCACCCGCGTGGCCTCCGCGATCAGCTCCGGCCACGCGCGGCAGCCGCGCGTAGCCTCCGGCGGGAGCCGCTTCGCCTCCTGCCGGAGTTGATCGCGGAGGCCACGGCAGCCGTAGCAATGAATAATCGCGCCACTCCAAGAAGGATGGCGTTGCGGGCGGCTGCGGTGGCGATGACACCAACGCGGAGCACGGAACTGTTGCAACACTTGAAAAATTGCACATTCTACCAAAGAATGACGGTCACCTCGAGGATCCCGGCTGAAAATTAACTTCCAATTAAACAATATTACTGGATGAGGACTACGAATTATCGAGCGATTTCTTCTATAGGATTACATGCAAAACTGACGGGACCAGCACTTCACTTCTAATTAACCGAAAATTCCAATTAAGCGGCTTCGAATTATCGGGAGTCGACTGTAATGATATTCCCGGCTTTGTCTCTTAAAGGGACACTAAAGGTTACTATTAAGTCAATGTGGACTGTTGAAATACCATCACAGAAACCTCGAAACGCTTGTTTCGTGCCAAGGAGAGACTTATTTTAAGAGAAAATGCGTTCTGAAGCGTCCGCGTACCTCTAGCGCAGTTCAAATCGCCCGCCCTCCGATCGAGGAGTACTGACATCATGGTCTCATAGTGACGTTGCGCCATCGGTGAGTCAATGCCTCCTTTACTAGATGCCTGCCGCGTTGTCCGCTAGCTCGGTTCCGGGCCCTCTCCCTTTTCTCTCCTCCGCGAAAAGGCAACGAGCACCTCTCATGGCGAACGCCTGCAACTTGCAATCACGTGTTGCGGCCTCTGAGATTAACATGGCGTCTGTCACCGTCTCGGAGGCCCGCGATAACGCTCGCTAACAGACGCCCGCGCATATAACGCGCCGGCGGATACATTCAGCCGCCGCTACCACATCCGCCGGAAGTTCAAAAGGCAACGAGCGCCGCCTCACGGAATTTATGCTGAACTAACTCTAACTAAGGGAACCGCCGCTACAATGGGAAAGCGAGCAACGCGGCGGGCATCTAGTACAGGAGGCATTGGGTGAGTAGAACGGCGTCCGCAGACGGCGCTACGGCTTTTTGCGCAAAACGCGAACGCGCGGCCAGAAACAGAGCCAAGACAGAGCCGACAGCAGAGCGAAAGCGGGAGTATGGTGGCTAGCGGAAGGAGAAACGAATCACGTCCTACATTACGTCCCACGGCACACGGACAGTCCGTTTTCGTTAAACTATAGGCTGCGGCGAGCTCGCAGCGTGGTCGGCGTGGTCTATGAGAAGCGACGAGCCTTTTCGCACTCGCAACAGGGCATAAAAATGTGCGAATCGACGCAAAACTTGGCCTAGAAACGTGCTTCGCCACAGCCAGGGCTCAATACGACCCAAGCTGGCACGACCCAGATGTCGTTTTCCGCACCGCCACCAGGCGCCGCTACTATACCTCAAACTACAGCGCAAGACGCCCATAAGCTGGTACTTCATTGTATGACGCTAACTTCGATGCTCGTCGCAATGGACCCTGACACCAACAGATTGGCTCGCGATGGTGGGCTCAACTTCAGCGATTTGAGCACCGACGAGCGCGACCTGCTGCTGAGGGCTCGCACTGCCGGCGTCGTTGCGTACTACGACGGCGGCCTCGACACCGGCTCTCCGGAGCGGGAAAGTAACGAGGGCTTCCCACGACATCACATGGACGTGGCATTCTCGCTGCTTGTTCCAAATGAAAGTTTCGCGAGCCAGCAGAACCCTCACAGCACGACGCGATAACGAAACTACTGAAACTCCAAAGCGTGCGCGGCGCAGAGTCGAGCGCGCAGAGTCGAGCGAAAACGAAACCTTTCGAACACCCATATTACTGAAGGGTAACGTCAAAATGTTATTTTTTCTTAGAATCGAATAGACGTAGACAAGTAGCATTTTTTTCCGTCTTATAATCGAATGAAATGATATTTTTAATACGAGTAGTTGAGTATTAGTAACACAAATTATGAGGAGTCCTTTCGTAATCGGGCTAGTACCAGAATGTCACTGGGGGGTCTCAAATCGTGTCATGCATTTACCTCAATTTCTCGGTTACTAAAGCTCTGTTCGCGATTATATTGACGCCTTAGACGTTCTAGAACATTGCTCTACCACTTTAACTTTAGTTTCTGGTAACCTTTAGTGTCCCTTTAACGCATACATCTAATTCTTGCTTATTCCTAATTTCCTCTTCCCTATTTTTAGGCTTCCTCCGTTCCTGAGAGCATGTTCAATTCTATCCATATTATACTTCCATACGTCAGCTGTCTTACGCTTGTTGATTAACTTGGAAAGTTCTGCCAGTTCTATTCTAGCTGTAGGGTTAGAGGCTTTCATACATTGGCGTTCCTTGATCAGATCTTTCGTCTCCTGCGATAGCTAACTGGCATCCTGTCTCACGGAGTTACTGCTGACTTGTATTGCACACTCCTTAATGATGCCCATAAGATTATCGTTCATATCTTCAGCAGTAAGGTCCGCTTCCCGAGTTAAAGCCGAATACCTGTTCTGTAGCTTGATCCGGAATTCCTCTATTTTCTCTCTTACCGCCAGCTCATTCATCGGCTTCTTATGTACAAGTTTCTTCCGTTCCCTCCTCAAGTCTAGGGTAATTCGAGTTCTTACCATCCTATGGTCACTGCAGCACACCTTGCCGAGCAAGTTCACATCTTGTATGATGCCAGGGTTATTGCAGAGTATAAAGTCTATTTCATTTCTAGTCTCGCCATTCGGGCTCCTCCATGTCGCCTTTCGGCTATCCCGCTTGCGGAAGAAGGTATTCATTATCCTCATATTATTCTGTTCTGCAAACTCTACTAATAACTCTCCCCTGCTATTCCTAGAGCCTATGGCGTATTCCCCCACTGACTTGTCTCTAGCCTGCTTCTTGCCTACCCTGGCATTGAAGTCGCCCATCAGTACAGTGTATTTTATTTTTACTTTACCCATCGCCGATTCCACGTCTTCATAGAAGCTTTCGACTTCCTGGTCATCATGAGTGGACGTAGAGGCCTAGGCCTGTACGACCTTCAATTTGTACCTCTTATTTAGTTTCACAACAAGACCTGCCACACTCTCGTTAATGCTATAGAATTCCTGTATGTTACCAACTATATCCTTATTTATCAGGAATCCGACTCCTAGTTCTCGTTTCTCCGCTAGGCCCCGGTAGCCCAGGATGTGCCCGCTTTTCAGCACTGTGTATGCTTCTTTTGCCCTCCTAATTTCACTGAGCCCTATTATATCGGATTTACTGCCCTCTAATTCCTCCAATAGCGCTGCTAGACTCGCCTCACTAGATAACGTTCTTGCGTTAAGCATTGCCAGGTTCAAATTCCAATGGCGGCCTGTCTGCAAGGTGTCTGCAAGCGCCGCCGCCGCCGCCGCAAACTGTGCAACACAAAAATGACCGAGGTGGGTTGCTGTTATTCATGGAAAGTCACCATGGCTGTGAAATTCTGTTCTCTCGTTTTGCTAATATTGCTGCTGCACGCAAAATATGAACATCTTTGGGCAGTTGCTTTTGCCTGATATTTTTGAAGCTGATATTTTCGATATAGAGAGTATGATGAAAAAAAGTTTTCTAGCTAGCAGGTAAAAAAGACGCATTCAGTTGCCATTGCGGCAGGAAAAGATATTTGCTTAAGGGGCGGCGACGGCTCTCATAATCCAGAAATGGCCAAATAATTTTTTGAAAATGACATCTTCAATTTCTGTTAGCGGCGAGGACTTAACGGAGTCACCATCTGTTGGAAGTGCCTTGCTTGCGTAGTATGAGGGATAATGCAACGTGCTTCTCATAGGTTTGGCTGTCGGCACTCAATAAGAACACTACGCGGGAGGCCTCCTGAAAGTTTCTGTAAGTACTCTTAAAACGACAAAAGCTTTTACTATCAAAATAATAATCTTGGGCAAACAGTAAGCACAGAATGGTTTACAGATACTATATATTTACCGAATATGGACAGTGAATGCCCACTGCATGTGGTTGCCGCGATGGAGTCCCTCGAACTGGTTTCTTGCATGAAAGGTAGGCAGTCACTGAGAGCAAACTATGTGAAGTATGTTTTTATGGTGGACTGTCTGTGTAACCAAGTGGAGCATAACAGAATGAAGCCTCAGTACAGCGTTTGCATGGGTTCGCAGCAAACGACTGTGTGTCTGCATGCATGTCCACGCATGATGTTTTGCTTTTGCTGTGAGCGTGTTTTTCCATCGTTCCATCAGCTTTAGACTGTAGCGTACCAGCATTTGACAGTACCCAAGCAACCATTGTTGCGTGGATGCTATTAGAGTTGTTCAAAAATAATTTCGTTATATAGTCGAAACCCGCAATAACGAAATCGCCGGGGAAACAAAACATTTCGCTTTTGCGGTAATTTCGTTAGTGCGAGAATGAGGCAGAAAAGACAGGGAAGAAAATTGGCTTGCAAAAAAAAAATTATTGCCAAAAGTCAAGTCAGTTTACTTTGCCGAGCATTGCCTTGCAGCAATTTTACTGCTCTCGACCCGCACTGCAAGAAGTGGTCCATTGCCACGTCGTCATCATGCTCACCGAAAAATGATCGAATTACATCGAAGGCATTCAACACATCCCGCGGGTTCGCAGTCCTCTCTTGATTTGGTGTCTGGTGGTCGTCGGCGTCGTTGGCACCTTGGCAAACGCTTCTTATGATGACCTCATCAGTCATCTCTTCATCCACACAAACGAACTCATCGATGCTGAGACCATCCGGAACACCATTTGTCACGGCAGAAAGTTCATCCCATGCGTGGGCCAGCGATGGCGGTACTGCGCCGTCAGCACTGTCAACTAGTGCACCTTCAGCCGAATCTTCTTGCGATGCCACTGGATCAGTGCATGATGCTTGCCGAGTGGCAATGAAGCCGGTATGATTAAAACAATTAGCTATCATGGCTGGCGATGTCACAACCCATGCGGCGGCCATCATCTCAAGCGCCATGAACATGTCCACTACGGTGGGACGCTTCAACTGGAGGTTCAGCTGCAGACGCTGAATCAGCCTTTCCTTGTAGGCACACTTGACGCTACGAATGACGCCTTGTTCAAGTGGCTGCAGCACGGAAGTGCAGTTCGGTGAAAAAAAAACCAAGCGCACGTTTCCCAGTTCCACGTCATCGACATGATGGGCACTGCAATGGTCCAAAAAAAGGCAGACCGATCTGTCTGCCTTCCGCATGTCCGTATCGAAGGCCTCGAGCCAGCTGCCAAATATGGCCCGGGTCATCCATGCCTTCAGGTTCGCGGTGTACTGTACGGGCAGCCGACGATTTCCCTTGAAGCAGCGGGGCTTCTTACTTCTGCCGATTACAAGAGTGGCCGTTTATCTGTGCCGTCCATGTTGGTGCACAACAAAATTGTTACACGCCGCTTGCTGTGTTTCCCCCCGCGGCATTTCTGGCCTTTTAAGTCCAGGGTCTTCAATGGCAGCATCTCGTAGAATAAGGCCGTCTCATCTGCGTTGTAAATGTTCGAGGGCTTCTACTGGTCCAATACTTCTTTGTTGGCCAGCAGCCACGACGACGTTGTCAAAGGGTCGACGGCTGCTGCCTCCCCGGAAATGACTTTGGCCACTATGTCGTGGCGGGCTTTGAAACGGCTCAACCATCCAGGGCTAGCCTTAATATCAGTGTGCCCGAGAATGCATGCGAAGTCCAGCGCTTTCTGCTGAAGAACTCTGCCAGACAGCGGCACTTTGTTGGCACGCTATTCACAAAACCATGCAAACACCTCCTTGTCAACGTCTGGAAAAGCCGCAGCACTCACCGTTTTGTTTTTCACACTCACATCATTTCTGAGCGCGCCGAGAATGGAGGCCTTGCTTTCAGAATCGTTGATATCGAACTGCACGCAATTCCAAATTCTTCGGCGATATCCAGTTTCTTCCTGCCCTTTTCAGCTTGGGCAATAATTGCAGCCTTATCCTGCAGTGTCATAAGTTTCCTCTTTTTGGCTGGAGGCGGCACCTTAGCAGGATGTCAAAGCAAATGGTCCAATTGGCACAGAGACACACAATTGACGCACTCTAGCACCAACGACGCTAAGCACACGACCATGTGCGGTGGTACACAAAGCCATAGAGTTTCTCACTGTAACACCTAGAGGGTAATCTGGCGCCACCGTCTATGGGAGTTTCTTAAGGGGGCACCGTGCCGTCATGGGAATGACGGTATATGTGTCTGCGAGGCTCGTGTTGGCTGGTGTTGTAAGAGGCTTCGTCTAAAACGTGGATACGGCTACGCAAATAACGCATTCTCAAAGTAAAATCTTCATAAAATGTTTCCACTCACGCATATTACATCTTTACTCACCCATGATGCATGACCAAGCAAAGAAAAGTAAGAACAGACGACCAACTGTTTCAAAGCGAGCGCGAACCTTGTCGTCTGTCTTCCAACTTTAGCGGCCCGCTGATACTTTATACGTAACATGCAGTCACACACAATAACAAGTTCTCATAGTTAAACAAAACATGTTTTCGCGTAATAATAAAGCTAAAACCGCTTTTCACGTGCTGTTTTAGTAGAAAATGAATTATTGTGACAGACGGAACGGTACTTGCCAAATGCGTCTTCAAGGTGTCCTGCCTCTACGAGAACGATGCCAATCCAAAGTCACAATATACCGGCATTCCCATGCATACCACAGCGCAGCAGCGCCAGATTTCCCTCTAGGTAATGTAGTGAGAAACTCTATGGGTGGTGTGAGGCTTTTTTTATTGTAAACAATGATGGCGGCGGCCACGCAAGTGTGCTGTGGCGGTAGTTAATGCAATTTAAGTGCACAACGAATGCATTTGAGCAGTTTCGGGACACAATTAGTGTTACATCAGTAGATTATTTGCGGACTGTCCTTTCAGAAAATTTCGTTGAGGAGGGATTGCTACAGAAAAAAGTTTCGTTGTCGCGAGATAGGAAATGCATTGACTCCTAAGGCTGTTCACCGGGGATCCGAAAATATTTCGTTGCGGCGAGAATTTCGTTCCCTCGGGATTTCGTTACCGCGGGTTTCGACTGTAACTACATACTTCGATGCCTACAGCGACTTGTGATGTGCCATCGCAAGGGTTCAATCTTTTCCTTTTTTCTTCTAAACTCTTGGTTGTTTCAGTATCATTATCTCTCAAGTTGCGTCACACTGTATGTCTGTACGTGCGGGCAAGCATCTCAGTGCGCACTTTCTGCTACTCACTGAACACTGCAGCCCCGACTCCGTCGCAGAAATCTTTCTTGTGGAAGTGCTTGCTGTACACCCCATGGCTGCTTGCCCTTTCTAAGTTTCACGATCTAAGCTTCACGCAGCTTCTTGTCCTGCGGGTACACGTGAAGGGTGACACCGGGCTCCGTTGTGTACGACCGGCACTGCGGCATCAAGCAGTAGCCTCCCGTGTTGGATGCCTCTTAAGGCAGCCACTACCTCTTATAGTGCTTGCAAGTGTTGTCAAGCAGACACCCAAAGCGGGAAGACCTCCCCCCTTAATCAGAACCGCAGCGCAGGTGGGACTTTAAACTTTCGTTTTCAGCTTGCTTTGGCACTTCCGAAGCAGTCGATGTGGCCGCCGTGTCCACGTGATCCCTCATACAATGTCGTGCCGACGGCAGCGCCAGTTTTTCCAGTGGTGGAGCCCGCCCAAACAGCTCTTTTTCTATTTGATGGTGAAATTTTTTCACTGATAACCACATACAATTGCTCTGAAAAATGTGTTGTATGAGCCAAAGTGGTTAAAAAATTTGGAGGACAATAAAGCTTCACCTTTTAAGAGTGGAATGCGATAGCATTAAAAAACCCCTGACTGCTTTTCATGCTTCCCAGCAACTGCAGCTTATGTAAACGTAACGTTTACTGGGAAATGCTGGTGGCAAACACTATGCATTGAGGCAAGCTTTCTGATAGAAATGCAGCCTCTTGCATGGGTCACTCTCCTGTTATTGTTCAGCACTTTTAATATTCAGTCTGAGAAGAGCTAACATAAAAGATAAGTGCTGTCAGAATTTTTTTTCCCATTACATTTGTTTGTGTGCTGCTGTTCTCAAAATTTCGAGGAATAACTTCGTAAAGAATGAAAGACAAGGAGGAGGAGGAACAACGTTATTAAAAACACCAGTCAATGAACGTCACGAGAGAAATGCTTCTCCCCCTTCGTCCCTAGCCATCGGCCGGAATACCTTGAGACACAGCAGGAGCAAGGGCTTGACCGATGATGTCCTCCTAGACGTTGGGGTCTGGGCTGTGGAGCAAAGCCTCCCAGGATTCTAGAGTGTGCGAGCTATCATGCTTAGACGGACCTGTCCACACCATGTAAACCAGATTTGCTGCCTCATCGCAGAATTTGCACTTTGACCTGAATACTCCTGGATGCCACTTGCTGTAGAGTATGGGGTTTGGAAAAACCCTCATCTGTAATTTCCTCCACATAACCTCATCTTTCTTACTGAACGTTCTGTCCACTCCCGGGTAAATTTGTCGATTTACTCTGTAGTGTACTGTGATTTCCTGGTATGCGCGCATATCCTCTCTTCCTTTTAAAGTTCCGGCGATTTGGGAGCTTCCGGGGGTCGACTGGTAAGTGAGACCTTGGGCGACCGAATGAGCATCCTCATTCCCTCTAAGTCCCTGGTGAGCTGGTGCCCAAATGAGCAGAACAAGCTGCCTGGGTCCTCCTTCCCTGTTTTATATACGGATCGCAGTCTCCGTCACCCTCCCCGATTCGTAATTTCTCACAATGTTTTTGGAGTCGCTGATGACCACATTTACCCCCCCTTTGGCTGACGGCCAAGGCTATGGCTACTTCCTCAGCTTCAACCGTCTCGACGCCACTGACTGTGCAGCACGCCACCGGTGTTCCATCTTCTCTAACCGCCACAGCCGCATGTGCCGCTTTGCTGTCATATTCTGCAGCATCCGTATTGGCCTCGAGCTCCACCACAGGAAAAGCTGGCGCCACCGTCGGCGTGACGTGTTAGGAGGGATCACGTGGACATAGCGGCCGCGTCGGCTGCTTCTGGCGCGCCGAAGCGAGCTGAAAACAAGTTTAAATTACCTCGTACGCTGCGGTCCTTATTTAGTGGCGAAATTTTCCCGCTTTGAGTGTCTCCTTTACAACGCTTCAAAGCACTACAATAGGTAGTGGCTGCCTTTGAAGGCGCGCAACATGGTAGGCTACTGCTCGGTTCCGCAGGGCCGGACGCACGTAACGGAGGCCGGTGTCAGCATTATTCACACGTAGCCGCAGGACAAGAAGCTGCGTGAAGCTTGGCTCACGAAACATAAAACTGGCAAACAGTCATCGGCTACAACTTGGGTATGCAGGAAGCACAGACGCGAGGAAGATTTCTGCTACGTCGCCCGGTCTGCGATGTTCTGAAAACGCGCACTGAGACGCTCGCCCGAGTCCGCTGCCCGACTAATGTCATAACGGTTTGGTCTATGAACTTGTCGATGCTATAGATACTCGCAAGTTCAGTGGAGTGGAAAGGCAGCGGTAAGAAGCACATTTAAAAAAAGCATGGCATATGGTCATGTTTGTGTTTTGAATTAATGCACTGGATTACAAAAAAGGAGCAGCGGGAAATTGCACGCCTAGAACACCGATAAACATACAGTGCGACGCAACTCGAGAAATAATATTGAAAGGTCAAAGAATTTATAAGAAAAAAAAAAAGATTGAATCGTCGCGACGAGACATCACAGTCCCCGTAGGCGTCGAAGTCTCTACAATGAAATTATTTTTGAACAGCTCTGATAGCTCCCACGCAACAATGGTTGCTTGTATACTGTCAAATGCTCATATTCTGCGGCCTAAAGCTCATGGCACGGTGCGAAAACGCTCGTGCGGAGAAAGCGAAACGGTGCGCGGACAAGCATGCAGACGCGCAGTCGGTCGCTGCGAATCTGCACGATCGCTGCATTGAGGCTTCGTTCTATTACGCTCCATTTAGTTATACAAACACTATAAGAACATATTTCACATAGTTTGCTCTCAGCGTTTACCTACCTTTCACGCAAGAAGCCGGTTCGGGAGACTCCATCGCGGCGACCGCGCGCAGTGGCGTTCACTGTACGTATTCGGTAAGGAGATAGCGTCTGTAAACGATTGTGTGCTTTCAGTTTGCCCAAGATAATTATTTAGACAGTAAGAAACTTCTTTCGTTTCGAAAGTACTTATAGAAATGTCCGAGAGAGCTCGCGCGTGGTGTTTTCAGTGAGCGCTGACAGCAAAACCTATGAGGAGCGCGCCGCGTGATCCCTCGTACTACGCCAGCGAAGCGCTTCTGATAGATGGCGACTCCGTAACTCCTCGCCGCCAACATAGGACGTCCTGTCGACCAGTGTATCTAGCTTGTAATGCCTCTGCCCTGTCTTTACGTCTGCTGTCGTGAAAGGCAGGGTTCATGTTTCTGGGTGGCGGAGGTATTTTTATCTTGTCCCTGATCTGTCTGGGTATGTCTCTTGAGCGCACTTGCTCATGTTTGGGCTCGTAGCCTGATTTCTCTAACATTTTCCTCCCTGATCCAAGTAGCCTCTGATGCTGCACGGTAATGGCAGCCTCAAGCAGTTCCTCAAGAGTGTTCGACACACCTAGCTTCATAAGTTTGTCGGTGGGCGTGTTCGGGAAAAGTCGGAGTGCGACCTTGACACTTTTCCTAATAATGATTTCGAGCTTGTTTCGTTCTACAGAACTGAGCTTGAGGTAGGGTGCCACGTACACTATCCTACTGATTACGAAGGCTTGCGCTAGCCTCAGGAGATTTGCCTCCTTCATCCCAGCGTGCCTGTTCGCTATTCGTCTGATAAGACGACACGTTTGATTTGAACTGGCTTCTAACCTAGCAAGCGTTTCATAATTTTTCTGGTTTGCCTGAATCCTCAGCCTGAGGACGTGGATACTGTTGACCGCGAAGATTTCTGCGCTGTTGACGTACAGGTGGATGCCCGCCTTGCACTTTTGGTGAAGCCGCCATTTTCCGGGGGGCATCAGGAACAGTATTTCCGACTTATCAGCCGAACATTTATGTTCTTTGAGTTTCAGGTACTCTTCGATGATGTCAGTTGCAATTTGCAGGGAGCTGTCGATTTGCCCATAACTGCCCTTGTTTATCCATAGTGTTAAGTCATCCGCGTATATGGTGTGGTTTAGATTCTCAATTTCCCCCAATCGTTCGGGGAGTCTCAACATTGCAATGTTGAAGAGGGTACGTGATAAAACTGAGCCCTGCGGCGTCCCCACGTTACCCAGTTCAATGTTCTTTATAAATCTTGAGAGTGGCTTTCCTGTTGGTGAGAAAGTCCTTGATGTAATCGTACACCCTCTTCCCAACATTGAGTGAGTTCAAATTCTCCAAGATGGACACGTGCCTCACGTTGTCGAATGCCTTTGCCACATCTAACTCCACGATCACTTTCGTGTCTCGCATTTGCTTGTCTATAATTTGGTCTTTGAGCTGCATCACGTCACATGCCGACAGCTTTGGTCGAAAACCGATCATGGTGTCCAGATACAGTCCATTTTCCTCCATGTACCTATTGAGCTATGTCTGAACGACATGCTCCATAAGCTTACCCATGCAGGAGGTGAGCGATATAGGCCTGAGGTTCTTGAAGCCCAGCTTTTTACCCGGCTTGGGTATGAAAATGAGGTTGGCAAGTTTCCACTCCTCCAGCACTCCTGCATGTACGTTGCGAGATTGGCGATTGAGCTGTCGTCTAAATTACGAAGCATAATGTTGCTCACTCTGTCCGGCCCTGCCGCTGACTTAGTCCTTAGCCGATTAATCTCCGCTCTGACCTCAGCTAGGGAGATCGGGGCATCTAATTTAATACAAACAAGCTACCGTCTCTCTTTCTTCGCGGTATCAGTTCTACGAGAATGCGGTCGATTTGTGCACTCCCGGTGTCATGCTGCACTGCTGTGACATTTCGCGTGATTAGGGTGGCCACCTGTGTGCTTTCGCCTTCGCCTACATACGATTTATACTCCAACAATTTTGCCTTTCTGCCGAATTCCTGAAGTGCTATTAGTTCCGGTCGATCCTCGTTCCTCAGGAATTCCTGTAGGACCGCACGCTTGCGTGTGAATCCTCTACAGTTCCATTGCCAAACGGTGTTTTTACTGGATCTGTGAGCCATCACTGTCAACTAGCCGATTAATCTGATTTCCTAATACTTGCTGGGTGAGCTGTTCATAGGCCCAGTCCCTCTTTGCAAGTTCTGCCTTAAGTTCTTCAGTGAGTTTATTATCCCTCTGATGCAGTTGCTCTGTGATATTGTTATCTCGCTGATGCAACTGCTGTGTCAAATTTTGGAACATCCCCAACATGTGTTCCTCGATGGCCTTGTGCCATTCATCGTCCTGACCAGATTTGGTCTCAAATTTTTCCTCCAGTTTCGCTATTTTAATGTCTATCACTGTCTCTATGTCCTTATCTATCATGGGGTTCTCCATTTCCTTCGCCCTCTTTTTAGCAGGGGGCGGAGACGCTATCTCCTCCTCTGATCCCTCTATATTTCGCTTTTGCGACACTTGCGGTTGTTTAAAAGGTGTTGTATTAGGCTTAAGGGCTATTTTAAGCTCCTCGATTTGCCTATTCATCGCCGCTAGCTGTTCTTTAAGCATGCGATTCTCTTCCTTAATCTGAAACATTTCCTCATCGCGTTTATCCTTGGAGGCCCTGCCTGCCCAACCCACCTTTCTGTTCGCCGACGTGGATCTTGCTGGATTGTTGACGACAGCGCTGCCGGAGGTCCCCGCATTCCCGGGCCCGACCTTCTCTTGCTTCTCCCCTTCCTGCCGTTGCAGCAGTCGCGGAAAGGAATCCGACCTCCCTCTCGACGTGCTCCGCTGTCTTGGCGGACTCCTGGACCTGCCTTGATTCTTTTCCCATCTGCTCCTTCCTACTTCGGCCTCCTTCGCCTTCCACGCTTCCTCCTCCAAGCACAGCTTGGCCTCCCATTGCCTCTTCTTTATCGTATAAGGGGTCCTGAAAGCTTCCTTGCATTTCCGGTCCGCTGTCAAATGACCTTTGCTGCACAACTTACACTTGGGCTCACATGCGTGATCCTCCAGGTGGAGACGTCATTCCGCATCCCCAACATTGAACTTGTTTGCTGACACATACGTCCGATCTGTGTCCTAGCTCACCACATTGGTAGCACACCTCATAGCGTTTCTTGTAGAGCACACACTTCAGAGGTACGCCATAACAGTACATCCACCTCGGCACTGTCTCGTTTTTGAAGGTGACGATTGCCGAGGTGGAGTTGCCCATCTTCCTAACGCCAAGTATCGGTGGGTTCATCGGGTTACCGAACGCCTCTGTCAGTTCCTCCATTGTTAATCTCGGGTCGATGCTGTACACCACACTCCGCCCGTTGTCTTCGTACGGCGCAAGGTACGCCGTGACTTTGTAGTCCTTGTCTTCGATCTTCATAGACTTAATCTTAATCACCTTCCAGACAGTGTCCATGTCTGGGGTGCTGCAAATCAGGGTGCCTTGCTTGTCGTTAACAATCAGCACGTCCTTTTCTTGCCCCTTAACCCATGGAATTTGCGCTGCCATGCGCACCGCCGCACTCAGCCTGGTAGTCGGAACTTTTGCGAGCGCAAGCCCGTTATTTGGCTGAAGGATGATCTTGTAGTCGTTCGCTGGTAATCGCGGGAGGTGCGACACAATTGAATGCTCCACAATCTTCTGCCCCAGCTTCTTATACGCGGCGTTCGCCGCTGCCGCCTTCTTGCGTTCCCCGAACGCGGTTACGCGTTCCGCCCGCTTGCCGTTGTTTTGGCTTTCTCGCCATTCACCTCTCGCAAGGTCCTGCAGCTCCTTGACATGTTTTCCCACTTTCGTGATCCAATCCGCTGTTTTCAATTCTTCGGGGGTAATTTCTGTACCCTCCATGGTCATCGTGCCTCCACAGCGGGGTTCCAAAGCGGGCGCCAGGGGCTTCGGCTGCCGCTGAGCTGCCGCGTTTGTTCAACGCTAGCGTTACCCTTAGCTAGATGGGAGACGTGGTCGACATAAAAGTGGCCATAAAGCATCCAAAAGTCCACTTACAGTCATAAAATTGTAATCCAGGTGATCCTTGGGACTTCCGACAGGTGATCAGATCACTTATTTCTATGAATCGGCACTGTTTCCACCAGACAAAGCAACTTTCAATGAAAGACGAGGTATGAAGAATCGACGACATTTGGGTGAGTTGCTACTGGTAGAACATCTTGAAGGGGCAGCATGAGACAACAGAGACAGAAGGTAGGAAACACACAGGACAACGCTGAACTCACAACTAACTTTATTAAAAGGCATACACAAACTTCTACATGCTCTCCCGTTTTGCCTGTGCACTGATAATGACGCCATTGATGGGAGAGCATGTGGGTATAGGTTCTTGAATACTCCCGACGGTTTCTTTCGCAGTTCTTCCGAACTTTCCATTCTGCAGGAACAGTATTTGTCAGCCAAACTAGCTGCGGTTTGCAATGTCTCTACACTTGGCTTTTCCTGAATCCACAAGCGCATTTGCCCTGGAATAGACTCCTAAAGTTGCTCTAGTGCAAATGCTTCAATCAGACGTATCTTGTTCTCGTATGCGTTGGCACCTTTAAGCCATTCTTCCAACAAGTTCATGGATTTATAGGCAAATTCTGAGAATGACTCCCCTTGACTACATCTCATATTACGAAACTTCATCCTTAACGAGGGTTGCAATGTGGGCTTGTTGGTAATGCATCTTCAAGGGGAGTATGGTAGCGCGATTCAAAGACGGGACAAGAGAAGACACAAAGGGACACACACAGCGCTAACTTCCAACACTGTTTATTGTCGAAAACCTGGTCGTACTTATACACTCAGACCACATGAGTCACAGGCACGTGAACAGATTAACAATCAGAGCGATACATTTTGTGATATGCTAAGCCATGCGCAAAAATTTAAGTTCTTTTTCAGAGAGAGCCAATGATGGTTTGCAGATACATGAATCCCCTAGGGCATCAATCTGCTCGGCTTCTATTATAAGTCTAGTGAGTTCGCACTTGTTTCTACTGGTAATGATTGTTGATTCGAAGAGAGGGGAGCACTTATGTTGCTTACAATGAAGGGAGAGAAACCCATCTGATACAAGTTTGTCGACTTTATTTTTGTGTTCGCGCAGTCTATCATTAATGCATCTGCCCGACTGTCCGACGTAATACTTCCCGCACGATAAGGGTATACGATATATAATTGAAGCCTTACATTCTCTGAACTTCTTCCTGTGCTTAACTTGGCAGCTAGGGGCACTTCCTTTTTTTTCTGGTCTTGTTTTCCTGCACAGGCTGATTAGTTTGTTGGGTGCTGAAAAAACCACATCAGTGTTACCTCGGCGGGCAATTTTCTTTAGGTTGTGCGACAACCGGTGGATATAAGGTATCACTGTTGGTCTTTTTTTCTCTCGGTTACTATCTCTTTCCGCTCGTTCAGCAGTCCCTGATTGCTGCACTTGCCGAAGTATTCCCTCTGCAACTGATGTCAGTACATGATTGGGATAGCCTGTTTCATGTAGCCGCATGGCTTGCTGTGTGAAGGCTTCGTCAGTGCAATGATGGCATGATTTAGTTAGTGCGTTAGTGAAACACATTTTCGCAATTCCTCTTTTTACCAGTTTAGAATGGGCTGAATGATATGACAACAACGGTTTATTTGTCCGGGGACTGTAACACCAGCAAGTTAGTTCATCACCGAAGGTAAATTTAATATCCAGAAATTTGATCTTTTGTTCTCTAGGCACTTCGAACGTAACTTCTAGAGGACAAAGGCACTCGCGTATAATATTACTAATAGCTGAACACTCTGTGTCAAAGTTGTCTGGTTGAACATTCACAAACACCAAAAAATCATCAACAAATTGAAATATTTTAACAACTTTTGTATCATTGATGCGTGAGCACAGGTCTCTGTCTAGCTTGGCTAAGTACAGGTTGCTTAAAACAGGCGCTAAGCAGGATCCTATACAGACCCCTTGTTTTTGAAGGTACGCAATGTCATTTCTTTGCACAAATGTTGACTTCATGTACAAGTCTAAAAGTTCTAAAAAATATTCAACGGTTGTGCCCGCCTTCGTACTAAATCTTACTGCCCCAAATTCATTTATAGATGATTGAACACAACTTAACAATTCATCCTGTGGCAAAGAATAATACAGGTCCTTAACATCTGCTGAGAAGGCCTTTAGTCCCACGTTACAGTTGGCCTCTACAAAGGCTAACACTTCCTCGGTATTTTTCGCGATGAACGGATCTTTAATCTCGAGTAGGTTAAGCTTGTCTAATAAATAGACTACAATAGATTTCTGCCATGTGCCTTTCTCCGATACTATTACTCTGAAATTTTTGCGCATGGCTTAGCATATCACAAAATGTATCGCTCTGATTGTTAATCTGTTCACGTGCCTGTGACTCATGTGGTCTGAGTGTATAAGTACGACCTGGTTTTCGACAATAAACAGTGTTGGAAGTTAGCGCTGTGTGTGTCCCTTTGTGTCTTCTCTTGTCCCGTCTTTGAATCGCGCTGCCATACTCCCCTTGAAGATTCATCCTTAAGGCTTCTATACACAAGCTGTACCTTCGCCTCAGCTGAAGCTTTACTTTATTGTGGTCACGCGCATCTTCATCTGGCATCTCGTGATTACGTCTGCTGCTTCGTTTGGAAGCAATGTCAGTAGGCGTTGTGACCAGGTCTCTTCTGCAAGTGCTATTCTAGTACATGTACTCTCAAAGTTGACGAGGTACAAAGTGATGTCACTTCTAGCCTTAAAAGGTTGCATGTGTCCGCACATGTTGAAACTGTCAGTTTGTTCAAGGCTATGCAGCTGCATCTCTTTTAACTTCTGTTCTACCTCTCGTTCTTTTAGCTGTTGGGAAATTGCCTTCCAACATTCCTCGACTTCATTGTCGTTCGCTCCGCATTTGGATATTGTTTCAATAATACAGGCTTGCACATCAACTTCTGTACTGGGATACCTAACTCTTCAGCAAGCAACACTTGGTTGGGTTTCGTTAATGATGCGAGGTTCATGACTGATGATAACAAGTGCCACTCTTACACGTACTGCTTATAGTTAGCAGAGTCAAAATGCCTCGACTACCAAGTAAACATTGCTAATGCTCCCAGTGAAGTCAAGTAAGCCGTGCTCTCACCAAACCGGACGCCAAGGCTACTGCCGATGTGCGCTCCATCCTCTGTCCACAGCCACCAGCTGTTATGTATTTGGCGGCTAGACGCCGAGGGCGGCAGGATGACCCCGGCCCAAGGAACGGACGACCCAGGCAGCGTCATGAAGACCATCACATTTATTCCTTCAGCGATGCACTTTTTGCGCACTAAGTAGCCAATCAGAGGGTGGCAACAAAGAAAAGAAATCGCGGCAAGCGTGGCAATCTTATCTGCAGGCCCCAACGTAGAATGAGACCAGCACCGCGAATGTTACACCGTCAGTTGAGAGGATGCGAGTCTGATAGTTTTCTCAAGGAATGCGGCATCGTCCATGCGTATCCGGCTGTCTATCACTTGCAAACTAATGGCCAAGTCGAAAGATTTAGCCGGATACTCAAAGAGTATGTTCAAGTTTGTACCTGAGAACGTTAGCCTATGAATGAAGCCATCATCGAATATCTTGGAGTGTACCATTTCATGACGCATGCCACCACAGGATTGAAGCCTGCAGTCCTTCTGCATGGCCATCACCCAAGAACTAAACTGGATCTTGTAGGAGCGCCGAGTGACCAGTTTTTCTTAGACGCGCAGGCAGAGATGGAAGCCATCTGCTGTGAGTAACAGAAAAGCAGTACGCAAGTCGACAGTCTTCACTGACTGTCGATGAGCTGCAAAGCATTCTTTATTAATAACAGGTCCACCAGCACGAGTCAGGTTGCCAGGTCACGTGCCTAAGTGCACATTGAGGTACTCAAGCCCATTCACCAGCATTGATCAATGTGGTCAGGACACTTACAAATTTAATGATGGCCACACCTGGAACTGGAATATGTTAGCGCCCTGCACCCAACCAGTTACACTGTCTACTGTTGCAAGAAGCTGTTCACGTGAAGCAGTAATGTTGCTTGGCGAGTGACAGCTAGAAAACCCTGGCATGTGTTGGGACTGTGGAGATGGGTTTGTACAGGGGTTGCCTACAGTGGGTTGCCCTACGAGTGACGGTCAGGAAAGGGCATGACACTCCCCCATTTCGCAACGCAGAAAGGCACTATGCCAGTGTTAGTCAACTCTCTGACACGGTGTAGGGAAGGCTCCAGAGTCAGATTGCCAAGAAGCACAGGTTTATTCACCCAAGGTACAGCACAGTGCGGCACTTGCAGGCTAAGGTTCACTGCCAGACCGATTGAGTGCACATGCCCACTGTGTCAGGGCTAACCAGACAGCAGTCCACCAAGTGCGAGACCAAAAATTCGTGTAGCAAAGTTTCCACGTAACCACCTTGTTACAGCTCTGTGAGCATCTGTCACGGCAATGAACTGCTCAGTGAAAGAGAGCTCGGGTGGAGAGGGCGCCCGGGGGCCCCCACTTGGGAGGTAAATCAGGGCACGTCCCGGTGACGCTTGCTGTCACGGTGGCTCGATCCCAGGAGGGAGAAGCACGGTTTGCGCGGAGCGGTAGCTCCGGTGCGCATGCTGTGTCTGCCATGTTGCCATTACGGTGGCGGTTCCCGGAGATCGAGCTAAGCACAACGCGTGAGCTGGGGGACGAGGTGCGAGAAGGCACCTAAATTCCCACAGTACACCAGTTGAAATGAATGTTCCAGAGCCAAGGCATTCGACAAGACAGAGAGTGCCGTCGTGGTTTAAAGACGTCCATTGGGCTGTTCTAGTTGTTTGTTAATTTGTCAAGTTGCTCTTTTGTGATAGAAGAAATTGTAGTAATTAGTAATTGTTTTGTGCAAAACTAGATGGTGCAAGGCATGCAGCTTAGCAGGATCGGCTGCGACATGCATCTGTATAGAGTAGAACCACATTGATATGTTCCCGTTACGTACATTTTCCCGGCGCCAACGTTTGCACTCGAGAACATAAAAAATTACTGAATAGAGTTACGCTCATTTGTTACCGGTTCATACGTTCCTGCAATACACAATTTTTCGGCACCAGCGTTCAGTACTTTGGCAAGCTGCGATCGTATGATACGTGTCCGTTCGCATCCGCTAGATCCTATGTAAGCAAGAAAACGCATGAGGCACGTGCAATCAAGAGCTGCCCACTGCGGCAGCTTCACCGCAATACTCGCCTGCCCATGTCACGGGAAAATGCAGCCACACACTCAGGTTCTCATTTCGGTACCAGCAAATCCTTTTCCGGACCAGCGTTGTCCTGTCTGTTTCTACTACTTGTGCTTGTGCTACTTGTGCTTTTTTTTGCTATTACTGCTTTCTGTAATCACATCCGTCCCCTTCGAAACCGACTTCTTGAGGCGTTCAGCCACAGTGGCCACTGCTATGCTAGGATAACCTGCTTCTAATAGACACCGGACCTGTGCATTAAAACCGGCGCTCATTTTGTGCATGCAGGATCTGGTGAGGGAAGGCTTAAAGGGCCCCTGAAACGGTTCGGACAAATTTTGTAGACGCGTAGGGTTCAGCTTAAGTAGAACACTCGCACCACAATTTAAGTGAAGCGTTACGTATTAATGGAGCTACAAGCGATTAGAAGTTACCCTCCTCCCTAGCCATGCTTTTCCTCCTCAACTCGTTCGCCGAGCGAGCGGGGCTAAGCTCCGCCTTCACTGGTTCAGCGTCACGATGCGACGTCACATCGTCCACTTCCGGTTGTTTTGGAGCCCGCCCCCGCCCGCGCGTCTCGTGCGCGAGACCTCTCCGCTAGCCGCTTGGCCGTCGACCCCAAGCGTGAGCTATCGAAGTAGCGTGCGTTGCGAGCATTCTGTCGTAGCGCCGAACATGTCTGGTATTCCGTTAACCACACACTAGCGGTAACCACAGGCAAGCTGGTCATTTCGGCAAATGACTGGAGGCATAAACTCAAGCTGATGAAGGAACTTTAGCGTAGACGTACGTGAGCGGCCTGATCGGTCTGCACGGTCCATACACTTGTTGGCGCAGCGCTTAACCAGCCAAACACAGCGCTAATATTGCTGTAACCAAGTGTAAAACATTTTAAACATTTATAAAAACAATGTGTTGATGATTACACTCCTGCGAAAAATACACACCAGCAACAAAGAAGAATACACTTCGTTGCTGCTACTGTGTATGGTTGAGCACTGTGCTACCAGGTGGCTGCACCGTGCAGACCATTCACATTTGCCCTTCTGCTCATCTCATGGGTCATCCTGTTACGGCACAGTCAAGCAGCCAAACTCTGTCCCCTTGCGCTTGCGTTTGCCCTAATACCGAACTCGCGAAACGCTATTGCGTTAGTAATCTTCCGGTGTAAAGTGACGGCCACAAACGCGCAAATCCTGGCGCCGATCGGATAGCGGCAGTCCGATGCCCAGCAGCCAGTTCGCTCGTACGCTGCCTTGCAGAGGGACACGATGTCGCAGCTTGACACATTGCCACTCGCTACGTTTGCACTCCACAAGGCAACAAAGTCGAATCATAGTGGTCGCGAAAAGACTGAGACCGATTCTGACCGCGGAGCTCTCGTCAAAATGGAGTACGTTGTAACACAAGCAGACGACACTTGCTGTGTGCCGGAAGTGCTCAAGTGTACTGAAAAATTATTCTTGTGCATTCTCTTTATGTTACTTTCTTTTCATAAAAACAAATTAGCTAACATTCCAACTATTATGAAGATCATTTGTTTACTATAAAGTTGGAAAAATTATCGATCACGCGCCCTTGTCAGCCAATCGGATAGCTCGCCCCACTGACGTTGTATGGGTGATTTCGGTCATATGGGTGGGGGCGGCTTAAAATTCCGCCGAGCACTGTGCTGCGATCGGCAGTGATGTGCATTTTTAAAGCCTTATAATAAATTACACGCTTTACGCGGGGCACTTAGATGTGTCAATTAATGATCAGAAGGACCTACTCTAACGACTCAGTACGTTTGTAGAAAATCGTCAAAAGCGTTTCAGGGTCCCTTTAAGGCACGAGATGGCAATTCTGTTTTTTACTACATTGGAATGCTTGGATTGAAAGTTCAATAATGGCTTCGAAGATCTTGGGGAGTACTGCTCAATTGGTAGAGCATCGCACGTGAAATGTGAAGGTTGTGCGATTGTTCCCCTCCTGTGGCAAGTTGTTTTTTCATTCTCTTTAATTTCCATTAATTTATCATTTCTTTATTTCAGTTATTAAGCACATGTAATTTCCCCTATGTTGTCCTTGGTGTCAGTGTTTGTTGGTTTCTTATGATACGACTAATAAAAATCGGGCCCCTTGGTTAACCCTATTCTTCTTGTTTTTTACATATATTGTGTATCCTTGCAGTTATATGTGGTTTTCACTACTTTTTTAACTTTTCAAACTATGAATTGCCATTTTATGGACAGTTCTCTTTTTGTTATTCTCATGGAGTGTTTGTGCTTATGTGTAGCTGGCGCTTTGTCAGGTATTTATTTTCCTTTTCGCCAGCTTCCACAAATAATCTGTACATGATTGTCCGAAAATAACAAACTTCAAACAAATGAGGCAAGGGAAAACCTTGTATTTAATAAAAATGAACCAGTTCGGCATGAAGAAACTAGCAACCGTTCAACATGCACGAAGCCTAGCAAAAGGTAGATCCATAAACATGAACTGTGTGACAGCAACAACTTAATGGGCTGCATAGGACTAACAAGAGCAGTCCTTGCAAGCTTCAGAACCTTTAACACACAACGCGATGCACTTGTACAGTCGTGCACTCTAGTAAGAGCAGCAGAGTAAGGAAGTAGCAAACAGTAAAGGTAGCAAACGACATTTCAAACCTAAGCTCTAAGCCGCATACAGCAATGCATAAAACTGAACCAAAACATGGGCAGGCCATCATCAACGTCATCGTTTGCCCATGTAAGCATGATCAGGTGCCACAAACACCGGGATGACTAAAGAAAGCTTGATAACAAGAAATTTCCCACCGAACGGCTGCGATTCATTGCTGATATTGCTCCTGCTCATGAGGCCTCGCGAGACTGATCGAATAGAATCTTGTTGCTGGCAAGTTTTGGCAGGTATTTGAGCACCCCACCATGCAAGAATTGTTCTTTGTCATGCCTTGAAGCTTTAGCTACTACACGCATGTGACAAGTGTCACTTATTTCATTCCAAATGCTTGAATCAAACAGAGAAGCATGAGCAACGATGGAGAAATCCATGGTGGACATCTGCCTCCTTTCTCGAATGCACTTAGCCACCAGTGGTGCGTCTTTTGGCGTGTGCTTTTTGTGTGTAGGCAGTGGATGTTAATGGCATGCCCTGGTTGAGTAATGGCGAGCCTGGTCTGTATAACCATGCATACATTCGATTATTGCTCTCATGTTTTTCATGTGAAAATTCTAGCTGGTCACAGGTGGCATGCATTTTCATACACCTTCTGCAGCCCCAGCTCTTTCCTTAGAGGGGAAGAAGACAGCACCATCAGCTGAAACAACTTGCTGAAATTGAAGCCCAAGTGGGTCAGCATGGAAATTGTATACCTTTTTTCTGTGTCTTGTCGAATATGACCACTCAACACCAACTCATCGATGCAAATGACCAATGTGACCTCTGTGAGCACGTATAGTTGAGCAATCACTTTCACGCATACAATCACTTACATGTGATTTCATGCCTTGGCATCGGACGCATCGGTGGTTGTTTGTTGTGCTGGCGGCAAATAGCGAGGTTGGCCCAGTGCATGTCCCGTGCCGAGTTGCATGAAATCTTGCAAAAGTAATCATATCCCTGCATGCTATCACTTGAGAATACCACTAGAGCTCTTCAGTAAACGTAATTATATATTTCCAAGCTGGCAACACTTAAATGGGCCAACTATACCAAGTGCACGCTGGTTGCTCCCATGCCTATAGCTTGTTTACATTTATCTTGGTGCCAGCTGTCCCAGCATTTGATTTTGCAACCTTCAGGTAGCTGCAGGTTGTCTTGGATTGTCTTCAGGTTGTCATAGACATGTGTAGTTACCTGCACATGTCCATGACTGATTGGTTGGCACTGGATTCTTTTTAGCATGTGCAGATAAGGCTTAGGTTGTTCCCGCCAGTCGGTAATCGCATTTGGGTTTTAGCAGACGATACCACTTCATCAATGTGTGACAATTATTTAACTACCTTAATTCTTGAACTAAACAATGAGCTTGACCATATATTGCTTGGTGTTCGTCCAATCATTTAACTATCAATCCTTCAAAAACTCAATTTATGATTTTCCGTTCTAGCCAAAGAATACTACCTCGATTGCCTGAGATAACTCTAGATGGTCATCACATTCCCATCTCTGACTGTGTAGTATCATTTTTGGGCATCAAATCAGATTCTAACCTTAAGTTTTCTCAACACATTGCCTTCATTATTAAGCAAAAGTGTGCCTTCGATATTAGATCATTAATCAAGTCAAGAACATATTTCTCTAAAAACGCTTTATTAGCTTTATACTTTGCCTTCATTCACAGTCATTAATTCTGGTATTGTTTCCTGGGGAAACACATATAACTGTCATATCTCGTCTATTCGGCACTTACAAAACCAAGCAATATGCATTACCACTAACAGTGGGTTTTTCACGAGTGCTACTCTACTACTTCGTGAAAATAACATCCTTGTTGTAACGAACTTGTTCAACTATCATCTAATAATTATGTTTCATAAATTACTTACTAAACACCTCTCATACCAATTCATCGATTCCAGGCACCTCATCAATAACAATAATACCAGGTTTGCGCGTAACTCCAATTTTCTACTACCTATGGTTCATTCTAATTATGGAAAAATGACATCTTCATTCGCTGCTATAATACTGTGGAATGGTTTACCCGTCAGCATTAAATCTTCATCCTTTCATACATTTAGTCATGCCGTTAAGCTGTTTTATATGTGTAACTAAGTGTACGTCATTCATTACACTACATTTGTCAATTGTGTGTATTGACAGTTTTTTGTTTTGCACTTTAGGCTTGTACACATTCAATTTGTTTTCATTGATCTTCTTTTCTATGTTGTATTTTCGCGATTGTGTGTGTTTCTTTTAGTTAGCTTGCTCTTCTTGAATACATCTCTACATTGTTATTATTAACCGAGGGTCCCGTTGCAGTCTTTGACTTTGGGACCCTCATCTGTATATTGTCTCTTACCAATTCATTGTATTTAAAGAATAATAAACTGAACTGAACTGAACATTCTACAGATTCTACTTGCCTGCCTATATCATGAAGGCATAACATGAGTGCACAATCTCTTCAACCTCCATAACTTGTGTCAGTGCAGATTGGTTCAGTCCTTCAACATTGGACTTAACCTGGCTGGCATCTGGCTGGCAAACTGCTTCCCAATTAGACTGCACCAGTGCCGACAACCTTGTGCACACATTGTGTTTCCGCCACTATCCTGAAGGGTAGAGGTTGTGGGGGTTCCACTCTGCGTGCAGCTAAGGCTTTTTTTGCATAATGAATCCTTACCAACTAGCTCAGCTTTCTGTCGTTCTAGGGCTGAAGGCGAGCTCCGGATCTAGCCCCACGCAGTCGCTTCGTGGTACTCCCAACCCATAGCGTGGGAATCGCGGCTATGTCGAGTTTGAACGAATAAGGCAACCAGCGGCGTCAACTGTAATAACGTTTATTGCTACCAGCAATAACGAACACTCGCAGAGGGACGTCCTCTCAGTAATGGTACTAAATAGGCTTGCCTCGTTGCCTGGGTTGGTCAGGCAAATGAGGTCACTCACGGGTTCAGGCAGGTGATTTTGTCCAGGCGGTGCAGTTGTCTGGCGTCCCAAGAGAGCGAGTCTCCCCCGGTGGCACGCTTTTATGCCTTTTTACCTTTTTGCGAGGGGAAGTCCTCCTCGCCCGCCGGATAAGTTTCCCTTTTCCGCGACCCGAATGGGGGAGAGGGGTACGCACGTCACAAGAACGACAGAAAAAGGGAGGGCGCGTAGTGCCTCTCTCTCTTGTCTACGCCGGCTCAACCCGTCTGCCACGTGCGAATGGGATGATGCAAGTACACGGGAGGAAATGGGAGCGGGTGCTCCCACAACGTGAGGGCGACCGAAGGAACGACACACATACAAAGTGTATGGGCCATGCATGTTCTGCTACAAGCTGTGCTGACCATTCTTGCGTATTTCACATTTATGAGCTACAGCGCCATCATAAGCTGTATGCCGCTCATCTAAAGCTGCATATAGACAAGAACAGTCCCGTTTCTTGAGCCAAGGATGATACGATGGGCATTAGTGGCTGAGACAAGCCGACCTGATAGTGTAGTCGAGTACTCCACTGCTTGTGAAACCACTTCGATAGTGCATGCTAAATGATGGCGCTGGATTGCTACACCAGCACATAAGATATCGCAGCATAACGCACTTCTCTTGTCTGTAATTTGCTAAGATGGAATTAGGAAGAATGTAAGGCACGACGAAAGTTATAGATCCTGCACTCAAGGCCTTTTTTGTCATTGTTGTTGCACTGTAATAGTCAGTGATGCCTTCGTGATGCAAGCCTGAGAACATGTCAAAATATATTCTACCTATCCTGTTGTGCGAAACGAAGCTTGCATTTGCAATGGCATATTATGCAGCGAACACGCTCTGTGTATGTGAGACCACTGTAGCAAACACAATGAGACCTGCAGCAGAACCCCTGTGGCCCACAAGCTTTCTATGCTTGTCCTGTGCTCGCCCGCACTTCTGTGCACACAGGGTTGTTGGCATTATGCAAGATGTCTATAGCCATCATCAAGACAGTCAAACTAATAGTCAAAGAGTTTCAAAGAGTCAAAGAGTTTATTCAGACAACATATGGTACAGTTGTCTAGGGCGCAGACCAAAAGGCAAGTACGACTACACACACTATACATTTTCACACACTACACACACACTACACACTACACGACTACACATTTTCTACACATTGTGAGCAGCTACACCACATTTTCTCTAAAATGCACTCTGGTTTTTGGCATGTTCTGCAGCTAGTGAGGCATTTTTTGTCCCTGGTCTCAGCTGAGTGCAGAGAAAAATTGTTGCGCAGGTGCTGTTCTGCCGCTTCACGGACCATCAACGGGCGCTGTACCAGCAGTACCTTGATTCAGCCGACGTTGCCAGCATCCTGGTTGGAAGGCTTCAGGTACACGCTTTTATCCCTGTGCACTGGTGTGTGGCGCATTGTGTTGTCGTGTCCCTTCCGTCCTTGTTTGCTGGCGCTAGGTATGCTTTCAGTTTACCAACACGCCCAACAAATGGCAGTGACCACATCATTGCATGGCATCATTGCAAAGCAAGAGAGCAGGCTGCTTTCATTACTTCCGTCAAACCCACTTATACTGTCTGTCACGGCTTGTCACCCATGCGCCGTCGAAAGGGTATACAAGCTGGTTGGTCGTTTCATACTCAAGCAAACATGGTGAAGCAGTTGGAGTCGAAAAATTATATATATGTATTTATCGACTGACAACAATGCGCAAATTAAAACAAAAACAAAAACACAAGAACACTAACACACATGCACTTAATATATATCAGTGATGATGACAAAAGAAATACAACAAGCAATTAACAGTGGACATAAAAACTAACACTACACAAGGATGCACTTAACAGAGGTCCACTAAAACAGAGTTCCATAAGTTGTGGAGTCGACGGCAGAGCTTTCCTGAAGAACGCTGGCGAGCCAATCTCGTGGCAGTTGATGCTATTGCTGGGCTGGGCTTCCCGGGAGTCTAGATCTGACGACTTTCCTCAAGCAGGTTGAGCTAACTTGAGGGGAACTACCATGAGCTTCGTTGCAGATGTTGGTTTGTCGTCTTGTACGTCAACTAGTCGCTCGGAGTTCAGACGTGGCTAGTTGGCCCAAGCGATACTGGACAGCACTAGCCCCTTGACTGCTTCTCAGCAGATTATAGGTTTAGCTTTTAGACTGCCTATCTTGGTTCAAAACCTGCATTTAAATAACTTTTCCTTTCCCTAGTTCCCTTGTTCCCTTGGTCATGGAATGGCAAATATTGGTGACGATCCAATCGAGTTCACTCAATTGTATAACGACCCCTCCCAAAGTCTTGGCCGTGCCCCTTTTAATTAGGGGTAAGGGAACGGGTGATTCCCCGCCCCCCACTGTTATTGGCCTCGAGCTCCACCACTGGAAAAGCTGGCGCCACCGTCGGCGTGACGTGCTAGGAGGGATGACGTGGACATAGTGGCCTCGTCGGCTGCTTCGGGAGCGCCGAAGCGAGCTGAAAACAAGTTTGAATTCCCTCGTATGCTGCGGTCTTCATTTAGTGGCGAAATTTTCCCGCTTCGAGTGTCTCCTTTACAACGCTTGGACGCACTACAATAGGTAACGGCTGCCTTTGAAGGCGCGCAACATGGTAGGCTACTGCTCGGTGCCACAGGGCCGGACGCACGTAACAGAGGCCGGTGTCAGCCTTATTCACACGTAGCCGCAGGACAAGAAGTTGTGTGAAGCTTGGCTCGCTAAACATAAAACCGGCAAACAGTCATCGGCTACAACTCGGGTATGCAGCAAGCACAGACGCGAGGAAGATTTCTGCTACGGCGCCCGGTCTGCGATGTTCTGAAGACGCGCACTGAGACGCTCGCCCGAGTCTGCTGCACGACTATAATGTCATGACGGTTTGGTCTATCAACTTGTCGATGTTACAGATACTTGCAAGTTCGGTGGAGTGGAAAGGCAGCGGTAAGAAGCACATTTAAAAAAAGCATGGCATATGGTCATGTTTGTGTTTTGAATTAATGCACTGGATTACAAAAAAGGAGCAGCGGGAAATTGCACGCCTAGAACACCGATAAACATACAGTGCGACGCAACTCGAGAAATAATATTGAAAGGTCAAAGAATTTAGAAGAAAAAAAAAAAGATTGAATCGTCGCGACGGGACATCACAGTCCCCGTAGGCGTTGAAGTCTCTACAGTGAAATTATTTTTTTACAGCTCTGATAGCTCCCACGCAACAATGGTTGCTTGTATACTGTCAAATGCTCATATTCTGCGGCATAAAGCTCATGGCACGGTGCGAGAACGCGCGCGCGGAGAAAGCGAAACAGTGCGCGGACAAGCATGCAGACGCGCAGTCGGTCGCTGCGAATCTGCGCAATCGCTGCATTGAGGCTTCTTTCTATTACACTCCATTTAGTTATACAAACACTATAAGAACATATTTCACATAGTTTGCTCTCAGCGTTTACCTACCTTTCACGCAAGAAGCCGGTTCGGGAGACTCCATCGCGGCGACCGCGCGCAGTGGCGTTCACTGTATGTATTCGGTAAAGAGATAGCGTCTGTAAACGATTGTGTGCTTTCAGTTTGCCCAAGATTATTATGTAGACAGTAAACAACTTCCCTCGTTTCGAAAGTACTTACAGAAATGTCCGGGAGAGCTCGCATGTGGTGTTTTCAGTGAGCACTGACAGCAAAACCTATGAGGAGTGCGCCGCGTGATCCCTCATACTACGCCAGCGAAGCGCTTCCGATAGATGGCGACTCTGTAACTCCTCGCCGCCAATAGGTTGTGCACTTGCATTGCACCACACAGACACACCCGCACATTCTTGAGTTCGTGGCGGACCTCTATTGTCCGTTGGCAAACACAGAAGCGACGGCAGCCGGCCATATGACACCAAACCCTCTGACACACATACGCTGTCAGCAATTCGTGGACATGGGATTGCACACAGACACCACTTGAGCCTGGGTATTAGCAACCCCTCCCGTCTTAGCAAGCTTCTCTATGCTTGCGCGAGGCAGAGAATGCACCGTGAGGCTTATAGCATGTGAAAAAGACAAGGGCGAAAGGGAGATGTGACACACACAGGCGCTATGTGTGTGCAGCGCCTGTGTGTGTCACGTCTCCCTTTTGTCCTTGTCTTTTTCACGCGCTATAAGCCTCACGATGTCTTACCAACAAGCCCAAATCACTGCTTTAGAGAATGCACAGCGATTCCTACAAAAGGCTCTCAGGGCCTCAAGGTTATGCTCCCCCAAAATAATAATAATCTGTAAACCTGCCTTCGACATTTTCGGCTGCTTGCCTGAGTGGCCGGCAATACCCGTCTTTCTCACCAGTTCCTACTCCCTTTTGGCACTTGTTGATCGGCGCTTCGCCGACTTGAACAATGCCGCGGCGTGACACTATCCCAGAATGAGGTATCAGTTATAACGAATGCATTTTTTTGCATTTACAATTTTCCTACGCTGCTTATTGAAACTGCATCCAGATATTTATTTATTTATTTATTTATTTATTATACATACTTTCAAGGCCCTAAGGCACTACAGAAAGGAGTGGTACATAACAAAGCAATGCAATATGCAGACAAAGGTATGCAGACAATGTTAAGTGATAGCGTGGTAGACTGCTGTTTTGAATGAAGATATATCTGTGATCTGAATGATGGAAGCAGGAACGTGGTTCCAGTCGACACTTTTGCGGGGTAAAAAAGAATCATGATACTCGTTCGTTTGGGAGGATGGGACGGCAACTTTATATCTGTGGTCAGAATGGGATAAAACATAGAAAGGGGGGGTGATAAGTTGATTCTTGAGCACGTGGTTAGAGTGATAAACCTTGTGGAATAGGCAAAGACGAGCACATTTGCGGCGTACTGAATGATCTGGCACATTCAGGGTTTTTTTCATACATGTAACACTGAAATGTCGGGAATAGTTAGATAAAATAAAGCGAGCTGCTCGATTTTGAATTGCTTCAAGGTTTACGTTTAGTGATGCTTGATTGTTATCCTGAATGGCAGATGCGTATTCAAGTTTTGAGCGGACTAGGGTGTTGTAGAGCGTCAATTTTATTGAGGTAGGGACGATAGAAAAGTTACGACGAATATATCCTAACATGTGATTAGCATTAGCAGTAATATAATTAGTGTGCATATGCTATGAAAGATCATTAGTTATGGGAAGGCCAAGATATTTATGAGCGTTAGCGGTCGCTAATGAAGTGTCATTCAGTACGTATCGGCACTGCTTGCTATTACTGGCTGTACGTGATATGCGCATCGATTTACACTTGCTAGCGTTCAGTTTCATGAGCCATTTCTTAGACCAGAGTGATACATTGTTAAGATCTCCTTGTAGTTTATCTGAATCATCAGGGTTAGTGATATTTCACTATATTACGCAATTGTCTGCAAACAGATTAATTGATGATGACGTTACACAGTTAGGGAGATCATTAATATAAATCAAGAAGAGTAAAGGCCCCAAGACGGAGCCTTGTGGCACTCCGGATGTAACTGTTGAAAAAGCAGATGAATAGTTATTGGTTGTGACATATTGAGGTCGATTAGAAAGAAACTCCTTAATCCAAGACAACACATTTGGGTCAATATTAAGCTGATTAAGTTTATGGGTAAGTAGGTTATGACGTACCGTGTCAAAAGCTTTGGCAAAATCTAAACATATGCAGTCAATATCAAATCCTTGATCTAAGGCAAACAAATTGTTAGTGAAACAAAGAAGTTGAGTATTGTATGAAAACGTTTTTCTAAAACCGTGTTGAGATGGATGGAAGAACGAGTTTCTTTCCAGGAAATCGATGAGGTGAGAATATATTATGTGTTCTAAGAGTTTGCATGGAATGCTAGTTAATGAGATGAGTCGGTAGTTCTCGGGACATACTGCGTTACCTGATTTATGGACTGGCACCGCCCTCACCATTTTCCAGTCTGTAGGAAGCGATGACCACTGTACTGACCGAGTATACAGTTTAGATCGAA
Source organism: Dermacentor variabilis (assembly GCF_050947875.1). Lineage (NCBI taxonomy): Eukaryota > Metazoa > Arthropoda > Arachnida > Ixodida > Ixodidae > Dermacentor > Dermacentor variabilis. The sequence goes on from NW_027460357.1 coordinate 2,420,787, forward strand.
TAACAGATGAAAATAATGCCGTACATTTTAACATTTCTGAATGTTTGATATAACAAACATCTTCAAAAGCGCCATCTGTAACAACGAACACTTCAGACACGGTTGTGGTAAGAGAAAGCACACGCTAAATTCTGAAGCATGGTAGCATGACCAAACTATATGCATGGAAGCGCTGCTCTAGTCTAACCTCGCTGAAGATTTGAGCGCCAAGATGAGCGAGCTCCATGCACGGATTTCAGAAGCTGCGAGGAAAGTAGCTCACTTTCAACAATGTTAGGCTAACCATGCTCTCAAGGCATGTCCACTTGTCTCCAACACGCTTCAGGGCGAAGGAGTATGGTAGCGTCCGAGATAGCTTATAGCTCATAGTTTCGAAATGGCAGGTGATCACGCAACCAGCTGGGTGCTGTTTTGAAAGAGCTACATCGCCTCATTCTGTTCTTTAGATGACACTTTTAACAGAAATTTGCACCTAGATGCGGGAGTGTGTCTGGAACAAAAACTGAAATACGATTTTCAAAGTAAGATGTGGTCAAGTAATAGGAATTGTAACTGCCAATGCGAGCTGCAGTCACGTTAGTTTTTTCATCTGTTGGAGGGTGCATTCACATATAATGAACTCCTGATACAACGATCACTATTTGCGATGGTATCGAATTTATTCTATAAACGGGTTTGACTATCAGACGACAAGGCAAAAGTATGTAAAGGTCGGCATGTTCGAGCTTAGCTATTCAAAAGGCACAGTGCGACTGGGACGGAGACAAAGAAACATAAACCACAACACAAGCGATGACTAACAACTGGTTTTATTTGCACCGAAACTGGCCTATTTATGCACAAAAAAGCTTGCCATGTAGCATTGCAGTTAGCACAGATATGGTCACACATGATCAACCAAAAACAAGATACCGCAAACATTTAAGAATATGTTACTAAATCCATAGAACCAGTAAGAACAAGGTATGGTCATCGAACAGTCTACTATCACCACGTATCTCAATGCTTCGGCCGAAGGTGAAGTCACTATGCATAAGAAAATATGATAATGGAAACAAGGAACATGCGCACAGAGCAAAGTATCCACGAACTTGGTTTGAGCAGGCTTCTGCAACAAAAACGAAAAGCACCTTTAGCAGGGGGTGAAACATTTTAGACCTAAACAAAACCTTCAAGAAACTCAATCTCATCGTCATTCAAAAATATGGATGGCTTGCTGACGCAGTTGTCTGCCAATCTTTTGATAAAAAAAGCTTCCACGATTTCTCGCTTGGTCCTTCCATTTCCTTTCATCAGAAACTTGGTGCCGTGAAAGTTTGGTTTGCAGCCGCACAGCTTGTAATGTTCAGCCAGAAAGCTGCCTGTCTCATTACGCACATCAAGATTGTGCTCCTTAGCCTGCTCGTTGAAACATCTCCCCGTTTTACCTATATACCAGTGACCGCAGCCCAAAGGAATTTCATAGACAACATTTGCCATACAGTCTGTGAATTTATTTCTGTGCTGAGTAATGCATTGTGGCAACTACTCTTTGTCTGTCATTATACAAATTTTTTACAACACACACGGCACAGAAAATACAATCGGAACCTCATGCTTCAAAGCAATCTTCTTGATGCTGTGTGACAATTTGTGAATATACGAAATCACCTGCACCGGCCTTTTTTGCTTACCAGGCTTACTTTTCGGATTAGGGTTCTTAATCTTTCGAAGCAGTCCTTCTGAAACCACAGTAACTAAAACCGATGGGTATCCGGCTTCCTTCAGCCGCGTCACCTGAAAGCTGAAGCTTTCACTCATTACATAGAAACATGTTTTCTTTAGGGCTGATTGAAGGCAATTCATTACAATTCCTCTTTTGACATGGAATGGGCACTGTTAACAGGCAGTAGCCCCTTTTTAGACCTCGGGTTATATTGCCAGCATATATAGTCATCCCTAAATAGCAACAATAGGTACAGATACTGTAATTGGCAGTTCTTTGAAGTTTCCCAAGTGAAGCTAAGCCCTGCAGAGTTGGATGAGAACACCTTAATAGTGTCATTAACAGCAGCCTTCAGATGATCGTTTGAAACACTTCTTAAAATTGCGAGAAAATCATCTACATACCGGCATATTTTAACAACGCAAGGATCCTGCACATGTGAGTGGATGCGTGTCTTGACATAGGCCAAAAACACGTCACAAAGAACCGTAGCTACAGCGGAACCTATACATATTCCTCACTTTTGGAGGAAAAAGTTTCCCTCAAACTTTACAGCAGTTGAGTTCAAATAAAATTCTAACAACTTTAAGAAAGCATCATTTCAAATCCCTGTAGCATTCTGAAAAGCGCTTTCTCCTTAAGCTGCTACCTTTTCTTTCAAGACACTTTGCTGCTCTTGATGTGGAACAGAGTTAAACAATTCTTCTATATCAACTGAAAACCCATTGTGCAACCCAGGTGACAGTTCATCCAAAAATGTTACAATGTCCGTGTCACAATCCGCCCAGGTTTGTGAATGAGGGAGGGCTCGAGGCACTCTCCGTTAGACAGACGCTCTGCAGCGTGATGGTGAGGAACGATGACTGACCACCGAGCAGCTGTGCTCGTTGGTGTTTATTGGGTGCAGTGACCTATGTTGCCTACCGAGCCTGGCAGGCCACAGAGCGGGCTATTGAAGATTATGCCCGAGGGGCTGTCAGATGCTTGTTACACACCCTTACCATCAGTTTGTTTGTCGACAACAAAAAAACGTCAAAGTTAAAGGTACGAGGCTTTGCCTCCATCTTAGCTGGGTCAACGGTGCCCGCTACCCAGGCGAGTAACGGTTCGGTGACCGCCACCGTTAAGTACTCCGCCTGGGCACCAGTGTTGTCGGGTGGGGGTGGCAACGCCGGGTGATGCCTGAGCCAGCCTCGCTCCATCCAGAGGCTCCGCAGTGGTCGGCCTTGTGAGTGGTGCCAGGCTCTACACCAGCCCAACGGGCGCCGCACCACTGCCAACGCTTGCCGCCTCCGAGGTGGGTGGTGCTCTGCTGGAAGCAACTGGTGTTGCCGCTAGTCCTCCTGTGGGCTGGAACTCTGAAGTGGCAGTCGAGGGTGCTGGCCAGGTCCTGAGGCGAGGCCTAACATAGTTGGCGTGTCTGTGCTACCTGGCCCCGTCTGGCATGCGGACGAGCAGCGATGAGACACTAGCAGGAGACACCACCTGTCCAGTGGACCAGGGTGGGCCAAGACAGAAGTTCCTGGCAAAAACTGGAGCTCCCAACTCCGGCAAAGGCCTGGGTCGGCACCCTCGGTCAGCAGCCAGCTTCCGCTTCAGCTGCTTCAAGAGCACTGTGGATCGGAGGTCCGGATGCAAGACGTCCAGGGGTGTCTTGACCATCTGACCCAGCAGGAGCTCACATGGCGCACGGAAAGTGACATCGTGGGGCGTGGCCCAGTACTGGAACAATATCCAGGCAATCTGCGTCCGGAAATCCCCAGTCTAGCTCTTCTTGAGCTTGTCCTTGATAGTTTGCACCACCCGCTCGGCTGCACGGTTTGAAGCAGGGTGGTACGGCGGAACCATCATCCAGTAGATTCCGTTCTTCATCAGCCAGGCCAGGTACTCTATGCTGGTGAAAGCAGGACCAATGTCAGACATGACAACCGGCAAACCCTGGGCGACGAAGACGTGTCGTAGCGCTGCAATGGTTGTGCCTGCCGATGGAGTTGTGACAGGTAGAACCTCCACCCACTTCGAAAATGCATCCACCACCACCAGGACATGATGGCCCTTGAAAGTCCCCCCCAAAATCCATATGTAGGCGGGACCAGGGTCTCTGTGGGAACGGCCAGGGGGTGATTTCCACATGACGTGAGGCTCGCTGATGCTCCTGGCAGATTTGGCAGCTCTGCACCATGTGAAGGATGTCCTGGTCCAGGCCAGGCCACCAAACATGGGACCGGGCCACCATCTTGGTCTTTTCCACGCCAGGATGACCCGCCTGCAGCAACTGCAGGACCCTGGAGCAGAGACTTTGTGGGACCACCACCCTGGAACCCCACAGTAGGCAGCCCTGCTGCAAGCTCAGCTCAGCGGGCTTGCGGCTATAGGCCTGCTGAACCAATTCCTCTCCACGGGACACCGCCCTGACAACCCGAGACAGGACTGGGTCCTGGCTGGTCACTTGCGATACCGCAGATCTGGAACAGCATCAGGCACCTCTGGCAGGGGCAGGCGGCTCAGGGCGTCAGCAGTTCCCAGGTCCTTCCCCGATGGTAAACCAGCTGGTAACTGTAAGCTGCCAGCCTCAAGGCCCAGCGTACCACTCAAGGTGATGCCTGCACGGGAACTGCCTTGTCAAGCCCCAGAAGTGCCAACAGCGGCTTGTGGTCCGTGACCGCCTCGAACTTCCAGCCCCACAGATACTGGTAGAAGCGTTCGATACTGAACACGAGGGCCAGGCCTTCCTTGTCCAGCTGGCTGTAGCGTTGCTCTGCAGTATGAAACCGACGAGAAGCAAATGACTAAGGGTGTTCCTGGCCATCCTTGTCCCGGTGGGCTAGGACAGCTCCCACGTCGTACGGCGACGCATCTACGGTCAGGACGACAGGCTCGGCAGGATCGAAGTGTACCAGCACTGGAGCCTTGGTGATTAGCTCCTTGCTGCGCTGGGAGGCCCGGTCCGGCTCCTTCTTCCAGACCCATTGCTGCCCATCTCGAAGCAGAAGATGGAGCGGCTGTAAATGCTCTGACAGGTTCGGCAGGAAACTCCTATAGAAGTTGATGAGGCCGAGGTAGCTCTGAAGCTCCTTCTTGTTCTGGGGCTCAGGCGCCTTGAGCACAGCATCAGCTTTGCGGGGAGCCGGGCTAGGCCAGCCTGGGAATTGACATGTCCCAAGTACTCAACACTGGGGGCCAGAAAATGCACTTTTCCAGCTTGAGCTTGAGACCAGCGTCCTGCAGTCGTGCCAGGATGTTGTGCAGGTTCTGTAGGCGGTCCCCATCATCGCTGCCAGTAACTGGGATGTCGTTCAAGTACACCGCCACGTGCCTCATGCCCCTGAAGAGGTTGCCCATCTCCCTCTGAAATATGGCTGCAGCTGAGGCTACGCCAAAGGGTAAACGTGTGTACTGGAAGAGGCCCAAAGTTGTCGATATTGTGACATACTTCTGGGAGGCATCCTGGAATACCAGCTGCTGGTAAGCATCTCTGAGGTCGAGCTTGGTAAACTTCTGTCCACAAGACAATGCTGACCAGAGATCTTTGATCCGGGGCAGCGGGTACTTCTCGACAGTAGCGACGGGGTTTATGGTAACCTTGAAATCCCCACAGATCCTGACACTGCCGTCTCGCTTGAGCACTGGTACGATGGGAGGAGCCCATTCAGACCTCTTGACGGGCACCTGTATGCCCTCTCTGTAAACGTTGCAGCTCCTGGGTGACCCCGTCCTTCAGGACGAACGCAGTGGGTGAGGCTTGAAAAAAAAAACGGGGCGGGGCTCCTTCAGGGAGCCCACTCCTGGCTGGACCAGGGACTTGAACTCGGTCAGAAGGCTGGGGATGTCTTTCACCACATGCAGGCTGGCTTCCTGGTACTCTGGCAGACGAACACTCAGTGCATGAATCCAGTTTCGGCCCAGCAGTGTCGGCGAAGACCCCTTGGTTAATGTAAAGGGGAATGGTTGCCTCCCTGTTGCCAAAGCGAACACTGACCTGTGCCTGACCCTGGAGCTGGGAGAGCTGCCTGGAGTAGCTGCACAGCATCACGCCCGAAGCCTCTACAGACACGCCGGGGAAAGTACGCTTGAACAGTTTCCCGGCCATGACCGGACACGCTGGCCCCTGTGTCCAGCTCCATAGAAATGGGATGCCCGCAGATTTCGACGGTCAGCATGTACGGGACCACAGACCATGGTATAAGGCCTGTGTGCCACATGTCGAAAATCGGCGGGTCCTCGGCCACGACATGGAGCCTGGCTGTAGAAGAACTCGAGCCTGCTGCCGCATGCCCAGCCGCGTACCCTTGTGATGACTACCATGGCCACGGGCTTGTGTGGTACCTGGGCTTGAACCAGGCTGCTGCTGCTGTCCACTGTTCATTCTCCCCCTTCGTCATACCTGTGCCAGGTGCCCAGTTTTCCTGCACGTGAAGCATTGTTCTTGAGAGAACTGGCACTGTGAGGGGGAACGGGCACCACCACAGTGACCACAGGTACTTCCCTTTGTCGCCAACTTCTTGACCGCCGCTTCCGCCAACGTGAGCCAGTTGCACGGGCAGTCTCGCCGGCGTCCTTGGCGGCAGCTTCCATTGCCAGCACTGCCTTCATGGCGTCATCCAGCAACGGGTAGGGAAATTCCAGGAGTCACGTCTGCATGGCGGTGTTGTTGATGCTACAAACTAAACGGTCCTAGCGCAGCGAGTCCAGCTGGTCCACGAAGGCGCAGGCACTCGCTAACCCTCGTAGCGCAGCAACGAACTGCCCAAGGGTCTCTCCTTCCCGGCAGCTCCAGGTTAAAGCAGAAACACTTCATTAGTGTGGACGGTGCTTGGTTGAAATGCGAGCGCAGTATGATGAGCAGCTCACCCAGCGTCTCAATATGCAGCGTGGCTGGCTTGAAAAGGTCGAGCAGGAGACTGAAGATGCCGGTCGCACAGGTGGCCAGAAAAATGTGCCACTGTTTGGCCTCGGGTCTTTCCTTTGCCCGGAAGAACACGTGGACTTGTTCCTCGCAAATTGGCCAGGCGGACCCATCTCCCTCGAACAGCTCAAGCCTTGTATACAGCAGCATGGTGGCAGTGACGGGGGGCAGTGTTTCGCCGCTCACGATGGCATGGGACGATCCGTGGGTCATTATCATCATCATCTTCTTCTTCAGCCTGGTTAAGCTCACTGCAGGGCAAAGGCCTCTCCCATACTTCTCCAACTACCCCGGTCATGTACTAATTGTGGCCATGTTGTCCCTGCAAACTTCTTAATCTCATCCGCCCACCTAACTTTCTGCCGCCCTCTGCTACGCTTCCCTTCCCTTGGAATCCATTCCGTAACTCTCAATGACCATCGGTTATCTTCCCTCCTCATTACGTGTCTTGCCCATGCCCATTTCTTTTTCTTGATTTCAACTAAGATATCATTAACTCGCGTTTGTTCCCTTACCCAATCTGCTCTTTTCTTATCCCTTAACGTTACACCAATCATTCTTCTTTCCATAGCTCGTTGCGTCGTCCTCAATTTAAGTAGAACCCTTTTCGTAAGCCTCCAGGTTTCTGCCCCGTAGGTGAGTACTGGTAAGACACAGCTGTTATAAACTTTTCTCTTGAGGGATAATGGCAACCTGCTGTTCATGATCTGAGAATGCCTGCCGAACGCACCCCGCCCCATTCTTATTCTGATTATTTCAGTCTCATGATCCGGATCCGCAGTCACTACCTGTCCTAAGTATAGATGTATTCCCTTACCACTTCCAATGCCTCACTACCTATCGTAAACTGCTGTTCTCTTCCGAGACTGTTAAACATTACTTTAGTTTTCTGCAGATTAATTTTTGACCCACCCTTCGGCTTTGCCTCTCCAGGTGAGTCAGCATGCATTGCAGTTGGTCCCCTGAGTTACTAAGCAAGGCAATATCAGCGAATCGCAAGTTATTAAGGTATTCTCCATTAACATTTATCCCCAATTCTTCCCAATCCAGGTTCTGAATACCTCCTGTAAACACGCAGTGAATAGCATTGGAGAGATCGTATCTCCCTGCCTGACGCCTTTCTTTATGGGAATTTTGTTGCTTTCTTTATGGAGGACTACGGTGGCTGTGGAGCCGCTATAGATATCTTTCAGTATTTTTACATACGGCTCGTCTACACCCTGATTCCGCAATGCCTCCATGACTGCTGAGGTTTCGACTGAATCAAACGCTTTCTCGTAATCAATGAAAGCTATATATAAGGGTTGGTTATATTCCGCACACTTTTCTATCACCTGATTGATAGTGTGAATATGGTCCATTGTTGAGTAGCCTTTACGGAATCGTGCCTGGTTCTTTGGTTGAGAGAAGTCTAAGGTGTTCCTGATTCTATTTGCAATTACCTTAGTAAATACTTTGTAGGCAACGGACAGTAAACTGATCGGTCTATAATTTTTCAAGTCTTTGGCGTCCCCTTTCTTATGGATTAGGATTATGTTAGCGTGTTTCCAAGATTTCGGTACACTCGAAATCATGAGGCACTGCGTATACAGGGTGGCCAGTTTCTCTAGAACAACCTGCCCACCATCCTTCAACAAATCTGCTGTACAAATCCGTGGGTACTCATCGCCAGTGTCACGATCTGCCCGGGTTCGTGAACGAGGGAGGGCTCGAGGCACCCTCCATTAGACAGTCGCTCCACAGCGGGGTGCTGATAAACGATGACTGACCGCCGAGCAGCTGTGCTCGTCGGTGTTTATTGGGTGCGGTGACCAATGTTGGCTAACGAGCCTGGCAGGCCAATGAAGATTATGCCCGAGGGGGTTTCACATGCTTGTTACAGTCTGAAGAACTCCTTATAGAAAGGGGATCTCCGCTCTCTAGAAGCTGCAAATGCTTTTGAAGGCATCGAGTGAAGACGTGTTGCCATAAACTCCCTCCTTATATGATATTTAAAAGGAAGACACTGCCTGCTCGAGAAACTTTCCCAAGAAATGTCATTGTGCGGGCAAATGAGAACGGGTGGATGACGGGTGCGATGGTGGAAGAGTGGGTTAAGATTGTGTGGCAGGGCGCCCAGGAGCCCTTTTGACAGAACTCACTCCTTGTCGTCATCTCTTGCTGTGGGCACTTGACTGATAACGTGAAGACTGCGCTCGCCCAAGCGAACACGGACCTCGCTGTCATACCGGGCAGCATGATGGGCCAGTTGCAGCCACTTGATGTCTGCATCAACAAACCTTTCAAGGATCGTCTGCGGAAATATTACACGGACTGGTTTACTGATCTACATGCTAATGGCAACGGGCCGCATCAAACCTGCAACGCTATCACAGCTGGCGGGCTGGGCAGCTGCAGCAGGGATGACATCCCAGGTACTTTGATCGTGCGCACCTTTAGAAAGTGCAGCATATCTAATGCACTTGGCGGTACCGAAGGTAGTGCACTGTTTGAAGGTGACAGTGACAAGGAACACAGCGATGAGTCTAGCAGCGATGACGACGTTGAATGAGCTCTGCACATTCAGATTCAATAAATGCTGTTTGCATTTTGTGAACGCTGTCCTCGCTTTTTTGTTCAGCCTAAATTCAAGGTAATATGTATATATATATATATATACATATATATATATATATATATATATATATATATATATATATATATATATATATATATATTTGTTGTTGTTGGCTTCGGACTTTAGGGGGTTGGCTTAGAATCGGGGTTGGCCTAGGTTCGAGTAAATATGGTAAACAAAATCATGCAAAAAGATGTCTACCCACTACTACGCATCGATGACGCCTTGGACTGCTTTCACGGAGCTAAATACTTCTCGTCCATCGATCTGCGATCCGACTACTGGCAGATCTCACTTGATGAAATGGACCGTGAGAAGATGGCCTTCATCACGCTGGATGGCTTATATCTGTTCAAAGTCATGCTCTTTGGCTTATGCAATGCTTCTGCGACATCTGAATGTATGATGGACTCTCTTCTGCGAGGCTACAAATGGACCACCTCTCTTTGTTACCTTGACGACGTTATTGTTTTTCTCCCACGTTCGGCAGCCACCTTACCCGACTTGCTGAGATTCTTGCGGTCCTCCGAAAAGCCAGCCTCCAACTGAACTCCATGAAATGTCAATTTGGGTGCCGTCAGATCCAGATGTCTTCAGGAATATGCTACCTCTGCGCAATGTCCCTTTGGCCCATCCTTCGAAACGTTACTCGGGACCGCCAAATCCAACGATGTGATACAACTATCGCATCATCGTTGGATTGAAGCACCAGACCTGCGTGGCTTGACCTTTGGCGAGCCCTTCTGCGCATGGAGTACTACCACAGCGTCACCTGGTCGTTTATACAGTGCTATAAAGCCGAGGACGGACGCTATGCTCTTCAGTGGGTCTTGCAGCGGCACAATGAGCACATGGTTCAAACTTGTCTGCACTGTCTTTCAGGTAGGCCCGAAGTACGATTTTCCTTGTTATAGAAGTGATGATCGATGTATAGTGCTGCTGCCTGGCCCACTGATGAGAGCATTATCTGTTTTTTCTGTCCATAGAATGTTGTTGATGTTATCTGGTGACGTTGAGACCAATCCTGGTTCCGATAAGTTACAAGAAACGCTATCGCAATTGCTCGCAGGGCAGGAAAAAATTCATTCCGAAATATCTTCTTGAACAGCCAAGTTTGCTTCCATTGAAGAAAGGTTAGATAGGCTTGAGACGTCAGTACTACCAGTCACAGAAGTGATTCCGCGCGTTCAGGAACTTGAAAAAACTGTCGCTCATCTTACAAACGTGGTATCGAAGCTGGAAAGTTGGTCTGACGATCTTGAAAACAGGTCCCGTAGAAATAACCTTGTTGTCTATGGATTACCTGAACCCCATTCTGAGCCCTCCGGGCAACTACTTGATGTGTTCACAAACTTAATATCTGATAAACTTGGTGTTCAGTGTGCAGACATTGAACGTTGGCACAGGCTTGGGGTGCGTAGAGGTGATAAATCACGTCCTGCTATCTTCAAATTTTTGGACTACAGGTCAAAGCTAGCAATATTAAAAAATGCCCGAAAGCTTAAAGGTACAGAAATATATATAAATGAGGACTTCTCTAAATGGGTTCGAAAGATACGCAAAGCTCTTTGGAGACTTAATGTAAATCAAAGGAAAAATGCATCTACGATTCATCTGCAATATGATTCCTTGCTGATAGACAATGTACGCTATGTGCTGAATGAATCAGGTGATTCAATGATTAAAACCAAAAAGCAAACCTCTGCAGTACATGAAACTTGACTGCATTCCGATACTAATTTCTCGCTGGTAAATGTTAATGCCCACAATCTTCTTAACAAAATTCAAGACTTGCATCACTTCGTTGCATTTTATCATCCTTCTGTGATTTGCGTGACTGAAATGTGACTTGGTGAGCACATCCTAGATTCTGAAATTTTACCGCCAGGTCACGGCATCCTCAGGAAAGATAGAAGTGGCCGGCGTGGTGGCGGTGTGGCACTCTTTGTAAACCGAGACATTAAGTTTACAGTATTGCCTGATATTCCTAACTGCGAATCTGTATGGTGCAAAATAAGGCTTTGTGGATTCACTTTGGCTGTAGGGGCTCTTTATCGACCCCCTGACTTGGATCTCAGTGTCTTTTCCGATCCTACCGATTATATAACCAAACATAAACTTAACTGTTGTAAAATGTTACTTGCTGGTGATTTCAACACCCCTGGCATAAATTGGCCAACACTATGTGCTAGTGGCCATCACAAAGCCGTTTGTGATTACTTGATTAACATGACTATTTCTTTCGATCTGACGCAAATTGTGAATACCACAACCTGCAAAAGCTCAATTTTAGATCTTGTTTTGATAAATGAGCAACTTAGACAAAATGGTTACGGTTGCAATATTGTTAAAGGCCTGTCGGACCATAAGGGGGTCATTGTTTATTTGAATTTAGCAATTATGCTTCCTTCACAGACATTAAATTAGCTTCCTTCACATCAGACAGTATGGAACTTTGAACGTGCTGATGACAACTCCATTACTGAGTTACTCGCATGCTCTTTTGATGAGTTTTCGAGTTGCGTGAACCATTCCTCTGTTAACGTGTTAGTGAGCCGTTTTTGCTCAATTGTCAATCAATGTATAACTGATTACATTCCAACCAAGTGTATAAAGCGCAATCCCAAGCACCCTTGGTACACACGTGAAATTATACACCTAATTCGTCGCATCAGGCGTCTGCACAAACAACCCTATGCAAACAATCCAATGTAAGCTTCAGTATTGTCTACGCTTAACAACAACTTAAAATCTGCTGTCAAATGCTAAAAGCTTCTATTTTAATAGCACCTTGTCATACTTAATTAAAAACAAGCCATCAAAGTTCTGGCGAACCATCAGTCCACCAAGTGAGAGCTCTCCTTCATTCATTATTGCCGATCAACCAAGCTTAGATAATCTTACATTACTGAAGCCTTTAATAATTACTTTAAATCAGTGTTCACCTGTGATGATGGACGCACCCCCACGTTTTGCAGTGCTCTTTCGTCATCACCTTTTCCTAGTATGGTAATCACTTCAGCTGGTGTACATAATCTTATACTCAAGATCGATACTATGAAAAGTACTGGGCCAGATAATATACCAGATATGTTTTTACGGCAATATTCTGAATGAAGCTCTCAGTACTTATCCCTAATTTTTTCGAAATCCGTAGAATCCTCCACTGTTCCAATACTCTGGAAATGTGCTAAGGTGGTTCCCATTCACAAAGACGGTAATAAGCAGGAAATGTCTAACTACAGACCTATTTGTTTAATATCAACATCTTGCAAACTATTGAAACACATTATTCATAAATATATCATTGAGTACTGATCTGAACATAATGTTCTTTCGCACACTCAACATGGCTTCCGTTCCGGATTCTCGACGGTAACGCAACTTCTAGAATTCTCCCATGATATTGCATCCACACTTAAGCTTAGAGGACAGCTTGATGCCATTTTTATTGATTACAGTAAAGCTTTTGACACAGTGTGTCATGAAAAGCTTCTCATTAAACTCAAGGCAATAATTCATGATTATAAACTACTAGGTTGGATACAGGACTACCTAAGTACAAGAACTCAGTTTGTTGCATTTAACCGTGTTCACTCATCTCGTGTCAATGTTACATCCGGTGTACCACAGGGGTCTGTCTTGGGTCCTTTGCTGTTTGTTGTCTATGTAAATGATGTCGTTGAAGTAAGTGCGGGCACATCTGTCAAAATAAGACTATATGCTGATGACTGCGTCCTTCATTCTACTACTATAAGTAGTAATCATGATCATTTGGAGCTGAATGAAGTCTTCGCCCGTTTTTGTGAATGGAGCACAACATGGCAAATGTCACTTCATTTTAAGAAAATCGTATCAATGACTTTTTCGAAGAAAAAACAACCATTACAATTTACATATTTTAATGAAGCACACAAGCTTGCAAGCGTCCACACGTTTAAATACCTTGGTGTTACTTTCTCCCCTGATCTGAAATGGCATGCTCACATTAACTGTATAACCAACAAGGCGTTGAGAAAATTGGGTTTTCTTAAAAGAAACTTGCGAGATGCAACTAAATAGTGTAAATTAACGGCATACAGATCACTAATAAGGCCTCTACTTGAATACGCGTCGGTAGTGTGGTCGCCACATCATTCCAAAGACATAGACATGCTTGAGCCTATTCAGAAAAAGGCCATAAGGTTTATACATAATCGTTATGACTGCTATTTCTTACCGACATCACATGCTAGTAAGCTGCTACTAAAGCCTCTGGCCCATAGACGTACTTCTGACCGTGTTGTTCTGCTACATAAAATTGCTCATGGGAAAACTTATGTCAATGCACCTATTGTCTTTACTAACCCTTTTTCTCAGCCCACCAGAAGAAGTCATCTCTTAACATTGTTCCTTTGAATGCAACGATTGATTGTTTTAGGTTTTCCTTTTTTCCGCATACAATTGCGATTTGGAATGGCATTGAGAGGTCCTTGCATGAGTTATCAAGTGATGTATTTGCCAACCTTTTACCTAATTATGTTGAATTGATTGACATATGTATGCACTCACTCCTGCAATATCTTGCTATGCAAGATGGCAGTATATGTAAATAAATAAAAATAAACTACCGTGTTGGGACACCTCATTGATGCATCCAGTGTACTACCAGATTAGGAAAAAGTTTGTGCCGTTCGCAGTTTCCTCGTGTCACGTTCTGCTTCTGACATGCGTTGCTTCGTTGGCTTATGTTCTTACTTTCACTGTTTCGTCAAAAACTTTGCCGACGTTGCCCGGCATTTGACAGATCTTAAGAAGAACACGCCATTCTCATGGGGCCCTGAGCAAGCTCACGCATTCACTGCTCTCATTGGGTTTCTGACCACTCCTCCCATACTTGCCCACTTTGATCCGTCTACACCGACCGAATCCACACTGACGCAAGCGGCCACAGCATCGGCGCTGTTCTAGCCCAACAGCAGAATGATACCGAGTGCGTGATAGCTTACGCCAGCCTGCTGTCACCTGCTGAGAGAAATTACTCCATCACCGAGCCGCAGTGCTTGGCTTTAGTTTGGGCTGTCGCCAAGTTCCGGCCATACTTGTGCAACCATACGTTTTTGGTCGTTACACACCACCACGCACTCTGCTGGCTGTTTTCCCTCCGGGACTCCATGGGACGGCTTGGTCGCTGGGCTTTGTAGCTCCAGGAATTTTCATTTGTTGTCAGCTATAAGTCTGCATGTCAACAGAAGGACGCTGACTGCCTCTCGCGTCACCCTGTGGATCCGCCTGATCCTGTTGTGCATGATTCGGTGATCTGCATGATGGCTTTGACTGACATGACCGACACGCTTGCTGAACAACAACGCGACGCATCCTTACAGTCCATCACCGGAGTGCAATCTGGCAGCACCGACGGCACCTGCTGAATGTTTGTGCTGCGTGACGGCATCCTCTACCACCGCAATATCAACCCTAATGGCCCTGAGTTGCTCCTTGTCCTTCCTCGTCATCTAGGATCCATTGTTCCCGAACAACTTCGCGATGCACCGATGGTGGGACACCTTGTAGTTTTGTGTACATACAACCACATATGGCAATGGTTCTTCTGGCCGGTTCTCTACTGCTCTGTGCGCCGTTATGTCGCAACTTGCGAATTGTGTCAGCACCGGAAGAAACCTCCCCTGCCACTTGTCGGCAGACTCCATAAAATTGAAGTTCCCTCTGAACCATTCTTTCGCGTAGGCCTTGGCTTGCTTGGCATTTTCCGATGAAGACTAGAGGGAATAAGTGGATCGCTGTCGCTACTGATTACGCAACACGCTATCACACAAAGGCATTGCCGACTAGTTGTGACCGAACGGTACACTTCATGTATAACATTCATGTATAACTCGTTGCAACATGACACTGCAGCATACTCACCCTTTTATTTTTTGTATGTTCGCGACCCCACACTGCCATTTGACACCATCCTCCCTTCTGTGCCACATGCTGCAACTGAGTACGCTCGTGAAGTCATCGATCGCGCTCACATGGCACGTCAAGTCACCCGATGTTGTTTATTAGCGTCGCAGCATATACAAAAAGAGCGTTACGACCAGTGCCATCGCGATGTTAAGTTTGCCAAAGGTGCTTGGGTGCTCCTTTGGTCACCATGTCATCGGGTCGGCCTCTCCCAGAAGCTTCTTTCTCGCTACACAAGGCCTTATGAAGACCTACATCAAGTTAAAAACATCAATTACGAGATCGTGCCGTTACAGTTTCATCCATCCTCTAGTCCGCTGCCTGTTGACGTCGTTCACGTTTCGCAGCTGAAGCCATACTTCACTCGCAGTTCTTCGCCTACCATGCACCGAGACGGCGCTTCACCAACTGGGGGTCCTGTTACGGAAAGATGAAAGAAGATAGAAAGAAGATCACAAGACGCTGGCTGCTGCGTGTTGTTACCTTCAGCCATTTGAACCCCATTGTCTCTGCTTGTATATACATTGTAAATACAGTCTTACTCCCAACATCCCCGTAACAATATTGACGCCTTGGAAATTCTTGAGCACTAATCCATCACTTTAGCTTGACTTAATATTTGCCTTTAGTGTCCCTTTAAAAACCTATTTTTGCGATTTTAAGACAGTGTTTTTAGGGCGAAACATTATGCACCTTCATAGTAAATTACATTACAGATTTAGCCACCTTTTGAAGCAATGTGAACAACATCCGTTACAATTGGCCATTTCAGTCTAAATAACTAACAAGTGAAGGGCACCCAGAGGAGATCTACCAAGTGCTTGCCAAAAAATTGAAACTGCACTTCCATGGCTTGATAGCGATGGCCACTTTGGACATTGATGTCAAGGAATCACCCATGGTGACTTTTCAGTTTTTCACTGCCCCTATCTAGATCACCTTCTCCTTACCCAGCAACAACGAAACGTCTGGGCATCGGAACATTGAGCATTTTTGTGGTGGTTACTCAATGACTGACAAAGAAGTTTGAGAACAAGTTAAGGACCACACAAAGAGCAATGGAACAAAGAATGCTAGGCATAACTTTAAGAGACAGAAAGAGAGCGGTTTAGATCAGAGAGCAAACGGGTATCGATGATATTCTAATTGACATTAAGAGAAAAAAATGGCGCTGGGCAGGTCATGTAATGGGCAGATTAGATAATTGTTGGACCATTAGGGTGATAGAATGGGTACCAAGAGAAGGGAAGTGCAGTAGAGGACGGCAGAAGACTAGGTGGTGCGACGAAATGAGGAAATTTGCGGGTGCTAGTTGGAATTGGTTGGTGTTGGACAGGGGTAATTGGTGATCGCAGGAAGAAGCCGTCATCCTTCAGTGAACATAAAATAGGCTGATGCTGCTGATGATGATGATGATTTTGTGGTGGTAATATGTTGTAGCAACATGTGGCTTTGGCCTGGCAATAAGGCCAGCGATGGTCTTAGTGCCCTTTATAATGTTACTGTGGTACGTCACCACGTTCCCCTCAAACCAGTCTCTCTTAAGAATGCAAGAGACTAGAAATACCTTTGCAGGCTGTAACTCAACCTTTTAGGATCGAAGACACGGTGTCGCAGGCATGCTTGTGGTGGGTCCTTCTTTCACAGGTTCTCAGGCAAAGGGTCCTGTTCTAGGCATTTTGGGCCTGACTACAGAGAGTATTCAGGGATTATTGTCTCTTTGCACACAGTATAGTTCGGAGAATTGACGTGCCATACTGGTGTGACGTGCCATACTGGTGTGAGTGCCATACTGGTGTGATGTGCCATTGAACCATACTGGTGTGTTAGCAGATCCTATCTTCTGAGCAAGGTGTTTGTGCATTACAGCACAGCACTTCTCCCCAACACGCACATTGAGTGAGTTCTCAGTGTTGCTGCAGATTTATTCTCAATAAAGCGAGGAAAGATTACCGAAGAGCATTTAAAAACCAATTTTTAGTGAAGATAAACAGTGTGTTAATTGTAGCAGAGGACGTGTTGGAAGATCTAGTCCAGCTTGTATTTACTGTGTTTGTGAAATGATAATTAAATTAGGCTGGAAAGTAATGCCAAAGTAACCTATTACATTTTAGTAATTGCTCAGTTATGTTCATTAGGCTGTAATTGATAATGGTAATCAAATACACTTTTTAACTGATTGTAATCGGTTAATCTTAGTAGTGCATGAATACCGAATAGTACATTTCAAATCAAATATTGAATCGAATCAAGAGAAAGAACGTTAAATATCGAACTGAGTATCACAAAATGTTTCACAACGTTTAATGCTTACAAATTTGGGACAAGAAATTACGGTGCTGCACTTGCTCAGGAGTCTCCTAGTAATGCATAACAAGAATGTAGCAAGCCGCCAGTAGCTTAGATACATAGTAATCAAGATATACGAGGGTCTGGATCTAAGCTTTGTACGGCATCGTTTTCCTTAAAGCAAGTCAAGCGCATAAAGACACGAACAGCGAAAAGAAAACAAACAGAGCACTCCTGTTATACAGTTATAGACTATGGCCTACTGCTATTAAAGGGAACACCAAATAAGTATACCAGCGCAGATTACAGCTTTAGAAAATGTTTTAGCAATAAATTTGTGTTAGATAGAATTGAGGGGCTTTTATCCCTCAGAAACTAATGAATTAGTCGCTTTCTCTTGTATCGGATACCGACGAGGATCTCAGTTTAATAGTGGTAGAGTGTTTTGCTACAATCTGTTATTTATTGCTTGGCTTTCCAATTTTTTTCTGAATGACATAAGGGCCATCCCAACGTTACAGCAGGTGGGTTATTGTAAGGCCAATCTGCGCGACAAATGAAAGGACCGTGCATCATGCAACTTGGTCACCACTCCGCTTGTAGCTTATGCCAATGGTAAAGAACAGGCGCCGTCTGCTCCGTTTCATTGACAGTAATGACGCTTTTTGTGCACAAGACTAGGACAGGGAAGAGGCTGACACACAAGTGTAGGCTTACAAGAGTGTTTTATTTCGGAGAAAGGGACCACATATATGACAAAATCTGTGGCACATCACGTCTGTGCTGCACGCAGATAATTCCTATCTCTACGCAAGAAGGATAGCTCCTTGCTGGAAAGGGCAATAGATGGTTTACACATACCTGTCAATCAATTCCGCTTCGATGATCTCCTGGTTCAACTGAACAATTGAGTAAGCACTATATACCGGTTAACATGTGACCTTTGTTGTGGCCTTTGCCTGATTATGCATGCAATTTCTGCCGTGTGCATCCAAAAACCCCCCTGAACTCGCCCAGCTTGCTGTGTTAGTGAACTTCGTGGTAGCGTTCAGCGTGATTTGCCACGAGTCAAATATTTAACATTTGGAGGGCCTCAGCAAGTTTGTGCAGCGCCCTCCGCATGTAACCGAGTCATGACATTTCAGCACCCGCCATATAAATTAAAAGCTAGCCTTGTGATGGGCCGATGTGCATCTACAAACGGCATCCTGAGGGAAGCGTGTTTCTATTTATGCCCCAGCCCAGTGCTCGACCGCTGCACCACCCGCACGTGCCACGTTTCTAGGTACTTTTTCACTGATGTGCGAATAACAGATTATCTTGATTCTTGTTTTTCTGAATTTTGCCAGAATGACGCTATGCAGCTTTGGGAAAAGTTTAAAGCAATTTGTTTATTCTGCATTGATTAATTGATACATAACAAACTTAAAAAGCCATCTAAACATATGCCATGGATAAATAGACGCACTATTCAATTAAAATGTAAGCCCAAGCCGCCTAAGAAAAATAAGCCCAGCTACTAACAATTTAACCAGTGTTCGTGTCGCCCTTTCAGAGGCCATTGCAGAAGCAAAAAATTTTTATTTCAGTAACACTTTACCAAATTTTGTTAAGGAAGATCCCAAGAAGTTCTGGAACTTTATTGAGGAATGGAATAAATCCATAACGAACATTATTCACGATAGCATTCCAATAACTGATCCCAAGGCTGTTGCTAACCTTTTAAATGACCTCTTCTACAGTGTCTTCTCCCTGCCAACTGAACCCTCTTTCCAAACTTCACTGTCCTGCTCTTCTGACGTTAACAACATTTCTCATCAAGGTGTACTTAACATGCTCCTCCGGTTCCAAGTAAAATCATCTGTTGGTCCAGACGGCATTCCCAACACCTTCCTTCAGCGTTATGCGGAACACTTAAGTAAATTCCTTGTAGTAACCTTTCAGGCCTCTCTACATTCCACGGTACTACTTCCGCTCGATTGGATCGATTGGATGGGATTGTCACCCCTATATTAAAAAAAGGTGACCCAAGCTCAGTCTTGAATTACCGACCAATTTCCATATTATCCTCTTGTAAATTAATTGAACACAATGTTGCTGACTACATTAATGATTTCTTAAACTAGCGCAACATTTTATCTCTTTTCCAACATGGCTTCCGGAAGGGGCTCTCGCCAGTCACCCAATTAAGTGCAGTCATTCATTCATTTGCTTCTGTCCTTTACAAGGCTGGCCAAGTAGATGTGATATTTTTGGATTTTTAAAAAGCATTTGATGTAGTTCCTCATGACAAGTCAATTTTTAAATTAGAATTCCTTGGTCTTCCTGGCTTTATCCTGTACTGGGTTTCTGCTTACTTGATGCGTCGAAAACAGTTCGTAGTGGTTGATGGGCAGCAGCCCGATTCTCTTTCAGTAACCTCTGGCATGCCTCTAGGCAGCGCGCTTGGCCCACTACTATTTCTTATTTATTGTAACGACATATTTGATGTAATAGAGGCCCCTGTCAATATTCGTCTGTTCGCAGACGACTGTAGTATTTTTAACGACATTAATACAGGTAATGATCAACTATCTCTTCATTTAACCTTAAACAACATCCTTGAGTGGAGCAACAAGTGGGGAACGAAACTTAACTCTGAACTCTGATAAATCCAAGCTTGTACGTATAAAAAAAAAAACTACCCCCGAAGTTTTCTTATTCTATTGGCTGAAGTGAGTGAGTACAAATATCTTTGAATTACAATTACTAACAATCTAAATTGGTATAGCCACATTGCTGGTACCGCATCTTCTGCTTTCAGAAAGCTATGTCTACTTCGTCATAAGCTCAAACATGCATCCCATGAAGTAAAATCATTAGCCTATACCACTTTTTATCGACCCAAATTGGAATACTCGTGCATTATTTGGGACCCGTTTACAAAAACCAACATTAACGCCCTTGAAAGGATACAAAGAAGAGCCGTACATTTTATTTTTTCCAAATATGGCCGCAAAGAGTCTATAACTGAATTACTGCGGGCAAATGGTTTTCACACCCTTCAAACGAGGCGAAAAATAACATGCCTGAAGTTCCTTTACTCCTTCCTAAACCGTAAATTTTCTTTAGGTCCTAGTCCATACATAACTCTTTCTGCATCCAGGAAAACCCGTCATTCCCACTCCCTCACTCTCTCCCCTTACGTTGCCAGGACAAGCCTCTTTAAATTTTCATTCTTTCCTCGAACTATAGAAAAATGGAACCTCATTCCTTTCCATCATCTGAACTCCCCTGAATCAATTCAGACTCATATTATTAGTATTTCCTAAGTGGCGTTGCTCTTTCGTGATATATTGTTTGATTTCTTAAGTTTCAAATTTTGCAAGTCTGCCTTTTGTGCGTGTATTTTTTATTTGTTACCTTGCCTCTCCTCCTTGGGCCACACGGCCTGCAGTATGATGTAAATAAATAAATAAAAAATAAAAATAATCTTTTGATGCGAAAGGTACATTGACATTTCCAAAGTCGTGCTTTAGATTTTCAATTCTGGAACCTTATGACTTTAATGTTGTGATAAACATTTGATGCCAAAGGTGCATTGACTTTTCTAAAGCCAGTGCATCGGACCATACAACGAGAAAAACTAAATCAACACACAATCAGAAATCAGACAAGTTGACAAAGCATGCAGCAAGGTCTGATGAGACAAAGTGTTGTGGTGGTTCATTTTTGCCGTCATGTCACAGAAAATAATATCAGCATTTTTGTTCGCCTGCGCCAAAGCAAACACTAAAGCCAGCATTTACGTTCTCATTTATTTTTCTACTTTTACTTTTATTCGTGAGGAGACATTGAGCCACTCCCCCCCTCAAAGGGTTGCAACATGTTTGCTTGAGCACAACCTCCGAAAAATTTTGTCTCACTAGTGTAGGACACCGAGCAGTATGCGTATGGTTCTCTGTGGGCCAAGTGCCTCACGTTTTCTTTGATATTCCTTCAGTAGCCACATTAGATGCCCAAAGTAGACATTTGCTTGTGGCCAACATGCTTTCCTTTGTGTTTTTTCATTTCCATGCCCCTGCCCCACAAAAGAAAAATAGACATTGTTGCGGTGCAGCACATTGTCACATAGTCAAAGTTCGATTTTGTTACTTCTTCTTTTGCAGACAGTAATGGGCCATGGGATGCTTCAGTTGCTGGATACTCTTATTATATTATTGTGATAAATATGGACACTCCAGGCGTATTCCTGCCGCCTGCTGCTGGAGTATCCCTGCCGTTGCCATCGCCCTCATGTTCCGTATAAAGTCAAGGGTGATAACATCGAGACCGCGCGCCGCATGCTGTATGTGTGAGTGAAAGCATAAGGGGTGGGGGAGGCATCGGTAAGCCGACGATGGTGGCTGAGTCTTGTGTGCGCATGGAAGAAAAGTGGGCAGGAAGCGTGCTGCCTCCTCTCTGTGCGATACATCAGGAGGAGTGGAGGGAGGGGGGGCTGTGATCTGTGAATCTGTGGTTGCGCAAGATGTTTATTTGCCTTGTTTAACGCATTATATACAGTGATTTTTTTTCTTATATACGTAGATTTATTGTAGACTTATACATATATTTAAATATCTTGTTGCAAGGTTTTGTGGATACGCACAGTAAACTTTGTTTCCAGCGGCACTTTTTTGCCCGTTATCAAGCTCTATCGTCGCATTTCTAATGTGTGAAGGCAAGTCAAATAAGAATGAGCCTACCCACCCTGTGCAATAATGGTTCGGTTCATTATCTGCGTTGCATGTGCGTAGTACACAAGCATCTCTCATTTGCAAAGGGGACATGCAGGTGTTACTATAAAGGTTCTTTAATGCTCTTATACACTGGGTTGAACCTGGTTGTGTGACATAATGGACACTCCCAAAGTTGAACAGCGTGGTGCCGTGAGGTTTCTCACAGCTGAAGGTGTTTCCTAAAAGGTGTTTCCCAGATGGTGTTTCCCAGATGTGTTTCCTGTATGGCTGCCGTGTACGTTGCACATTGCATTTCATTGGCCGCTGTGCAGCGTTAGAGCAAACGGTTCAAAGAAGGGCATGAACATTGCAAGGATGATCCAAGACTGGGCCAAAGCCACCATGGAATCACCCCCAACACAATTGCAAAGGCTGATGAGCTGATTAGACAAGAACGGAGGATAGACCCGTCGTGGTTGCTCAGTGGCTATGTCGTTGGGCTGCTGAGCACGAGGTCGCGGGATCGAATCCCGGCCACGGCGGCCGCATTTCGATGGGGGTGAAATGCGAAAACACCCGTGTACTTAGATTTAGGTGCACGTTAAAGAACCCCAGGTGGTCGAAATTTCCGGAGTCCCCCACTACGGCGAGCCTCATAATCAGAAAGTGGTTTTGGCACGTAAAACCCCATAATTTTTAATTAAGAACAGAGGATAATCATGTATGAATTGGCAGGGCATACCCATTGCACATGTAATCTGTAATCATTGTAAACAAGGCTCCTGTACGAAAGCTGAAACGTCTCATTTGTTTCCGTGAGCCCAATTGGACAATTCAACTGATTTACGCAAGTCCAATTGCTTTTCCTTAAACCATTCGAAATCCATTTGGAGTAAATGGTACCATTTGGACAACCCAAAGGGGTCCAAAGTTTTTTTTTCTGACGGTTGGGAGCTGCAACAGGCCTCCTTGCATTCACCGGAATGCATGCCATATTTTACCGTGCAGGTGTTTGTGGGCCTGATGAATTTGCGCAAGATCTGCAACCACCCAGACCTCTACGATGGGGGGCCGAAGGTGTTCCGTGACACAGATGTGGCCACACTGCCCCCTGAGATGCGTTATGGTTTCCCTGGCCGCTCAGGAAAGATGACTGTTGTAGAGTCCCTTCTGCGGCTCTGGAAGAAACAAGACCACCGCGTGCTGCTCTTCACACAAAGCCGCCAGGTGAGATAAATTTGCATGTCAGGTGGGAAACATTCAACGTTCAAACAAGCTGGCGTGGAGGTATCATCAAGTGTTAATGGAAGATATGGACAAATGCCAGGAAATTAAGTGACCAGGCTTTCTCTCCTTTCAGCCCAGCAGCATTCACCTCTTGTAATGATTGCTTTTCCAACTTTTTGCCAAAGATGGTATAGTTTTTGAAGCACTACCAATTAGCTTCTAAAAATGGGAATTTTTTCGAAAAGTGCAGCAAGTTGGGCAGGTTTCGTATACTTGCATAATAAACAGCGGAATAATGGGGTCTGATAAATTCTTTTTTTTTCAGCTAGCTACTCTGCAATGTTTCTGTATTCTATTGAAGATATGCTCACGTGTGTTGCCTGCCCATGCGAAACTCGCAAGGTATGAGCTATGTTAAATAAGTAGGTTCATTTCATTTATTCATACTGTCAGCCTTTTACTGGCTGTTATAGAAGTGGCTAGCATACCTAAACAACAGAAGTGCACTTGCAAAGAAGAACAAAAAAAGGCATTTCTGACATTGGAAGCGAGGTGTTAAGCATTCAAGAACAGGCAAAAGGGAAAAAAAAAAGAGCAATCAAACCACACTCAACGTGATAGCACTTTTATGATCAAATATCAGGGTACACAAAGCAATTTAGTGTTTTAAAAAAATTTATTGGCAGAATTTGATGTAACAACAGTCTAGTAAAGACTACCAATATTTAATGGCCCTGGGGAAAAAATATATTTGAAGCAGTCATCATGCGCTATGAGAGGGGCACGTGCATAGTGCCAGTGTTGGGACGTTTTGTCCGTTTTTCATTGAAAATTATAGCTTAATTTTATTTGATTGTCGATCACTTCTATAACAAAAATTTCAGTCTATCATATTCGGTTCATTTTTCTAGCTCTGGGAGCTGAGCGAGTTTACGTAGTTCAGTCGGAGAGTAATGATGACAATATTTATTAAATATGGACCTGGAAGCAAGACGCTGGGCTTTCTCAAGTTTTAAGCAGCTTGTTTGGGTATAGGGATCCCATACAATTTTAGCATATCCAATGATAGGTTTTACCAAGGCTTTATGTGCTAAAATTTTAATTTCTGGTGAGTTGCAATGGAAGTTTCATCTGAATTCCTATATCTTCTTAGTTTTTAAACAAAATTCTTCTGTAGTCGCAGCAACTTGATTTGGGCAAGTTGGTTCACCTGGAGTAAAACTTGAAGCAGCACAAAGAAGACGAGGACAGTAATAGAAAACAAACACAACAGGACGAGCGCTTGTGTTTGTTTTCGATTACTGTCCTCGTCATCTTCGTGCTGCTTGTAGTTTTACTCAAAACTCTTCTATATGGAAATTCCAGTGCAAGTCAGGTATAAATATGAGATCTAAGTATTTATGTTTAATTCGAGTAAGTGCATGGCCATTTATGCTGAATGAGAAATTAAGAATATTTCTTTTTCTAGAACTGGTCATAAATACTGACTTAATTGGCTTTAGCTGCACTTACCAATGATCGTGTGATTCCCTAATTTTTTAGTTTGGCTTGATCCTTCACTGATTCTATTCTTCTGTATATTATGCAGTCATCTGGGAACATTCTCATTTCAGTTGTAATATCTCCTGGGAAATCATTCCTGAAGACCAGGAACAAAAGGGGCCCTAAAACACTTACCTGGGGTTCCCCAAAGGCTACAGATTAGCTAGACTGTGGGCATCCCAGTTGTACAGACTGCTCTCTTTGCGTAAGATATGAACTGAATCACCCTGTAAGAGTGGGATTTTTGAAGGTGACATTGATTTTAAGTAATAGCTGATAAGTATGAGACATCAAAACTGAGAGTTGGGTGAATTGATGCGGTTCCATCTTAACGAAAAAGTGCGTGAAAAAAGGGTAGACGTTGTCTATGTCTTTTTCACACACTTTCTCGTTAAGATGGAATATGAGACGCCTTATCGAAAGCTTTTGCAAAGTCCAAGAATATTATGTCTGTTTGGCCAGGGGTAATTATTGTGCAGAAGGAATCGTGTATTATTTCAATAAGCTGGGCAATGTTGGATAGGCCTTTTCTGGAACCATGTCGGTCTGGAAAAGTTAAATTATTTTCATCAGGATATTTCAATAAGTGCTTTGGTACAGTATGCTCAAGGGTTCTAGAACAAGTGCTTGTCAGTAATATAGGTCAGTAGTATAGCATCGAAAGCAGTGCCACCTTTATGTGTATGGACATGATCTTCGCACGCTTCCATGCAGAGGGAAATGAGCCACTACTTATTGATGATTTAAAAATTAAAGCCAAATACTTGATGCCCACTCAATGTATCTATTGTCACGTGGTAGTGACGGTAAAGAACACAGTAGCAATACTATGAAAGACGAAACAAACTTTTATTGGGCGAACCTTTGCCCACAAAAACAGGCAACAGCTAAAGCACAACGATAGTGGCGAACACAGTCTGCGATTGGCGAAACTCTGATCAGCGGGTCCAGCGCGTCGGCTTTTATACATCAGTCGTTAAATGTTCCGAGTAATCGCTGGGACCCGCGTGTCTTCCACAAAGTTCTGCACTATTCACGTCACGCATATATGCAATCAGATTACACAAGGTTCGGTGATAGACAGTGGATGGAACCATGGATAACATCGCAGAAACTTCCGATACATGCAGGCGCGTCCTGTGCTGTGTGATAGCATTTGTTAGGTGGTGACAAGCGGTCACACGGAAAAGATAAACAAGTACACGTGTCAATGTCCCCCTCTTAAGAAAAGCATCGACTCGATGTTGCAAACAAATGAAAGCAATAAACAAAAACACCCATAGCAAAGAAACAACAAATAAGGATGTTCGTCAGCTTGCGTAAAAGGGCTTAAGATGCACCACGTGGATCACTTCAGATCGTGCGCGGCGCCACTATGAATGTGAAATGCCATCTGGCACGACCTCATAGTCCAATGCGCCAATACGTCGTATGATCTTATAGGGTCCGAAATAGTGTTGCAATAGTTTCTCACTGAGTCCTCGTCGGCGTATCGGGGTCCAAACATGGTCGCTGGGCTGGTACTCGACGTAGCTTCGTCGAAGGTTGTAGTGTTAGCTGTCAGTAAATTGCTGGTTCTTGATCCGTTGGCGGGCGAGCTGTCGGGCTGCTTATATGTGGTGACATCAAGATTCTCTTCGTCAGTGACGTGCGACAGCATGGCGTCGAGAGTCGTCGTCGGGTTCCTGCCGTAAACCAGCTTGAATGGCATGATTCGTGTTGTTTCTTGCACCGCTGTGTTGTAAGCGAAGGTTACATATGGCAGGACGGCATTCCAGGTCTTGTGTTCGACATCGACGTACATTGCTAGCATGTCGCCGAGGGTCTTATTCAGGTGCTCCATAAGACCATTTGTCTGTGGGTGGTAGGCAGTTGTCCTTCTGTGCCTTGCCTGACTGTACTGCAGAATGGCTTGGGTGAGCTCCGCTGTAAAGGCCGTTCCTCTATCGGTGATGAGGACTTCTGGGGCGCCATGTCGCAGCAGGATGTTCTCGACAAAGAATTTTGCCACTTCGGCTGCGCTACCTTTCGGGAGAGGTCCGGTTCAGCGAAGCGGGTGAGGTAGTCTGCACCATGACGATCCACTTATATCCGGCTGTTGACGTCGGAAAGGGCCCCAACAAGCCCATCCCAATCTGCTGAAATGGTCGGCAAGGAGGCTCGATCGGCTGTGGTAATACCACTGGCCTTGTCGGTGTTGTCTTGCGTCGCTGACAATCTTGGCATGTCTTGACATAACGGGCGACGTTGGTGGTGGTCAGGCATGGCCAGTAATACTTTTCCTGTATCCTCGATAATGTCTGGGAGAATCCGAGGTGCCTAGCGGTCAGGTCGTCATGTAGGGCGTGCAGCACTTCTGGACACAGTGCTAAGGGAACAACAAGAAGATAGTTGATGTGGACTGGTGAGAAGTTCTTCTGTATGAGTAGGTTGTGGGACAACGTCGTTGTGCCCTTCTAAATACTTGACGAGGTTTTTTAGCTCCGGCTCTGCTCGTTGCTGTTCAGCGAAGTCTTCCGTGCTTATTATTCCAAGGAAGGCGTCGTCATCCTCGTCATCTTGTGGCGGGGGGTTAGTGGGGGCTTGTGATAGGCAATCGGCATCGGAGTGTTTTCGTCCGGGCTTGTAGGTTACAGTGATGTCGTATTCTTGTAGTTTTAGGCTCCGCGACGCCAGCCGTCCTAAAGGTTCCTTTATATTCACTAGCCGACACAATGCATGATGGTCGCTGATGACTTTGAATGGCCTGCCATATAGGTAAGGGCGAAATTTGCATTAACCCAAACGATGGCGAGGCATTCCTTTTCGGTCGTAGAATACTTTCCTTCTGCTTTTGACAGCGACCGTCTAGTGTAAGCTATCACCCGTTCAAGTCCGTTCTTTCTCTGGACTAGAACGGCACCGAGGTCTAGGCTACTGGCATCGTCTTCCGCGTTCGGGCTTGGGTCACGGCTTTGTGGGGGCGTCAAGTACATGAACGCAAAGCACCTCCACCAGATGTCACGTGGTAGTAACGGTAAAGAACACAGCACCAATACTTTGAAAGACGAAACTAACTTTTTTTGGGCGGACCTGTGCCCACTGAAACGGCCAAGGTTGAGGACTGGGCGTGTTGGTATAGCATATTGGAGGCTCGATTGCGCAACATTTGGACGACACACACAGAAGAAAAACACACACCACAGAGCGCTACTTAGTAAGTACAGAGCACCACAGAGCACTACTTAGTAGCGCTCTGTGGTGTGTGTTTCTTTTCTGTGTGTGTCGTCCAAATGTTGTGCAATCGAGCCTCTAATACACTAAAACAGGCTACACCTAAAGTGCAACGATAGTAGCGAACACAGTCGGCAATCATCGAAAATCTGATCAGCAGGTCAAATGCGTCAGTTTTTATACATCAGTCATCGAATGTTTCGGAGTAATCGCTGGGACCCGTGTGTCTTCCACAAAGTTCTACACTGCTTGCGTCGTGCATACAGGCAGTCAGATTACGGAAGGTTCGGTGACAGACAGTGGATGGAACCATGGATAACATTCCAGAAACTTCCGACACATGCAGGCATGCCCTGCACTGTGTGATAACATTTGTTAGGCAGTGACAAGTGGTCAACTGGAAAAGCTAAATAAGTTCATGTGTCACTATACTGGAATTCATAAGGAATTAGGTCAGGTCCAGGGTTCCTTTTCGTTTTAACGTGAAGCAGGAGATTCAGAACGTCCTAGTCAGTGATCGTTATATGTATATGAAGGCTGTCTGAAGAATCAGTGGAGCTAGGCAAGGTACTATCAACTGCAAAAACTGATGAGAAAAAAAAATTTAGTCTTTGCACTCTTCTGGCTACCTTCATAGGCATGCACCCTAAACAACTTGGTTGGTGGATTCAGGTAGCTCCAGAACTTGTACGAAGCATTTTGGAGAAATTGCTTCAACTTCATGTTATAGAAATTGCCTTTAGAAATTTCTACATTATTGCTGAGGTCTTTACTTAAATGTTCAATGCAACTTCTTTTTCAAAGCTTGGGTGGTGTCTGTAGGCCTTCCGTTTCCGTAAGTTGTCGTTTAGCATGTGTTATCTCGCGAGTTATCCAGGGTTTCTTTCTTTTTTGCATTTTTAAAATGCTTAATTAAGGATGAATATATTTGTGTGTAGAATGCTCCCATGTCCTGAATAAATTCCCACAGTTATTCAGTACTGCTAGATTATCTACACACACCCAGAAACTGATAATAAGACTGCTCCAAGTGTTCCAAAATAATTAGATCATTTGTGGCTTTGAAGTTCGGAATCATGCCGTACCTGCTCGCATAAAGAACACACTTGTATAATGAAATCGAGGGTTCGACGGAAGCCCGTCTGGTCGGGATGAAGCATTGAAGAAATAAAACGAAGGACACCGACCAACATAGAAGTGCTAAAAAATGAAAGAAAGCTAAAAGACGTTTCGGCCTCGCTACGGAAGCCTTGTTCACAATGTCGGTGTCCTTCGTTTTATTTCTTCAACACTTGTATAATAAATGAATTGCCAACTGGGTGATTCCACGAGAGGTTAACACGGGTCAAAAATTTCATATTTTAGATTTCATTGAATATTTTATATTTTATGCGCATATCACTAGGTAGCACTAAAGTGAACGTGGCTTCTTTGCCAAATGAATATTTTAGGAGGAAAAAAATAACGAGATTCTTCAGTGTGGAGGTGCCTATTTAATGCACAAGGCATTTTCACAAATTCACAACGATGTGAAATACAGTATGTTACAGCTACAAAGAATACAATCTTGTGTGTAAAACCTAGACGTAAAGAAGGGTCAGCTAGCACTGTTTCAGGCTTCCGTGCAAAACAGAAGTGTTTTAAAAAAATTGCTTAATTTGCTACAATCTTCAAAAGTTGCTATATTTACGATTTTTTATCAACTAAACCAATACATATAGCCTTTTGAAATTTGCTGGACTGCGAGACCTTAACCTATTCAACAATTGTGCTGAATATTCTTGCTGTATCACAAATAACCATTTCTACAATTCGCCTCAAATTTGAAGTTTTGACAAAAATGAACGCTATTTAAAAATGAAAATAAAAAAAACCCCATCTTAAATTTTTCTCAAGATCTCGTAAACAACTATTCACAGGCACGTGAAAAAGAATATTAAAAAACACGTTGCATTATTTTGTTTGTAATCACAATACAGGTGGTAGAAATGAGAGCTTTGCCAGAATGCAGCAAGGTGCTGAGGAAAAAGGACATCGGGGTAAAAAGAGCGTGCATAAGGCTCTGTTTTGCCTAAACTTGACCGTAATGGCGACATAAAGCCAGCTTTGACCTTATAATTAATACTTCTGCATAAAAGTTTGTTTAGTACACTACTTATTCGCTTAAATGGGAATAACGAAGCGTCAGCATAACCATTACGTGGCTCATTTTATTTAACAGCAAGTGCAGCGTAGATAATTTGTGCCTTCTGTTAATGCAGGGTTTTTATTTCTTTCTGTGCTACAGAATTAACAGTTAACTCTGTATAAATGTACACAGGTAACAGAATGTACGGCAGGTAAATGCCTAAAAAAATGTCGTACTGGTCATTACATGAACATCATTATACAACCTAAGAGGCGGTGGTGGGAGTGGCGATGGTGTTAGTTAAGGCAGGGTTAGCTGGAAGATAGTTCCAGCGATTGCTTATTTTACCGCCTCTGAAGAAAAAGAAAGAAAGGAACTGTTAGAATACTATATAATCACAAGTTCAAAGTCCCTAAGGATCACCACTTGTCGGAAAGTTCACAGTTTCTTAGAAAAGCTGGAAAGGAGCACGAGACTTCTGCTTGGCAGAACCAGATGAACTCTCGGCCAAACTTGCTGGAATACAATGTGTGGGATAGTTGTTGAAGCACCACTGACGAATGCTAAACGATGATAGCGTGCTGAGGACAGGTCCTAAGTTTACGAAGCGCTGCAGTACTGGCAGCTCTCCGCATTTTTCTATAGGACCAGCTGATCCAGAGGGCTAGATCACGCAGTTCTAATGGAGCGAATCCAATACGCAGTGGCACAGTTGCTTGCCTGTTGACTTACTGACCTGTCAGTGCACACTTGATGATCCGCACATGCCGCATGGAGGCAGGGAGAGGGCACAAGGAACTTCGAGCATACCTGCTGTATACTCTCAGAAAGGCTTGATCCTTTTCCAATTACCTGCAGCAGTGCGAGACACTAATACAACGCGATCGAAATTGGTGGCGTCAGGCTCGCTTAACCAAATGTGCCATAACCGTATGCCCGGAACACGTGGCAAAGATTTCCACTGGTTCCTTTTGAGGCAGCGAAAGTTCTCTACTTCATCCACATCTGCATAGAGCAGTTTTACGTTTTTCAGCGTTGCGGCCATCTGCGCCACCATTTCAGAGGCTGACCTAATGATTGTAGTGCTGTCTGCTCCGAGATTGTACAGCGAGGCTTGGTGCTTTACTAAGCCACCAACATCATCGCAAGCGTTTTTGCCATGGCCTGTGGCCGAAAAAAGCCACTTTGTTGAGCGTGCTCCTTCTGTGACAGCTGCTAAAGCTGATATTTGTTTTTGAAATAGCTACTGGCGCCGTCAGACACGTATGTAGCATGTTTGCTAAGCTGAAGTTCTTCCTTCATGCACTCAGATTTTTTCTAGCGCAAAGCAAGCGTGTGCAGCATCATGACATACGTCTTCACTGAGAACCGCAAAACATTGAGTGGATCCGCTACTCGTGACGACACACGTAAATAGCCAGACCTGTTTTTTTGTGCCAATGGTATGATTGTACGTCGTTCGGTACAACAGCTGTCCAATTCTCTGCAAAGTCAAAGAGACGAGATCCGTGCTGTTGATTCTGTTTGGCGTCGTGTATTGCTGATGCTTGAATGCCCTTATATAATCATGGGTGATCCACTTGACAAGCCATGCACCAAGCTCCTGGAGAAAGGTAGTAGCCTGTGCTGGGTCTTTCTGACGAGGTCGCCATTTTCCCATACCGCATTGTTTACCTCTGTCTCTTCAGGGATTCCCAAAGTTGTAGTAGTAAAAGCATCCTCATTTGCACAGTAATCACAATCGCCCAGGAAAGAATCGGCTGTGGGCGAGGTGCAAAGACATAGTTCTTTGAGGTGGGTAATTGT
The DNA here is from genome assembly GCF_050947875.1 of Dermacentor variabilis. Classification (NCBI taxonomy): domain Eukaryota; kingdom Metazoa; phylum Arthropoda; class Arachnida; order Ixodida; family Ixodidae; genus Dermacentor; species Dermacentor variabilis. Next base: position 2,452,866 of record NW_027460357.1, read on the forward strand.
GTAGGCACATTCAATGAGCTCTTCTAGCGCGGAAACACACTGTGTGGCGTTGGCGCAATACATGCAAAGGTACACTTCTTGTTGTGGAGCAAGAAGAACCCATTTCGGCCGGAGAGAATAAAGCTTTGAGAGCCCAATAGATGTATCCGGATTGGCTTCCTTAAAGAGACCATATGTCTCCCGTCCCTGTACATGTCATAGGTTTCTATAAATTTGGCGAACTATTCGGTGCACATGCCGAATTTGGTACCTGAGGGGTCCAAGTGGCACTTGCACTATACGAAGTAAGATTTGGAACTTGCAGTGCTACCGAGTTGAATTTGCTTTAGCACCGGGCGAAAGTTCCTTCGTCGCGAATCCTGCTTCTGCTGATGAACGGGAGGTACAAGTTTCAAGTGGCACTTCTTTCTACCTCCCTGTTCGTCTTCTTCCGGTAAGAATTCATCGCCTCCCATGGATTCACTTCCCATTCTTCTACACTCTATCAACTCGATTAAGAGAGGCGATTTTTACAGCAGCCGCATCTGAAAAGGTGAACTAAATATGGGCGCCAATGATGGCCGTGGAGAGGCATGACTCCACGAATTTATGTCGGAAATTCAGACATTTTAGAACGGCGTGGTTGAAATAATTATAGTTTACCAAAACTGGCTTTATGTCGCCATTACGGTCAAGTTTAGGCAAGTCAGAGCCTTATGCACGCTCTTTTTACCCCGATGTCCTTTTTCGTCAGCACCTTGCTGCATTCTGTCAAAGCTCTCATTTCTACCGCCTGTATTGTGATTACAAACAAAATAATGCAACATGTTTTTCAATATTCTTTTTCATGTGCCTGTGAATAGTTGTTTACGAGATTTTGAGAAAAATTTACGATGGGGTTTTCTTTATTTTCATTTTTAAATAGCGTTCATTTTTATCATAACTTCAAATTTGAGGCGAATTGTAGAAATGGTTATTTGTGATACAGCAAGAATATTCAGCACAATTGTTGAATAGGTTAAGGTCTCGCAGTCCAGCAAATTTCAAAAGGCTACATGTATTGGTTTAGTTGATAAAAAATCGTAAATATAGCAACTTTTGAAGATTGTAGCAAATTAAGCAATTTTTTTAAAACACTTCTGTTTTGCACGGAAGCCTGAAACAGTGCTAGCTGACCCTTCTTTACGTCTAGGTTTTACACACAAGATTGTATTCTTTGTAGCTGTAACATACTGTATTTCACATCGTTGTGAATTTGTGAAAATGCCTTGTGCATTAAATAGGCACCTCCACACTGAAGAATCTCGTTATTTTTTTCCTCCTAAAATATTCATTTGGCAAAGAAGCCACGTTCACTTTAGTGCTACCTAGCGATATGCGCATAAAATATAAAATATTCAATGAAATCTAAAATATGTAATTTTTGACCCGTGTTGATCTCTCGTGGAATCACCCAACTTTCATTTTCAACATTTGGATTTTTGTTTCCACCACACTTTGCTCCTGTACAATCCCACGATCGAATGGCAGTGCTTTGTTTGATGTGCTTATTTGTGCAGTACGAAGCGCCAATGGCATGCCAAGAGAGATGCCTAGGCGTGGGTCCGAAGGAGTCGATGCTTAATGTGCTTAGTTGCACAGTCCAAAGCACCAGTGCGCAAAATACTTAGCCGCGAAACTGAGAAGTCCGTACGCGATGATCTTCATTGCTGAGTCTGAGACAATGATGCGCAAGATGCTTAGCCGCGGGGCCGAGAAGTCCACGCGCGATGATCTTGATCACCGAGTCTGAGATGCTGATGTGCAAGATGCTTAGCTGAGGGGCCGAGTAGTCTGCGCGCGATCATCGTGACCGCCGAGTACCCAAGCAGCAGACAGTCCCCGTTACAAAATCGGCCCGACGTCTCTGGCCGACTGCAAAACAGTTGGCCCGACCTCAGCGCCTTATGTGGGACCAGCATCGGGTATTGACACTGGCCTAATGTCTAGCGACCATTGGCAAGTGACTTAGGCCCGACCGCTGTAGCCGACTTGGCCAAGTGCACACTGCACGCGGGCCGACTATGACCCAACATTTCGTAAACACCGGTTTGCTGTTAACCATCGGCTGGGTGCGGACGTTCTTAAAATTTTTTTTATTAATTTAAAAAAACACACATCCGGATTTTCTTTTCTTTTTTTTTGCTGTGTGTTGTGTTTTCAGGTCAACAATATACAGTTTTTTAGAGGCGTTTAACTCACGCTGACAATTAATATACGCGATATGCACGGAATTCACATGTGAAACATAATTAAATGCCACTAATTATTGTCTGTACTCCTTAGTATAAATACATAACACACAACAAAAGAAACATGTGAACGCAATGTTTTCTTTTTAGGTGTTTATTTTGCAACCATAAAATACATTAATTTTCTCGTGTAGCAGTCTTAACAATTTGCAAGTAGTCTTTGTTCACTGAAATAGTATGATACAGCTAAAGAACAGTGCTGGTCTGGTGTGAGAGTTTTGCATACTGCCTGGGAGGCTCTTCTTCAGCCGTTCCATGTTCTGGGTTCTGAATGGTACACTATCTGGCATTTCTCTGTCCCTGTCAAGAGTGAAGCTTAGATAGTTACAGTGCTCATATAAACTGAAACAAATGAACAAACAAATAATATTGTTACGTAGGGAGACGCAGACGAATAATGACTAACTTAGTGAGCCATGCAGATGATTTAGTGGACTTTTTCACATTTGTGTGTAAGAAATCCTTATCCTGGCACAGCCACAGACAAAATAATTATTTCGTCATTGCACATGCATGTAATAGACATATACTGTGCACTTCCAGGGAAAATTAGTGCGTTCAATTTCTGCGACGTGATTCACGCTTTACAACCGCCCAAGGAAATACGAGGACAGGAAGGATCGATTTACTGACTTGTCTCAGAATATCGTTGAAAAAGATATACAGTGCAACCCCGTTCATACGTTTTTCACCGGACCGAGGAAAAAAAAACGTAACAGCCGAGAAAACGCAACAGTAAGGAAAGCTTCGAAAATGAATGAAAAAAGTGCAGCTTCAACTATAAACAATTTATTTCCACAGAGTGCGCTTAGAACTTTAAAAAGTCTAGAATGGTGGCTGACCGTTTCTTTCGCTCGCTAGAAATCGCCACACATTTCTCAATAGCCTGGAAGGCTGCATTGTTGTCAGCGTCGCTGTGAGGTGCGACGTACCTGCGAAGGTCCAGAGCCGTGACGGCTTCTCCAAAGCTAGGATTTGGCAACTCCCTGGCATCATGCGGCTCGTGCTCCTCGTCGTCACCGCACCACGGCAGTGGCAACGGACGAAGGAATATCCGGGAAATTTTGCCCTCTTTGGCGTAATCATGCTAACATGCTAATGATTGTTTAGTATTGCTGCACAACGTGCGCGTCCGAGCAGCCCGGTTGCTGCAGCGTGGCGTGGTTTCGTGAGAAATGTAAACAAGAGAGGAGAGCTGGCCCGATAGGCGGAGCAACGCCATGAGCAACGCCAACTTCCGGCTTCCCTTTAGCTATAGCTTCACAAAGAGTGACGTCAGGGCCTCTCCTTAGTTTCCTTCCTCCGTGAGTCGACCCGTCCAACAAACCATGTGGTGACCGTAATCACAGTGATGATAGTGAGAGCATTTTTCATGAATGGCCGGCCTCTCGAACTGGCGTGCGACTTCTTGCAGCCAGTTCCACAGCCAAGCCCGGCCAAGCCCGGTCAAAACTCGTCAAAAGCCAAAATAGCGGTTGGAGCGCGTTGCCTACTTTAGCCCAGGCGGGTTCGGGTTGCGACGCATCATGCGGGAACATTTTCACAGCTGCTACATAACAGTGGGGTTCCTTATACATTGGATCCTATGGAAGCTATGCCGGGACCGGATGAAAACGACGTAGCAGCTGGGAAAACGCAGCAGTGAGGAACGTAACAGTAAGCTTCTACTGTACACACAGGGAGCGCGATAAATGAATACGACAACGCATGGCATGCACAAACAAAATAGCATGCAGGCTGCTACGAGATAAGTGTAAAGGTTTACATCACGTCGAGACTGTGGTGACGAAGTTTTACACGTAAACTATGAAAATGCGACAACAGAACAATTGAGAAACAACTTACATATCGGTTGTCCGCAGTGTTTCACGTCTGTGTATTTTTGTCCGATGTTCCTAGATCTACTCTAGTCCACATGCGGAGATGTGCCAGACACAATCCATTCTTACCTGCAATGCAGCAGTTGTATATTGTACAGTAGTGGGTATTTACAGTTTTGTTTTTTCATATGTGGGAAGGAAGAAAAGCAACTTCGAAATAATTATCACTTTTCCGCAATGACAACCAGACAAGCGTCTTACAAAGACAGAAAGCTGAGCTAGTTGGTACGGATTCATTATGTGAAAAAGAAGTGAAGCGTGCAGACAGGACACAAGAGTAGAGAAGTGAACAACATGAACGCCGACTATCAACTGAAGGGAGCACTGAGGCGAAAAAAGAAAGAAGACACAAAACTCATCTGCGCAAGCCCAGGAATGGTAACACCACGTGTCAGTCGGGTACACGTGCCCTCTACGTGAGAGGTAACTGTTAAGGCACTTATTCTCTTCCTTATGTAAAGTAATTGAAGGCTGACTCACGCACGCACTTCTGCCATTATAGATATGCCATGCCTCTACCATAAGATGCCACGTTCTTCATTCTTATGCCTGTACAATATCGCGCATTCATCTAACTCTAGCGTGCAGTTACAATCTTGGCAATGTAGCGAGAGATTAGAAGGCGATCCACTGGTTAACGACCTTTTATGTTCCATTAGCCTCTGATTTATACACCGTCCCGTTTGTCCTACGTAGAACTGGCCACAGCTAAGGGGAATTTTGTAAACCACACCCATACGACAGTCACTAAAACTGTTGTTCTTATTGTGCTTCACTGGACAAATATCTGTTCTGTTTTTGCCTTTTACCTGCTCCTTTTTTCTCTGTACGGCGGCGCATATCTTACCTAACTTATTGGGAGCAGTGAAAGAAACATTAACATCATATCTACTTGCAACTTTTTTAAGCCTGTGCGATACTGAATGAATATACGGAATAGCCACTACTCTTTTTTTTTTGCTATTGCTGCTTTCTGTAATCACGTCCGTCCATCTCTAAACTGACGGCTTTAGGCGCTCAGCCACAGTGGCCACTGCTACACTAGGATAACCTGCTTATAATAGGCCTGCCTATTAATCTTAATAATAATATATTAATATTGTTACGTGTAGCTGGAGCCCAATACTATATACAATTTATTTACACGGAAGTAACGGAAGGCCAAAATGGCGACGCTATATCAAGCGGGCCCACGTCGTCGTCTTTCTCCTCAGTGCAGCCTCACTGTGGCGGCTGTTCCGTAGCATCACCCCCGGCAGTAGAAGCACCATCCCGGTGCTTAATCTACACATCCGCGGTGAAAGGTGTCTGGTATCGCTTTAGTCTCGCCACGTGAACTATGTCACTTGCAGCCGACGATGACACTGACAGGTCGGCAGGGATGACTTCATACGTGACATCGATCACTTGTCCCACCACACGGTATGGGCCAGTGTAGCGTGACAGCAGCTTTTCTGAAAGGCCTACACGTCGAATGGGTGACCAGAGAAGCACCAGAGAACCCGGAGTAAACTGCACGTCACGATGGTGGAAATCATAGAGGCGTCTCTGATGCTCCTGTGAGGCCTCGAGACGGGTGCGGGCGAGCTGGCGCGCGTGGTCGGCGTGTGCGATCGCGTCGCTGGCGTATTCAGTGGTTGAACGTGTGTCCGAGGGCAACAGAGTGTCCAAGGGCAACGCGGGTTCTCGGCCATATAGGAGATAGAATGGTGAATAGCCGGCGGTGTCATGATGCGATGAATTATACGGGAACGTCACATATGGTAAATGAAGATCCCAGTCGTGGTGGTCGGTCGCAACGTACTTTGAAAGCATGTCGGTGATGGTCCGGTTGAGGCGCTCCGTGAGGCCGTTGGTCTGTGGGTGGTAGGACGTGCTGAACTTGTGCTTTGTCGAGCAGGAGCGGAGGATGTCCTCGACGACTGCCGACAGAAAGCTGTGGTCACGGTCAGTGAGTAATTGGCGCGGAGCACCTTGCACTAAAATGATGTCATAGAGCAGAAAGTCAGCAACGTCAGTAGCACAACTTGTCGGAAGGGCTCTGGTGATTGCGTACCGCGTCGCATAATCAGTAGCGACGGCGACCCATTTATTTCCGGAGCCCGAGAGAGGAAATGGTCCAAGAAGGTCTAGACCAACATGGAAAAAGGGTTCCGGTGGGATGTCGATCGGCTGGAGACATCCAGCTGGAGGTGTGGAGGGCTTCTTCCGGCGCTGACAGGGCTCACAAGGGGCAACGTAGCGCCGCACAGAGTGGGCGAGACCCGGCCAAAAGAATCGACGACGTACACGGTCGTATGTGCGCGAGACGCCCAAGTGTCCAGCCAAGGGAGCGTCGTGAAGTTGTTGGAGGACAGTCGAACGCAGGTGTGACGGAATTACGAGCAGAAGGTCAAGGCCATGTTGATCGAGATTGCGGCGGTATAATGTCCCCTCCTTAAGGAGAAACATCCGGGGAGAGGCGTCGCCAGGCGTTGACTCCAGATGGTCGATGAGGGCTCGTAATGAAGGATCGCGGCGTTGCTCGTTGCCGATTTCAAGCAACTGGGAGACAGAGAAAACGCAAGCAATGGCGTCCGCATCAGCAGGTTCGTCGACGGGTTAGCGGGACAAACAATCGGCATCCTAGTGCTAGCGTCGCATCTTACGTACCACGGAGAAGGTATATTCTTGCAGGCGTAATGCCCAGCGAGCGAGTCATCCCGTGGGGTCCTTGAGTGAGGATAGCCAGCAGAGTGCGTGGTGGTCAGGGATGTCACAGAAGGAGCGTCCGTACGAGTATGGCCGAAACTTCGCAACTGCCCACACAAGAGCGAGGCACTCGTGCTCTGTGATTGAATAATTGCGCTTGGCGGGTGATAGAAGTCGGCTGGCATAGGCTATAACGCGGTCATGTCCACGCTGGCGTTCTAACCCTGCTTCTATGCCGTGACCACTGGCATCAGTTCGAACTTCCGTTGAGGCAGACGGGTCAAAGTGGGCCAGAATTGGAGGCGTGGTAAGGAGAGTAGTGAGCTGCAAAAAAAATGCGGCATGGTCAGGTCCCCAAGAAAATGGGGGGTCTTTCTTCAAGAGGTCGGTAAGGCTTGGACGTGCGATAGTCGCAAAATCCTTCACAAAGCGTCGGAAATATGAGCACAGCCCTACGAAACTACGAACGTCCTTGGTAGACTTTGGAACAGGAAAATTCGTAACGGCGCGAATTTTGTCCGGATCAGGTCGCATGCCTCTGGCGTCCACGAGGTGTCCAAGGACGGTGATTTGGTGGCGAGCAAAGTGACATTTTGACGAGTTCAACTGGAGACCGGTGCGGCGAAACACGTCAAGAATCGCTGAAAGATGCTCTAGATGCGTGTCAAATGTGGGCGAATAAACGATGACGTCGTCCAGATAGCACAAACAGGTGGACCACTTGAACCCCTGAAGCAAAGAGTCCATCATTCGTTCGAAGGTGGCGGGCGCGTTACAGAGACCGAAAGGCATCACCTTGAACTGATAAAGGCCGTCAGGGGTAATAAATGCAGTCTTCTCTTGGTCCATGTCATCGACGGATTTCTGCCAGTAGCCAGACCGTAAGTCGATAGAAGAAAAATAGGTGGTACCGTACAAGCAGTCTAGAGCGTCATCAATACGTGCCAAGGGGTATACGTCCTGTCTTGTGATTTTGTTCAGGTGGCGATAAGCTACACAAAAACGCCACGTTCCATCCTTCTTTTTGACAAGTATGACGGGAGAAGCCCAGGAACTACAGGAAGGCTCGATAATGTCCTTTGCAAGCATCTTTTTTACTTCCTGTTGGATAACAGCTCATTCTGACGCAGAAACACGATATGGACGTTGGTGAATAGGGTTCGCATCGCCAGTGTTTATGCGATGGGTCGTGACGGACGTTTGACCTGAGGGTCAATTGTCAAAGTCAAAAATGTCGCGATAGCCGTCAAGAACGCGGGAAAGGGCTTCAGCTTGAACAGGTGTAAGGTCAGAGGAAACCATCTTCTCAGTGTTGACGTCAGTACCGTGCGATGACGTTACGGTATGGGCTGAGCTGTGACGATCTTCCACTGTGAATGGCTTGATCTCATCATCCTGCAAAGTGCTAATTATAGCCAATGAAATCCCCTGAGGCAGAACTTGCGCAGTTAGCGTGAAAGTGACAAGGGAAAGGCAGGTGCGGTTGCCAGTAATTGTCAGCACAGTGTGCGGCACCGTAACACCATGTGTAAATATAACTGTCGGAATTGGTGTGACCACGTAATTACCGTCAGGTGAGGACAACGAGTCGACGTGTGATTGAGGCAGTAGGCGAATAAAATCCATGTAGCTCAAACGGCTTGGAGGCGGGTCCACAAGGTCGGCAAGAAGAGGCAAGTCAAGGCGAAGTGAGCCGGCCGAACAGTCAATGAGGGCCGAATGATTGGCAAGGAAATCCAGACCGAGAATGAGGTTGTGAGGGCAATGCTCGATGACGGGGAAGAGAACGACGGTTTGTCTCTCAGCAATGGTGAGTCGCGCAGAGCACATGCCAACAAAAGCGACAGTCCCTCCGTCGGCGACTTGTACAAATCGGTTCGGGGCGGGCGTCTGAACTTTCTTGAGCCGACGGCGAAGAGCAGCACTCATAATGGACACATGCGCCCCAGTGTCAATCAACGCGCACACAGGAACATTGTCGACAAGAACGTCCAAAAGATTCTTGTTCGTGGGTAAGGTGAAGTGAGGATTTCGTACTAATGTCGTCTTTGCAGCTTCACCTCCAGAAGCTGCACTGTCTAGTTTTCGGGTCGGGGGTGCGGCGAGTAGGTCGGAGAAGGAGCACGGCGTGATGGGGGCGAACGAGAATGACGACGCGAGGGAGAAGGCGAGCGGGAGTAGCGGGGTCGTGTCAGAGGTGTCGCAGGGTCATATGATGGAGCGGGCATAGAAGGGGCGAAGGAAAAGGACGCGCTAAAGGGGCGAAGGTGGTAATCTGGAGAATAGCGCATCAGAGAAGTCCAGCGGCTACGGCAGTGGCGAGCGACATGTCCATTGCGTCGGCAATTAAAACAGATCGGCCTGTCGTCCACTGTTTGCCATTCGGAGGGGTTGCGCTGTCCGTAAGAAGAATAAGAAGAGCGTGGTGGGGACGTGTGGGGAGAAAGAGCTTTCGAGCGTATGGAACGAATGGATTGCAGGCCGACGTTGGACAACTCTTGACGGACGACGGCCTGGATCAAGGAGATTGTCACTGGAGAATGATCAGGTGCCGGGAATGAAGGGGCCGCCGGTTGTGCCGCTTCAACCTCATGACGAATGATGCCGGTCAAGTTGTCACATCGCGACGGCTGGTGGAAGAGGTCGTCACAGGATGACGTAGCAGCTGTGTTGGGAAGTCGCGTGATGTGCCGGGATACCCGGCGGCTTTTAGCATGCTCAAGACGGCGGCACTCCTTGAGGATCGAATCGATGCTGGTGACGTTTGTAAACACCAGTAAATTGAAGGCGTCATCAGCAATGCCTTTCAGAACGTGATTAACCTTATCGTCCTCAGACATGGTCGGGTCAGCCTTGGCACAAAGGGCCAAGACGTCGAGAATGTACGACACGTAGGACTCGGTCGACGTCTGTACACGTGTGGCAAGGGCTTTCTTGGCATTGACTTGGCGACCGAACGGATTGCCAAAAAGGTCACGAAGCTTCTCTTTGAAGAGATCCCAGCTTGAGATCTCCTCTTCGTGAGTCTGGAACCATGCAAGTGGAGCTCCGTCGAGGTAGAAAAGAACGTTTGCAAGCATAATAGTCGGATCCCACCTGTGACTGGTGCTGACACGTTCGTATAAGCGGAGCCAGTCGTCAACATCAGGACTGCCGACTCCGTTGAAAACACCAGGATCTCGAGGGGGGAAACGGTGACGTAGGTCGGGGCTGCAGGCTGAGACGGTTGCGTAGATGAAGTGCCGCCAGCAGGAGCCGAAGTTGCACTGTCGCCATTGCGACCGCTGCGAAGCTCCATGACGGGTACGGGGAACGTCAACCTCCACCAAATTAATGTTACGTGTAGCTGGAGCCCAATACTATATACAATTTATTTACAGGGAAGTAATGGAAGGCCAAAATGGCGACGCTATATCAAGCGGGCCCATGTCATCTTCTTTCTCCTCAGTGCAGCCTCACTGTGGCAGCTGTTTCGTAGCAATATATACATAATACAGGTTATTAATATTAATAATTAATATGAATAACAGCAGGTTCTGGAACAGCGTCAGGCACTCCTGGCAGGGGTAGGTGGGTTAGGGCATCAGCAGGTCCCAGGTCCTACCCTGGACAGTAAACCAGCTGGTAATTGGAAGCTGCCAGCCTCAAGGCCCAGCCTACCACTCGAGGTGATGGCTGCACGGGAACTACCTTGTTAGGCCCCAGCAGCCCCAACAGCGGCTTGTGGTCCGTGGCTGTCTCGAACTTCTGGCCCCACAGATACTGGTCGAAGCATTCAACCCAGGACATGAGTGTCAGGTCTTCCTTGTCCAGCTGGCTGTAGCATTGCTCTGCAGCATGAAGCCGACGAGAAGCAAACTACACAGGGCGTTCCTGGCCATCCTTGTCCCGGGGCACCAGGACGGCTTCCACGCCATACGGCAACACATCTATGGTCGGGATGACAGGCTTGGCAGGATCGAAGTGTTCCAGCACTGAAGCCTTGGTGATTAGCTCCTTGCTGCGCTGGTAAGCTCAGTCCTGCTCCTTCTTCCAGACCCATTACTGGTCATCTCGAAGCACGAGATGGAGCGGCTGTAGATGCTCCGATAGGTTCGTCAGAAAACTCCTGTAGAAGTTGATAAAGCCGAGGTAGCTCTGAAGACAACATCAACTGAAACAACTCGCCTAGTCACAACGTTAGAGGCCAGTTTCGACGACGCCGAAAACTGATCTCGCCATAATAACCTGATCTTCCACGGAATTACTGACCCCACTACAAATGAAACATTTACTAAGTCTGAAGAATTAATAATTCAGATCTGCCGTAATCATTTACAAACCGACATCAACCCCACAGATATAGAACGGGCACATCGCTTAGGAAAACACACCAAAGATCGAAATCGTCCAATAATAGTAAAATTCGCACATTGGAAAACGAAAGACGCCCTTTTGTCAAAAGGCCGAATGCTGAAAGGAACTAATTATAGTGTAGGTGAAGATTTCTCTCGCCTGACTCAGAAAGCACGGAAGGCCCTTTTGCATTTCGCCAAATCTAAATCACTTGCATACTCTCTACGCTATAAAACCTTGTACATTGGTCCTAAACGATAGGTTTTTGATGAATCATCTAACTCTGTAAAAGAAATTGTGTAGCAATCATCCCGTCGTCTACAAAAAAATAATCAACCAGAACTTGCACCTAGAAAAAATCTTTCGTTTTCCGCAGTCTTTACTAACGCACATAGTTATCTTCCGAAGCGCGAGCTTATATCTAACATCATATCATCAACAGGCAGCAACTTGCTCATTCTAACAGAAACCTTCCTACACAATGACGTCACTGATACCGACGTTTTGGCCGAGCTACCCGACTTCCATGTTTATCGAATTGACCGCGTAGGCACAGGGGCGGTGGCGTTCTTGTAGCAGTTCACCGGCAACTTTTCTGTTCATTTATTAACATCGCATCAAAACTCGAAATACTATGGCTACTATATCACACATCACCACTTACAGTGCTGCTGGGGGTGTTTGCTACAGGCCTCTCCATGCCACTCCTGAATTCTGTGGGGAGCTCAATAACAATTTAATACAACTAACGACCACCTACCCTAATGCCTCCATCCTACATTTCGGGGACTTTAATTTCCCAAACATAGACTGGAGCAACTTACCATATTCTGCAATAGTAGGTCCCCCAAAGACAAGGAATTTCATCGACATTTGTTTGAACTTTAATCTGACACAATTAGTTTCGGAGCCAACGCGTTTCACACCAGAATCCGCAACCATTTTGGACCTCATCCTGACTAATGATCCCAGTACCCTCTTATCAATTACACACCTTCGAGGAATTAGTGACCATAATGTCATTCATGCTACTTTCTCTTTTCCTGTAAGCCAAATAAGACGCATAAGAAAGCTATAAGGCTTTACGAAAAGGGTGACTATGACGCAATTAACCGTGAACTTGAGACCTTCTTCCCCACGTTTGAAGCCACGTATCGCAATCAGTCAATATTCCATAACTGGTCGATGTTTAAGGATAAGTTAACAGATTTGGCTAACAAATATAGTATTCCTAAAGTTCACATTCGCCCCAATAATCAAAAACCTTGGTTTACTAACGCCTTAAAAAACGAGAAAATAAAAAGAAACTCTTTACCGAGTGGCTACAAATAACGGGAACTCACATCAATGGGAAATCTACTACAAAGCTGAAAACGAATATCTGATTGCAATCCGCAGCGCAGAGCGTTCCTTTTATGGCACTACACTCCCAAATTTGCTGCGCACCAACCCAAGACAATTTTGGCAAGTAATAAATCCTCATCCTGTTCACACTATTACGCTCACCAATGACTCACACGAGACAATTACCGATACTGAATGAGCTGACACTTTTAATTCCGCATTTACAACAGCATTTACGAAAGAAATCGAAACAAACATTTCTTTACCTTTGTACAACATTGAAGGTCACATGCCATGCATCACACTTTGTACTGACGGAATTTCATCCATAATCCAGAAGACTAAGCTATCATCTTCATTTGGCATTGATGAAATTAACTCTAAACTTCTAAGAAACACAAGACACATGGCTGCATCATACTTGTCCTTACTGTTCTCACAGTCACGCTCTTCAGGAAACATGCCGGGTGATTGGAAAGTAGGAAGGGTCATTCCAGTCTACAAAACAGGTAACAGGAATTTTCCATTAAATTATCGACCCATCTCACTAACAAGCGTGCCGTGCAAAATCATGGAACATGTCATCTACTCTCAAATCATTGCCTTCTTTGACAGTAATAACTTTTTTCACCCTTCACAACATGGTTTTCGCAAAGGTTTCTCTTGCGAAACTCAATTAGCTATTTTCGTTCATGGTTTGCATACTAACCTTGACATCAATGTACAAAGTGACGCAATCTTTTTAGATTTTGCAAAGGCATTTGATAAAGTATCCCACCGTTTGCTACTAAAACTTCAACTGTTGAACTTGGACCCTAACATTCTAATCTGGATAAATGAATTTTTGTCTAATTGCACACAAATCGTTTTAATCAACGGTAACCTATCAATTCCCCTCCCAGTAACCTCTGGCGTGCCCCAAGAATCTGTTCTTGGTCCTCTGTTATTTTTAATATATATTAATGATTTACCTCAGTGTGTCTCCTGTAATATACGCATGTTTGCAGACGACTGCGTCATCTACCGCTCTATCAATAACTCATCTGACCATACTGCACTCCAAAATGATCTTAACAGTGTTTTAGAATGGTGCAGCAATTCGCTGATGACCCTTAACGCCAAGAAATGTAAATTCGTGTCCTTCTCCCGCCGTCGCAACCCTTCCTTCTTCCCATATGCAATTAATACCACACCATTAGAATCAGTACAATTCTATAAATATCTAGGTGTAACCCTGTCTCACGATTTGTCTTGGTGCGCACATGTCACTAGCATTATCTCCGCAGCTAACAAAAGCTTAGGTTTTCTAAAACGGAATCTACGGCAGGTCCCATCAGATTTAAAATTACTAGCATTTAAGTCACTTGTCAGGCCAAAACTGGAATATGCGTCAGCCATCTGGAACCCGCATCAAGCATATCTCACTGACGCATTAGAATCAGTTCAAAATCGTGCTGTTAGATTCATTCATACCTCATATTCATACGACGTCAGCGTTTCATCACTGAAATCAGAATCCGGCTTGCCAATACTTTCATGTCGACGTCGCATTTCCAGTCTTTCCCTCTACCACAAGTTCATCTTTTCTTCCCTTAATCAAGAGCCCTACATCACAGCAGCAGCACGCATATCTCATCGCACCAGCCATGCACTTCAAGTGGCATGCCCACGTGCACGAACAACCACCTTCGCAGCCTCCTTTTTCTTCCGTACCGCCACAGACTGGAAAGGCCTTCCCGCCAACATCGCTAATACGACTTGTCCATCTTCGTTCACAGAACTTGTAACTGACCATTTTGTTAAATAATTATTTCTGATGATGTTTTGCTATCTTATGAACACCCACCCCTTATGTAATGCCCCTACGGGGGACCTTTAAGGTAATAAACTTAACTGAACTGAACTGAAGCTCCTTCTTGTTTTGGGGCTTAGGCGCCTTGAGCACAGCATCAACTTTGCGGTATTAGATTTGGCAGTCGTAGTCGTAGGGATGAACTTGAGTCTTGGTCGGGACTTAGGCGAGCTGGATTTATTTACGTTATTTACAGCTGAAACAAGACATACATCGACAGTCTAGCGTGACTCCCAAATGGAGCCCACAAGACGAACATACAGCAAACGAGCACACAGCTCACGAGTACATTTCGAGCACGACAACGAGCACGCACTAGTAGCTGACAATCGCTGCTTATAAGCACTCCGCTCGACGTCATAGTTTGACGTCATTGAAGATGACCCGCCCTTTTGGAGGAGGAGGGCTCACATACACGTGCCGCACAGGTTTCAGTGCTCTCCGAAGGTAGATGACCTTTGCAGCGCGGTCGTCGTGGTATTCATTGTCCCGCGTCCCCGTAGACAGGTGGTCACGCCCGACCTCAGTCGGCGTCACTAAATTCCAGAGCGGACCTCGCACATAGTCTGGGGTCTCGAAAAGCGCATGGGGAGGTTCCGCCCATTACCTCCCCTCGAGAACTCCCCTGAGCTGGCCCTTCGCCGCGTGGCTGCCGGTTATCCGCAGTTCTCTGAGGTGCACCACCACCCCGTTTAGATCGAAACACGTGCAGCGGGCTGAAGTAACTTGCACTTTGTCACCCTGGCAGGCCATTCCTTACAGCGAGGAGCCGGGGTACGGCCAGGCTCGGAAATGACATATCCCATGTGCTCAACACTGGGGGCCAGAAAATGCACTTTTCAAGCTTTAGCTTGAGATCGGCGTCCTGCAGTCGTGCCAGGATGTTGTGCAGGTTCTGCAGGCGGCCCCTTCATCGCTGCCAGTAACCAGGATGTCATCCAAGTACACCGCAATGTGCCTCATGCCCCTGAAAAGCTGTGCATCTCCCTCTGAAATATGGTTGGGGCTGAGGCCATGCCAAACGGTAAGCACATGTACTGTAAGAGCCTCAAAGTTGTCGATATTGTGACATACTTCCGGGAGGCATCCTGGAGCACCAGCTACTGGTTAGCATCTCTGAGATCGAGCTTAGTAAACATCTGTTTACCGGACAATGCTGACCAGAAATCTTCCCTCCTGGGCAGCGGGTATCTCTCGGCGGTAGCAACGGGGTTGATGGTACCTTGAAATCCTTTGCAGATGCTGACACTGCCGTCTTACTTGAGGACTGGCACTATGAGAGTGGCCCATTCAGATGTCTTGGCGGGCACCAGGATGCCCTCTCGCTGTAACCGTTGCAGCTCCTGGGTGAGCCCATCCCTCAGGGCGAACGGCAGTGGGCGAGACATGAAAAGACGAGGCCGGGTGCTCTCAGGTACATAGGTGCAGCCATCGTGCTGGTGAATGTGCCCACCCCTGGCTGGAACAGGGACTTGAACTCTATTTGGAGGCTGGGGACATCTCTCACCACATGCAGGCTGGCTTTCTGGTACTCTGGCAGACGAACGCCCACTGCATGAATCCAGTCTTGGCCCAGCAGGGTCAGCGACAACCCCTTGGTTAAGTAAAGAGGAAGAGCTGCCTCCCTGTCGCCAAAGCGAACGCTGACCTGGGCCTGACCCTGGACCTGGGAGAGCTGCCCGAAGTAGCTGCGCAGCATCACGCCTGAAGCCTCAACGGACACGTCGGGGAAGGTGCGCTTGAACAGTTTCCTGGCCATGACTGACACGCTGGCCCCTTTGCAAACTCCATGGAAATGAGGTGCCTGCAGGCTACGACAGTCAACATGTACAGTGGAACACACAACGGTACAAGGCCTGTGTGCTGCATGTCGAAAATTGGCTGATCCTCGGCCACAACGTAGAGCCTGGCCCGGAAGAACTCGATCCTGCTGCCGCACGCCCCTGTCGCGTACCCTTGCAACAGCTACCATGGCCACGGGCTTGTATGGAACCTGGGCTTGAGCCAGGCTGCTGCTCCTGTCTGCTGTTTGTCCTCCCCCTTCGACATACCTGTGCCAGCTGCCCAGTTTTCCTGGATGTGAAGCATTGTGCTTGAGAGAACTGGCATTGTGAGGGGGAGTGAGCACCACCACACTCCGTGTGGGCACCACCACCACAGCGACCACAGGTACTGCCCTTTGTTACCAACTTGTTGACTGGCGCTTCCGCCAACACTGAGCCAGTCACACGGGCAATCTCGTCAGCATCCTTGGCGGCAGCTTCCTTTGCCAGTGCGGCCTTTACGGCGGCGTCCAGCAAGGGGTCGTTGAAGCTCCAGGAGTCACGTCTGCATGGCGGGGTTATTGATGCCGCAGACGAAACGGTCCCGGAGCAGTGAGTGCAGCTGGTCCCCGAAGGCACAGGCACTCGCTAACTCTTGTAGAGCAGCGACAAACTGCTCAAGAGTCTCTCCTTCCTGGCGGCTCCGGTTGTTGAAGCGGAAACGCTCAATTAGTGTGGATGGTGCTGAGTTGAAATGCGAGCGCAGTGTGATGAGCAGCTCAGCCAGCGCCTTAACATGCAGCGTGGCTGGCTTGAGAAGGTCGAGCAGGAGACTGAAGATGCGGGTCCTGCAGCTGGCCAGGAAAATGTCCTGCTGTTTGGCCTCAGGTGTGTCGTTTGCCCAAAAGAACACGTGGACTTCCTCCTCATAAACTGACCACACGGACCCATCTCCCTCGAACGGCTGGAGCCTTCCATACAGCGGCATGCAACGAGGGGCGCTGTTTTGCCGCTTGCGGCGGCGTGGGAGATTCCGTGGGTACTCATTGCCAGTGTCACGATCTGACCATATTCTTGAACGAGGGAACGCACGAAGCACCCTCCGTTAGACAGGTGCTCCGCAGTGTGGTGGTGATGAATGATGACTGACCGCCGAGCAGCTGTGCTCGTCAGTGTTTATTTGGTGCAGTGACCAATGTTGCCCACCGAGCCTGGCGGGCCAATGAAGATTATGCCCGAGGGGGCATCACATGCTCGTTGCACAATCAGTGAGTTGATAAGGATGATAAGTAGTGATGAGAGGATTTATGGGCTTCATCACGGTTGATAATGGCCCAGCACAGATGGATAAGATGCTAAAAAGTGATAAGGGCTCATATTGGCCGGAGCAATTTTGACTTGGTTAATAAGCACTGATAACGGTTGATAAAGGTCGGATCATGTTCAATGATATGGATAAGGCTTGATAAAGATTGAATTGCGATAAGGTTGATACTAACCAATAATCGTTGATTGGGCACGGCAGCACTCACAGAATGCGGTCAGCTAACAATCCGCTTATCTTCATCCTACAGCTTGTGCTCGGACTGCTGCTCCATGCCGGTCCGAGTTTCAAGCCACCAGGACAAGCCGGAAGAACATGCGTTGCCAATGCCACCAGTATCAGCCTACAACGAGATTCCATGCCACTCATGTCATGGGACCCCGTGTTGCATCACTCATCATCCACCTGCGAGGACGCTGGGAGCATGGGCTGTACGCATGGCCTGTGCCCAGCTCCACCACTCAAACCAGCGATAAAATACCACCTTAAGCAAGGCCGGGCCATTGGGCACCACAGCAGCACTCACGGAATGCAGTCAGCTAACAATCCACTTATCTTCATCATACAGCTTGTGCTCGGGCTGCTGCTCCATGCCAGTCCGAGTTTCAAGCCACGAGGACAAGCCGGAAGAACATGCGTTGCCAATGCCACCAGTATCAGCCTACAACGAGATTCCATGCCACTCATGTCATGGGACCCCGTGCTGCATCACTCGTCATCCACCTGCGCAGACGCTGGGAGCATGGGCTGTGCGCATGGCCTGTACCCAGCTCCACCACTCAAACCAGCTATAAAATACCACCTCAAGCAAGGCCGGGCCATTGGGCACAGCAGCACTCATGGAATGCAGTCAGCTAACAATCTGCTTATCTTCATCATACAGCTTGTGCTCGGACTGCTGCTCCATGCCAGTCCGAGTTTCAAGCCACGAGGACAAGCCGGAAGAACATGCGTTGCCAATGCCACCAGTATCAGCCTACAATGAGATTCCATGCCACTCATGTCATGGGACCCCGTGCTGCATCACTCGTCATCCACCTGCGCAGACGCTGGGAGCATGGGCTGTGCGCATGGCCTGTACCCAGCTCCACCACTCAGACCAGCTATAAAATGCCACCTCAAGCAAGGCCGGGCCATTGGGCACAGCAGCACTCACAGAATGCAGTCAGCTAACAATCCGCTTATCTTCATCCTACAGCTTGTGCTCGGACTGCTGCTCCATGCCAGTCCGAGTTTCAAGCCACCAGGACAAGCCGGAAGAACATGCGTTGCTAATGCCACCAGTATCAGCCTACAACGAGATTCCATGCCACTCATGTCATGGGACCCCGTGCTGCATCACTCGTCATCCACCTGCGCGGACACTGGGAGCATGGGCTGTGCACATGGTGCAGACGCTCAGTAGCCAGATTTAATTATAGTCCACAATGGTGGCATTATAGCATTGTAATACGTGGTTTATTTTACCATAAAACACATAACAAAGTTGATGGTGCACCGGTTGCTCATTGTTGTATCAAATATAATGTTAAAATCGGTCTTATTATAAGGGAGTTCAACTGTATTGGGCATGTGCCACATTTCACAGCCTGGTGTGAGATAAGTAGAGTGTCATATTCATACTCATTGCTTGCTTTTCTCATTAGCACTCTTAACTTTGTTCAGCAGGCGGTTACCCTTCGACTTTTACAAGCCCGTGCGTACCCTAACCTCGCGGTTTTTCATGCCATATACCCTGAAAGATATCCCAGTGCGGACTGCCCTGCCTGTGGACTAAGGCCAACATTGGACCATGTGTTGTGGGAGTGCGAAGCCATCGGCTCCTCCTTCAGCGAGGATAGGTGGGCTGCGCTCTTGGGCAGCCTCAAACTCAGTGACCAAACCCTGGCCATCCAGAGTGCCCGCGATCGGGCCGTCAAGCTCGGCTTGGCGATCCCTACGTGGGACTAGCCGGGTGGCGCGGGGTCTCCCCTGCGTCTTCTCTGGACCTAATAAAGTTATTTCACTCACTCACTCACTAAGCGCGACGACTATGCACAATATTAACTGGATGAGGTCTAGGCTTTCTACCAGGAAAGAAACTAGAAGTCACCTCTGTACCTGGAGTCCCTCGAGATACAATCTACAGGACATTTGAAATGAGGGAACCCTCCCCCCATCTTACGCATGGTGCTTGCACCACATGCTAAAACCTATTTAAACAGGCACTTCAACCATTTTCGCCCCATTGTAAACAAGGCTTCCGTATGCAAGCCGAAACGGCGTCTTTAAATAAGTTTTACTTGGTCGGTGTACGTCTTTCTTTGTCTCTTGATTATATTGATTACATTGAACTCTCGATTATACAGGAAGAATCTCTTTTGTCACTCTCATGGGAGAGTCTCACTAACGTCTCTCTTTATGAACACCCCCATTGGAGTCTGCATGTGAATGACCCTGAGGAGTGTCATTGAATTTTGGCTCCATGCTTCTCTTGTGGGCTCAGTAGTTAGAGCTGACCTGTAAATGTTAGTTGTTTATGGTGCACTTGGAAATGACAAAGTGGCAATACTACATGGAGAATGCTGACGGTGCTCGACAACAGTGTCTCTCTTGATCACTCTTTCAGATGCTGGTGATTCTGGAGCGCTTTGTCCAGGAGCAAGGCTACACGTACATGGTGATGACTGGCGCCACGCCCATTGCTTCCCGGCAGCCAGCCATTGCCAAGTTCAATGCAGTGAGTTCATTTTGCTCTGTCAGAGAGCTTCTCCTAGTGAGGGAGGAGCTGTGCTCACAGGCAGGCACCTAATAAAGACATGGATAGATAAGTGATATTTTACTGCACTCTAACAGATAGGCTGAGGCAGCCCATCCAAATGCTGGTCAACAGCCGCCAACCATTTTTACGGTGCCCAATTCTAATGAGCTCAAGTTTTTAAGACATCACACTCAAAGATGTATGCACACTAAAGCGCCCATCAGACTGCGCCCATTAAAAAATGAGCCAGCATTGTTCGTACTACATTCGACTGATCCCGCCCCAACCTGGTTTTTAAAGAGCATAAGTTTGGGCATGTTGGTATTCCATAACTTTTACGTTTTTAGCACACAAAAAGGGACGAGAGACAGAAGTATGACACGGACACAGTGCTAACATTGTAGGCTTTGTAGGCACAGCTGTGAGGGACACCAGGTGTGCTGGGCATATGAACCGATGGCGAACAAGCTGCTATTGCCATTTTCATCACACCCCTCTAAGTTGGTTAAGAGGGGCATCGCAAAGTCAACCCTAATGAGTGAGCTTTGCTGCTCATGTCTTCACAAGTGTTTGTCCAGTTTCCTGGCACAAGAGGATCGCCTGAAACAGGCTGGTTTTCCACAGTATATCATCACAGCTGTGGCTGAAGGTCTCCTTAAGACCGTAAAACGCTGGCAACAGGATGAGCAGCTTACTTCACCGGAAATTGTGCGAGCGAAGCAGAAACTTGCGATAACACTGTACATCCACAATATCTCACACCGACTGAAGAAGATTAGCAATAACGCAAATGTAAGTGTCATCTTTTCAGCGCCAATCAAGCTGTCCAACTTGTGCAAGGCCAGCTACTGTGGTTCTGAGAAGCCCAGTTGCCGGACAAATCACAAGGAAGGATATGTTCTTCGTGAGAACAATGTCGTATATGAACTACCCCTGTCGTGTGGCAAAAATACATTGGCCAAACGGGAAGGTGCATAAATGATAGGCTGCGTGAACGTGCAAATAATGTGCGAACTGGAGGAGTGGGGTATCTGGCTTTTCACTGCAGAAAGCATGGGGGCAGTCCCGTTTATAATCAGTGCACTGTGGTAGGAAGAAGCCCAACGCAAACAACACATGAGATTATTGAAGCGGCGAAGATCACCAGTTTGGGGAACGCTTGTGTTAGCGCGCCTTCAATCGATCTTTTAGAAAAAGAATTCGATTTTTTAAACGTGACACAGAGGGTGGCTTGATGGAGAAAGCATTTTAGTCTTGCAGTTACAAAAGCTTTTTTTAGCTATGCATGGTCGCCTTTTTCATCTTCAATATCATCTTAACTTTCCATTACACATGTCTCATTGCTGTCCTATTTGTTCAAAACCAGTACATATGCGCATGGGTGTGCTGCTGTCTGTTCCCTATACATCTGTGTACCCCTCCGTAGAATAAAACACAGTTGTTAGAACTAGGGTGGTTTCTTGGGCTAGTTGGTAATTCATGATCAAAAATAACGTACTGCGTAAAGGACAAGGACTGCGAGAGACGACATACACAGTACACAGTGCTGTGTATGTCGTCTCTCGCAGTCCTTGTCCTTCTCGTTGTACATTATTTTTGATCAATTTTTGGAAGTTAGTGCAGTGTCCGCGTCGTACTTCTGTCTCTCATCCCTTTCCGGGCGCTAAAAACGTAGAAGTTTTGGATTTTAAGGGAGGAGGCTACCCTGGAGACCGAACTTTCTTATTTTTAAAAATATCCGGATGAAACTTTCAGCATGCATTCACACCACCACACTACAAGGAACTGCAAAGTTTCATGAAGATGTGTTTATTAGTTCCAGAGTTATTGAGGTCTAACTAGGTGGTTCATGTATACGCCTGAGGAAGAGCCTGAAGAAATGCCAAGACGCTGTAGGAAGCTGCAATTCACTGTGATGATTCCTTGATAGATATCCCTGGGGGCTACAAAGCCTTTTTCTTTAATTTCCCCTCCAAAAAATTTTAACGAAACTTTGAATTTGATGTAGCCAGTAATAACCAGATTCATAAAAAATTAATTGCTTATTATAAGTTAACTACACCAGCTTTAAAAAAAAGAAGCTTATTAACCCTAAGCAAAGTCATTCAGGAACAGAAAAAAAAAAAAAAAACGGCACACAAATCTGAAAAGCGGTTCTTGAGATATCGCCTTCCCCAGCACCACTACTAGCAAAACAAATCCATTCCTAGAAAACTGGCCTTAAAGTTGAACACGTTTTTATTAGAATGCTCCTGCAGTGCTTCTAATTAGCTCTTGCTGCTCCAGGCACACTCGATGTGTTGGATTCTTGACTGGCGACAGCTGATAGCACAGTTCCACCGCCGCAAGCGTCTACGCAGTCGGCACTCGCTGCGGAAGATCGGAAGTTCGATGCACGTAGCAAGCCTCATATCGCGCTTTCGTGCACCGAACATCTGCACTGTCTTGGGCTTCGTTGTTGGCATCGTGTGCAGTAAAGAACTAGCGAAAGAAAAAGCTTACAAAATAATTTAAAAGATAGCGCAAGGCGATGAGCAGCTCGCAAGGAGGTGTCTGTTGAGGCGGACGGAGCAAAGGGCAGCAACAACGCGAGCGCAGCGGGTGCGGCCATAGAATAAAAAATGCGTGGCATCAAAGGGAGCAGCCACCCAGGGTTGCCAGATGGCCCCAACAAAAAATCGCCAAATGACTTCAACATGTAACCCAAAGATAGCCAAACCCAAATTTTTCATGAGGGAAAAATAGCCAAAAACAGCCAAAACGTTAAATGATGTTCTGCAGGTGTCTGGACACCACCGCAGTGTAGGTGGTGGCGAAATCTCACCATGTATTTCCGACTCCAAAATTACTTCTACCATTTGCAAAAAGCACAACTGTTGTCTCAAGGCCTGCGTAAAAAAATTCTTCTAAGAGCTGACACTCGGACGTGGATGTGGACACCACTTTTTGTTACGCTGAGCCGAAGGATTTCTTTTCCGATTGAGTCATGATGTTCCTGGTATTTACTGAGCTGCGTTCTTAGCTAACTTTAGTTGCCAACTCCAACCTCGAGGATCAGCTTCGGTTGGTCACAATCAAGTACCCAAAAGGTGGCCTGAGCTCAAAACATTTTAGAATAGGGATGCCTTTCCCAAGCTTGATTCATAAAACAAGCCTGTTACTTTTCTCCCGCTCCCTGTCCATCTCTCTCAATTTTGTATATTTAACTTGAAAGCGGCTCGACGTTCAGTGAGTAAATTCTGCCGCTTGGAGGCACACGGGACTCTGGAGAAAACTTGAAACCTTCTTGCATTTTCCTCGTGCGAAGAAGCTGCAGTTGTGACTGCAATTCGCCTTTGAGTGGGAACAAACAGAGCGACCTGCTGGCCCACAAAAGAAGAGGCGAATTAATATGTACAGTTTCAATTGCCACCTGGAGAACAACGCTGACAAAAATCCAGGTGCTATTAGTATCGAAAAGAGCTGAACTGAGCAATATTTAAACAGGAATTTGCTGGCAATATTCATGCAATATGAAAACATGTACTTAAGTTTCTGTGAATGCAGGCACGAGTGCATGTGTTGCCATATTTATTAGGGGGAGTGCATACCTTACTTTCAGTGTGACATGAAAAAAAAATGTAGTTCTACTAGGAAAAACTCAAATCATTTTTATTGGTCGCTCACGGCTGTCCTGAAGTACAAAGTAAACCGCCCTTTGTCCAACACATCCAAGCACTATACAGCAGAATATGAAGTCAGTAGAAAGCCTTATATACGTTTGCAAACTGGCAAAACTCTTTGCCCAACCACGATTGCGATATGTGCAAAAAAGATTAATACGTGCAGGTAACAGTACGACAAGGACTTATTATCCATATCGAACGCCATTTTTTTTTCTCATCACAGCTGGAAAATACACGTGAGCAAAGTGAATACACCCTTCATCATCAGCCTGGTTACGCCCACTGCAGGGCAAAGGCGTCTCCCATACTTCTACAACTATCCCGGTCATGTACTAATTGTGGCCATGTTGTCCCTGCAAATTTCTTAATTTTATCCGCCAACCTAACTTTCTGCCACCCACCTAACTTTCTGCTGCCCCCTGCTACGCTTCCCTTCCCTTGGAATCCGGTCCGTAACCCTTAATGACCATCGGTTGTCTTCCCTCCTCATTACATGTCCTGCCCATGCCCATTTCTTTTTCTTGATTTCAACTAAGATGTCATTAACTCGCGTTTGTTCCCTCACCCAATCTGCTCTTTTCTTATCCCTTAACGTTACACCCATAATTCTTCTTTCCATAGCTCGTTGCGTCGTCCTCAATTTCAGTAGAACCCGTTTCGTAAGCCTCCAAGTTTCTGCCCCGTAGGTCAGTACTGGTAAGACACAGCTATTATACACTTTTCTCTTGAGGGATAATGGCAACCTGCTGTTCATGATCTGAGAATGCCTGCCAAACGCACGCCAAACGCATCCTGAACACTCTAAAAACAGTTAATGTACTGTAATAAATGATCACAGACTACGTGCTTATAAAAAGTGAGCCACAATCACAATTAGTTGTACGCAAATAGTTTAAAGGAAAAGAAATTGACGCAGGAGTACGGTATGAAAACCAATGAGTTATCATCCTGATGTTGCCTGATATTGAGTAAGAAATCACTCGCTACCGTGCTTTACACAGCCACGGCTGGACTCGACTCTCTCCTACACGCTCCCTTAAAGGGAAGGGAATAACGCATCCAAATTGAGCGAAAGAAAGCGCCAACAGATTTTATTTCGACGAAAAGTGCAGCAGCAGACTCTGGCAGCTCGCGCGCCTCGTTTCCACCTGTGATTGGTCGGGTGCCTCGTGAAGTCAACATTGATGTCCGTCCGGACCGGCCGCTGCCGCCACACATGAAGCATGGTGCAAGGTAATTTGGCGCTGTGCTTTGGTGAGACAGTAATAGTAAATTTCGAGAGCTTGCGTTTCTCCGAGGAGTTCGGCATTGCTCCCTACATGTATACGTAGCCGGCCTCTCCAAGAAGCAAAAGATGCTGGTAGCAAGCAGTACTTTCGACGCGAACGCAAGCGAAGTGTTAGCATCTCCTCGTGTTAGAAATGTTCTTTGGTGAGCACGTTTTTCGCGAAGCTGTATTCAGTTATCCAGTGAGTTCGTTTCTGGGCAAACAACTGTACTGCTATGTTTCTGCATGTCTCCTTGAGGAACGTAAGGAGGGATGCGATCGTCGGCATTTGTGCGCTGCCACAAAGCTGTCGGCAATCTACACAGACGGTTTACATGCGGGAAAAGTTTTCCAGCTCTTGTAGCACGTGTAGCGGTCTTCATCAGCGCGCCATCCGCATGCTACTCGTAACCGGAGCCGTAAAGGCGGCGAATTCCGTCGGCTACGTGAGACCGCCGGTTTCTCTCTGTGCGTGAGGGGGAATGCAGCGTCCTGGCGTGCGCCGGCTTTCAAACGCATGAAAACTTTACACTTGCACTGCATTATGGTAGCTGCATGTTGGCTGTTTCACAACACACGTGCGAATAGAAAATTAATGGTGGTTTGCGACGAAACCTGCGTCAAGGGTCGGAGATGAACATGTACCTTCCGTTCAGTGTGCCAACACGAAGGAGCTAGCAGTCAATCAAAATCCAGGTTTGGACGAGTTCGTGTATTCATAAGGTCTTCCAAGACCAGTTACCATCAGTCCGCCCGCACCTATCCCGCCTTTGTGCATTGTTGCCCCGAACTTTTCGCGCTGCGTTTAGAAAGCCTGCTAGCAGAAAACTGTACTCTCACTCATTCATGCATTATTGATAAACTCTGGTAGTAATCGTCATCACAGAAGTGATTAGAGCGCAGCACTGTTGTTCTTGAGCGCTTGAAATTCTTTCGATTCACAGCAGCCTCCCACTTAGCTGCAAGCTTCTTGTCTTGCGGGGAGTAATGGAACATCATCGCGGCTGCTGGTGTTCGTGCAGCCATAGGATGCACAGAACGCCGGTGTGACCGGCCCGCCACTTCAATTGATGCTGCGCACATCAACTACCACTCTACTTACACACAAACAAGGGAATGCAGGCTCAAGCGAGGCAGATTATGACAGCACGCACGCAGAAACAAGCGCGGTCAGGCACGTTCGCGGAGACTGCGAAGGAGCGGAACACCAGTGCTGACGTCACTACGCTGCGGTTTCCGGTCTCCGCTCGCATCGTCAGCGTCAGCAGCAGCGCGTGGCGCTCGACGGGGGGCGGAGCGACAGCGCAATTTTAACCGGCGATTATGTCGTTCCTAAGTGAAAAATCCGGCCCAAAATTTTATGTGCATGGTTTATAAGGTTCCCGCATTCGTATATGAGCGTCCTATCGAATTCGACAGACTCTTCAGCTTCCCTTTAAGGGAGCGCGGAGGAGCGAATGAGGCGAGTCCGGCCGTGACACAGCGCACTGCCCTCTGCTGAAAGAAGCTTTCCCCATCAAAAGTTGTCAATGTTCTCACTCGAAGACCATGCTCATGCAGTGCTCTCGCGAACATGCAGATCGCAACTAGACCAGAATATTTCGTTTTGATCTGGTTTTGATTGACAGTCGAGACTACTGCACTGTGTACATAAAGACTGTGGGTGCCCGCCGCAGTGTCTTAGCGGCTATGGTGTTGGGCTGCTAAGCACGAGGTCGCAGGATCAAATCCCGGCTGCAGCAACTGCATTTGAACAGCAGCTAAATGGAAAAACGCCAGTGTCTCATTCGTTGGGGGGCACATTAAAGATGCCCTGTTGGTCAAAAATTAATCTGCAGTCCCCCGTCACGGCGTGCCTCATAACCAAATCGTGGTTTTGGCATGTAAAAACCCAGAACTAAAATAAAGACGAACGATTGCATTTCTCATTTAAAATTACTTGAAGATTTTTTCAAAGTTACTGATCAATAAATAATGCTGTGATCTGCGGGAAAACGAAGCCATAGTATTTGTGGAACCCCTGATAAACATTGAATGACCACAGGTAAAAATGACGTGCCACGACATGCATGCGAATACTGTTGTGTAATAAGTCCACATAATAGCAGCCGGCACGGGACACTTACTGGAAAGCTGTCAGCCTCACAGTTTTTCTTAAACACATGTGAACCGGCAGCAGATAGTGCCGAAACCAACACAAAAAGAAAACACCTTAGCGCTGTAATGACGTATAAACATGGCAGCCATGACGTAATGCCTTCTTCACAGCACCAACATATTGCCTAAAAACTCAGCCTTCGAGATTGCCTACATATCTCTGTAGCAGCAATGAGCTTTGGGTTTTGATAAACTGGAGTTCCGGAATTTTCTCAGTGTTGATCTGCTCCTTGGGACTTGTAAGTCTATAAGGCAAAAATAGCCCAAATATAGCCATGTAGCCAACTCAGAATTTTTGATACCAAACCGCATAAAAAGTAGCCCAATTTGGCTATTAATAGCCCAATCTGGCAACCCTGCAGCCGCCGCCGCTGCCCGCGCAGCAGCCAATGGCAGGCGCGCTTTAGCCCGCGGGATTTGAACGCACTGCTGCGGCCAATCAGCGCTCCGCATTGCATTGCGGGAAAACGCCAATAGGGCCTCAACCGCGCCGACGATGCAATTTTGCAAGGCGGCAAAACAGAGACAAAGAATTCAGGGTCAAGATGACACAAAGATGGCGCCGGCAGGCCGCATGGGCCGGGAATGGTGCGCGCACGAAGTTTGACTTCATTTCGGCATTTGCGCGTGTTTTGTGGGCCGCAGTGGCCTCAAAAGTAGCGGGTTTCTTTTTCTGTACTTAGTGATTGAATTAGGTGCTGATAATTACAGAACAGGTAGTTTACGAGACATACAACCCAAAAATGTCGTTTTTCAAAAATCGTCTTTTTTGCAATTTTTTGGTTTTCGAGGGCCGTCCCCCCCCTAACCTTAACCTGCTCCAGCCAAATTGAATTGCCATCATGTAGTTGGCGCAGAAAAAAGAAGATGGATGTGCTTGTTTGTGTCCGTAATCTTTGAGCCATTTGGCATCTAAGCGCCAACTGAACCATTATGTGAGGAACACACCCGTAATGGCACCTCTAAGTTACAGCCTAGGTATTTCAGGAAAAAAATAATTGTGTGTGGGCTGCACACCCTGTTTAGAGCATATGCTCTTATTAGCCACATAGTGGTATCTCCAGACAGTACTGATATGGTAGACAGATACGGCTACCCTCTTTGGTTGTAATCGCATTTGATAACTTTTTGGTAGGGACGTGTCAACCTGCATGCATATGTAGAGTAGCTGGCCAGAGCAAGCCATAGCTCTGGCCGACCTCTCTGCCTTTCTGTAATTAACTTTTTTTCTTTCTCTCTCCCTCTCATCAACTTACCATTGGTGTAGTCATGGGAGCGGAAGCTTCTCGGCTCCCTCGATTTATGAGTGTTTCCGCAGTTTTTGTGCGTCCTACACCCGAAAGCGGCATATCATCTGAAAGATCAAGTCATCGCGAACCCAGGGATACCAACTTTTTGGGTGAGCGTCAACTTTGCGAGTTTTTACGGCACGAAAATCACACGAGTCCCGTGTGAGCGAGGCCAGGCCTAACGACAGTTGGGCCTGGCGCATCCTTCGTTGGACTCGGGGTTTGAACGAAATACCACCGAGATGGAGATAGACGAGGCAAGAACTGGGGAGACGCCGGATAACGGACCCAACGACGCAAAACGCGTTTCCGTGGGAGAAGACGCTGAAGGCGTTGCGGACGGTTGGATCGAAGTTACACACAGAAGAAGGCACCGCACGAACGCTACCCAGATGGCGGGAAAGGACGACACCCGCTCGCGAAGCCCGATGCCCCGAGGCGGCCGAAGCTTAGTGAACAAAGTTCTACGAGCAAGTAGGATGCCCAGACTACCCAGGGATGATATCAAGATAATTGTTCGACCGAAAGACGGGCTGAATATAAGGAACACGTGCGGAACGAGTCTCGACGAGGCGATACGCAAAGAAGCGGTAGTGGGCGACGACGAGATGATCACGATCTGTCCCAATGCCATGCAAAACATCCTGGTGATAAGCACACCGGACGAGACAACTGCGACGAAAATCGCTAAGATCAAGTTTTTGACGATTAACGGGAAGAGGCACGAGACCAACGCGTACGTTTCGGCGCCCGAGCGAATGGCAAAAGGGATTATCCGCAACATTCCCCTGAAGTATACGCAAGACCAGCTCATGCATGCTCTGGTGAACTCGAGAAACCCCTCTTTAACATACGCCAAGCGGCTTGGCAGTACGACCACCGTGATATTGCTGTATGAGGGAAACAAAGTCCTCACATGGGCTTACTTCAATAGCATCATGATAAGAGTATCATTGTATCGGAAACAGATTGACTTTTGCAAAGAGTGCGGCAGGCTCGGCCACCGACCCGACGTATGCCCTAGACCGGAGATCAAACTATGCCCGGCCTGCGGGTCGAAGAACCCGAGCATCGAACACGAGTGCACGCCCAAGTGCCGGATCTGCGGCGAGGCGCACCCAACGGCCGACCGAATGTGCAAGGCCAAATATAAGTTGCCACACATTGTGAAGGAGAGAAGGTGGCGGGCGAGAAGCAGAGAAGAAAAGGAACACACATTGGAAGAAGGAAAGCCCCCTCAGCGGACCCTATCACCATCGGGGTACAGTATGGCGCAGGGAAAAGGCCAAAGTCGCTCGAGATCCGGATCCCTCTCGCCGATAAGAAGACGTAGCCGAAGTCGTAACAGACCTAAGAACAGAAGTCGAAGCCGGAGTCGGAGTGGAAGCCGCAACCGAAACCGAAACCGCCCCATGCCAGACGGCGTGCGGGCCACACATGGCGAGATACAGACAGGGCCGCGCAAGGTCACCTGGTCCGACATAGTCGCGGAAAGAAATGGATCCTCTGTAGAGAGCACCCCACTTTCTGGCAGCACGAGGGAAGCCCCCGACTCCCTCCTGGCGGCGAGGATGGAGAAAATGGAGCGAGAGAATAAGGAACTTCGAGAAGAGCTGGGCAGGGCCAGAAAGCAGAACGAACAATCAGCGAGGAAAATCGACGAGCTACAACAGACGCTCAACGAAATCTTGAAGGGCATGAGAGAATCCCCTCATGAGAGGATCTCCTCCTTCACCTCCCGCGAGGCCGCCGAGCGAGGCGATGCGACCGCGACAGGAGGCGAAGTAGGCCAGATGGACATGTGTTGCGTCGAAGAAGAAGCGCCGGCAGCGGCGGGCTCCAAGCGCAAGGGCACAAGCGATACGCCACCTACGGAAGACACTTTGGACCACGCACAAGCACTGAAGAGACCCAGGTCAGGAGCCAGAAAGATAGACGCGATCGAAGAGATGGTGAACAAACTGACGGACAAGACGGAGCGAATGTTTGACATACTCCTGACAAGGCTGAACGAATCCGCCGCGGGACGGAACGCGCAGTACGCAGCGGTTAACACCCAACTCGTGGCCATGAATAAGCGAATCGAAGATCTGGAACACGGGACGATGCAGCTGAGGCAAGAGCAACATCACCATCACCTGCCTGGAAGGGCCGGGGTACCATCGTCAAAAGCGGTAAACGCACCGACCATCCTCGCCTGCGAGAACAACGCCAACGCCACCCGCACCGGGGCAGGAGGGACGCACGGACAGTTGTGTCCCCCCAACACCTCTGCATAACCATCATGGCTGTGTCCCGCAAGTCCGACAATAGCCGCATAGTCTGGCAGTGGAATTGCAGGGGCTTCAAAAACAAGAAAGCAACGATGGTGCAATACATGAAAACGCTTGCCAATAACAAACTTCCTGTCGTGATTGCCTTGCAAGAACCTTTCGATCGGGCCCAGCTCCCGGGTTATGTGACGTGCGGTCCCCCCTACGAATCCATGGGGAGGGACGTCAGGGTGTGCACCCTGGTTAAGCGCGGGACGGCCTTCATCGAACACGAACTCCTGCTCCACGAGGAGTCGGGCATAGACCATGTACTGATCGAAGTCGTGCCGAGTATTGGAAGCAGGAAAACCGGCCTTTTCGTGCTCAACGTATATAGCTCCCCCTCGCAAAGATACCGCACTCACACTTTCGACGCCCTCTTTCGCGAAGCGATGGCCAAGGCCGCCTCTAGTCCCTTGCTGATATGCGGAGACTTCAATGCGCCGCACACGCAATGGGGATACGGAGCCGACTCGCCGAAAGGGAAGAGGCTAGCCGGACTGATGGACGAGCTCGGCCTGACAGTACTCAATGAACCTGCTTCGCACACCAGGATCGGACAGGGAGTGTGCCGCGACACGTCCCCCGACCTCTCCGTCTGGTCAGGCGCGGGCGTGGTCACTTGGTCGAACTCCTTCGAGGACCTGGGGAGTGACCACAGGATCCTGTGCGTGACCGTGGGAGAGGATGAAAGCGAAGAGGGCGTCTGCCGAAAGGTGAGAATCGTAGACTGGGACAGGTTTCGGAAACATAGAGAGCAAGACAAGAAGGAGGGCCCGATCGAAGACATCAGCGAATGGTGCCGAGTACTACTCGCAGACGTAGAGAAAGCAACCGATGAGGTCGAATGGACGGACTGGCGACAAGAACCACCCAAAGAAGAGGCAGACAGGTCCCGCGGAGCCGTGGGCGACGACGCTCCCCAACCGTCCAGAGTGGACAGTCGGCTGGCACATCTTGTTGCGGCCAAGAAATCCATGCAACGGAGAGCGAGTAGGCAAAAACTCAACAGGAAAATACGCAAGAAGATCGCCGAAATCAACCGGGAGATTGAGATGCATTGCGCCCGCCTGTGCGAGCAAGAATGGCAGGAGCTGTGCGACACGATGAACGGGAACATGAGCGCTGGACGCACCTGGAAGATTCTCAGGCACCTGCTCGACCCGGGAAGCACCAGAACGGCGACCCGTACAGAGATGGCCAAGCTGCGACACAAGTACAAGGACGACCCAGAGGCCTTCGCGGAAGAGATCGTGCAGACGCACCTCGCACGCCCGGAAGGGCAGAGTCACCCAGAGTACTGCGGGGCTCCCAACGAGGAGCTGGACGCGGACTTTTCCGTGCAGGAAATTAGAACGGTCCTCCAGCTACTGAAGACCAACTCGGCGCCCGGTCCTGACAGGATCACCAACAAAATCTTGAGGAACCTGAACGACGACGCCATCGAGAAGCTCTGCGAGTACATCAACACGTGCTGGAAGGAGGGCCAAATTCCGCAAGAGTGGAAGACCGCAGACGTTATACTGATACCAAAGGCGGGCAAACCGCTGGAGGTCCGAAACATGAGGCCGATCTCCCTCACGTCCTGCGTCGGGAAAGTGATGGAGCATGCCTGCCTTAACAGGGTGACGACGCTGCTCGAGAAGCAGGACGCCTTCGGCACCCACATCATCGGTTTCCGGAAGGGACTTTCAACGCAGGACGCCATGCTGCAGATCAAGGAACAGGTCGTGAACGCTCCGAGCACACACGTGCGCGCCCTCCTCGGGCTAGACCTCAAGAGCGCCTTCGACACTGTGAAGCACATGGCCATACTGGACAAGATCAGCCGACTTGATCTCGGGGCGAGGTTCCACCGATATGTCAGCAGCTTCCTGAATGGGCGCGAGGCGACAGTCAAGATCGACGGGGCCCCACCACGAACGGTCCGCATGGGTGGTGCGGGAACGCCGCAGGGCTCCGTACTTTCCCCCATGCTTTTCAACCTCGTCATGATCGGCCTGCCGGAGCGTCTTGACGCGATAGAGGGCATCAATCATACGATATACGCAGATGACGTGACGGTGTGGACCACGGAGAACACGAGCGTCGGAGAAATGGAAGACCGACTGCAGCGGGCTGTACGGGAGGTGGAGCGGCACCTCGAAGACACGGGACTCGTCTGCTCACCCGACAAGTCGGAGATCCTGCTCCACAGGCCGCGCAAGAAAGGGCCCCTTCCGCAGGCCGTGCTGGACGCTCGTCGTTTGGGCGTCCGCGTCACGACGAGAGAGGGGACCCGAATACCGACGGTGTCCAAGTTGCGAGTGCTCGGCCTGTGGCTGGAAGAGAACGGTGCCAACCGCGAGCTGGTTGCCCGACTGCAGAAGAAAGTGGCCGCCGCCACACACCTCGTGCGGCGGGTCGCGAACAAGAGGAAGGGAATGAAGGAACACAACGTAACGAGGCTGATACAGGCATACGCGCTGAGCCACATAGCGTACGTCGCCGCATACGCCGACTGGAACAGGAGCGAAACCGACAAGCTGAACGTGGCGATCCGCAGGGCGTTCAAGACCGCCCTGGGAGTACCCCAGTACACGCCAACCCACAGGCTCCTCGAGTTGGGCGTACACAACACGCTCGAGGAGATCGCCGAGGCGCAGAGAATCGCGCAGCTGGAGAGGCTGTCGAGCACCGTAACGGGAAGACGAATACTAGACTTGCTCGGGATTCGATATCACGAGGC
Source organism: Dermacentor variabilis (assembly GCF_050947875.1). NCBI lineage: Eukaryota > Metazoa > Arthropoda > Arachnida > Ixodida > Ixodidae > Dermacentor > Dermacentor variabilis. Next base: position 2,486,483 of record NW_027460357.1, read on the forward strand.
GCGTGGACTGAAAGAATCACTGCTACCGGAAGTTAGGGACGCCATACAGACGGAAAACATGCCGAAGAATATGCACCCGCTGCATGACGTGCAAAGACGTATACGCAGGGCGGTAGCAATTCTCGAGAAGCATGGAAGACAAGAAGGCGTTCTCTTCGTCGATGCAGCCAGGTACCCGCGGCCAGTCGGTGACTCTGATGGCGACGAGGAACGTCGACCACCACCGCCGCAACAAGGGAATGTGCGAGACGAACCGCAGTTACCAGCACCACCACCACTACTGCTACTACGACAAAAACGGCAGCAGCAACAACGGCAACATCGACACGGCCGGCCGACGGCGGCGGCGCCCGCCTTCTCCATGGCAGTCGTAGATACAAAGGGAACGATCCGAGTCACGGCATCAGCGAGGCTGCCGTCGGCCGAAGCAGCGGAAGAGATGGCCATAGCCCTCGCGGTACTCCACGGAGGTGCGGAGGATAACCTGATCATCAGCGACTCCAAATCAGCGATTCGGAATTACACCAAAGGTTGGGTGTCCGCGGATGTGGCACGCATGCTCAACGCCCGGGCCGGGGACTTCGGATCCGGCACGATTACAAACAAGTCCCTCAAGTGGTTCCCCGCGCACGTCGGGGAGCTTGGCGGTACCAACAACAGCCACGACAATAATGACACCAACAATGCTAACGGCCGAAGACGCAACGACACTCCACCCAACCACAACGAGCGAGCCCACCTCGTCGCGAGGCAGCTTACCCGCCGCGACGCGGTCACCCAGAGGGCAGCCGCTGCCGTTGTTGTGCGGGACCCCAGCGGAGGAGTGACGGCGACGGCGGCTGCCAGCCCGTCTGGCGCGGCCGCTATTGTTACCAATACAACACAAATCGCGGCGGACGGAGCTGGGGATCACGAGGACGCTGTCAAGGAGTTTCCGGCAACGTACCGGGAGGTGCTTGGCCACTACAGGAAAGAACGTAGAAAATATCCACAACCCCACGGGCGCCTAGACAGGTCCCAGGCGGTCGACCTGAGACGGTTGCAGACGGGCACTTTCACCAACCCCTACCACCTGCACCGCCTGTGGCCCGCGCTGCACCCGTCGCCCGGCTGCCCGTGGTGCGAGCACGAACGGGCCGATATGGCCCATGTGCTTTGGGAATGCCGACGCCACGTGGACCAAGGACAAAGAGGAAGGGGGAATACAACAGCAGAACCCTCTGAAGCGGGGCGCCTCGCTGAGAGATGGCAAGCCGCCCTCCTCAGCGAGGCACCCGAAGACCAGGAGTGGGCCGTCCAGCGGGCCAGGGCCGTTGCCGAGGATCTCGAAAGATTTTCCTCGGGCGATGGAACTCTGGCAGCCTAGCCCCGGGCACCAACATCAACAACCGTTGGACAAATAAAGTTTATTCCTATCCTATCCTATCCTAGTGCCATCACATTTTTCGGCTGCACCGCCTTTTGCTGACAGCTGCGTGTGTGGACTGCACTTGATAGACTTTTCTTGCTTTGTGTGCAAAATGTGTGCGCAGAATGTGTGCCTGTGTTTTTCCATAATGTTCGCATGCTCCGTGAAAATTTCATTAGCTTTACATTGAACAACCCTACTCACGCCGTGACGTCGAAGCCTGCATCGCAACAGCCTAACCTTCAAACAGTGTGATGCCAAGGAGGTGCAGAGGCATATGGTCTGCTATTTGGTATTTCCATGATTTTGCTCAACTAGGAACTGGCAAAATTCATATCCTGACGTCCCATGGCTTGTTCACCGGCGTGTGTTCATACAATGCCATGGTGCCCACATACTTCACACACTGTACCTACTCTACTTGCTTGCACAATGCGCCTTTGGTGCTCCCATGCCACCGGAAACATACACAGGCAATAATATCTTACTCGAAAACGACCTTTTTTTGTGCAACCTTATGTGCAGTGCACTGTCTGAGCCTGCATCTGAGGATGGTGCCTCAGACGCAGAATTAGCCATTTCGCCCATCAACCCAGCAGTTTACCAGTTGTCACTGTATGAGCTATCCACGAAAACATCGCTGTTGGCTCTCAGCCCACGTTGTTGGTATTTTGCATAGATTCCCTCGCCACACACCACTGCAGCACCAGATATAGAGGGGTGTGCACAGAAGAGATGCTGACACCAAGAAAACCATCACCAACAAAAAAAAAGCCCCATGTCGCCTCCAAAGCGCAATGTTTCTTTTTTTGTTTGTTTGTATTTCGCATCCCTTGCCACAGAGACTGCAACTGAACTATTCCAAAGTGCAAGCGTCAATGACACCGTCTGGAAAGTGCAACTGTGAAGACGTCCCCGCAAGCACCGAGGTTACATTTATTTGTGTGCCTAGCTGGTACAGCCCCAAAAGGAAGTGTGAAAGAAAGAGAAGGCGTGCGCAGAAAAATGAGCGAAAGAAGAAGATGCACCTCCATTGCTAGGCAATATTTGTCTGTGTGGAGCATGTGCTCGTAAAACCTGATGCGTCGTCGCTTTCGCAATAGAAAAAAGAAAAATAGGGGCGTGCAAATATTCGAAAATTTCCAATATTATCGAATATTATATTTTTAATATTCGTGCTCGATTCGAAAACTAGGTTTTTGAAACAAATCAGCTATATTGCTGGCTGTATGGGAGCAAGCATGGTTCTTAGCGTTTATTTCTGTCTTATCTAAGAAAGTGTCTGATTTTGTGCTGAATTTTGCGATAACTTCATGCTGCTGGCGAAATTTCGCCTGTAAAACACGCTTAGCCACTGAATGTCTAAGCTTTGCAGCAAAGCCAGCCTTTTGATAGCAGGTGGCACGGGTTTGCTCACAGGGAGGGTACACTCTTTTGCCACACCCGATCCTGAGCTTTTTGCTTGACAGCAAATGCGATGACTGACGCCTGGCACAAGGTCAAATGCCTCTCGAGTTTATGAGAAATTGATGCTGTATAATAAGACACAAGTTAGCAAGAACAGACAACTAGCAGACATTACTCAATTTTCCAAAGCTAACATGAGCCAAATACACAATCTTTTAGTATACTTTTTAATAATGACAATGTCATTGCTATGTTGCAACATGTTAAAATAAACCAGCTTGCTAATAAGTTTATGTGCATATCAGTATTCAATATTCAGTTTGATGTTTTTGATTCTAAGAATTCGTATTCGATAATTTTAATATTTGCACACCCTTAAAAAAAGAAAGAAAGTCCCCACTTGTTTTCTTTTTCTTCCAGCGCCGTCTCGGTTTTTCTGAACCCATGCAATGCGGCATCCGCTTCCTGCGCCTTGTCTGCTAGCCTACTGTTCCAGCTGCTGTAAAGAATACAGGGAATTCTGAGAATCTCCAGATTTTGGAATATTAGTTAGTAGTACTGACGCATTGTTAACATGACACGGCAACTGAGTCACGGTTGTTATTCTCAAAAGTTCGGTATTCTGAAGTTCGTAGTATTGAAATATTATTGCATTGGGAAGCTATGAGCAGTCAGCAGGGATTTCTGAAGAATTGTTTAATCTGAAGAATTCATCAATGTGGTGTTCCTTGTAACGAGGTTTCGCTGTAACGGACAAAGTGCTGATTTTTGTTAGGCAAACGTTTATATGTCACGTATACCTTGCTGGAGTATACACGCTGAATGAAGATCCAGGCGGTTGCACTTTACAAAAACCAACGCCTCCTATAATGTACTATGCCTGGAACGTGAGCCGCAAAAGCGCTGCCCTTCCCTCGCCTGTACTCTCCTCCTTTTGGTACGGTGGCTAGCGCCTCTTGCGGCCAGCCCTTGTAAACACGCCGGTGGCGTGGCTACCGGGAGCGACGTCGGCAGCCAAGCGGCTGGCGCGTCGTGAGCTTTCGGCGGCGGCGGCGGCTGTGGTTGTCATGGAGACCGGTACGGTGGCGCGCGCCGTCCTGCGGTGCATGGGCGCAAAACTCGGCAGAGAGCTTCCTATGGAAAAGAGAGCGACGTTCCAGGCATATAGTTATAGGAGGCGTTGACAAAAACATAAGCGGCAATGCGCGATGCCGAGACAAACTTCATTCTCCTCTTCTTCAGTCCCCTTGCTGTGCCAAACCATGTGGCATTACCCCTTCTTTGGAAAAAAAAGGAAAAAGAAAGAAGGAAAACATATATAGGCTTGACGTGAGAGCGCCGAGATGGTCTAGGACGAACACATAGGCTATAGTCACAATCGCTGTGGTGTGCGATATAGTCACAAGGCACTGAGGGATGAGCAACAACAAAAACTAACCGAAGCGGCTGAAAACGTCAAATGTTAGGGGCTATAGTACGGTTTCAACCACACAACATGCACAATCTCAGATTGCGGTTGTCGACGTCGGAGAGGCTGGCTTCCGTCAGGAAGGACTTCGTAATTCACGTCACTAATTCACGGCAACACTCATTAAGGTCCGAAGTAGCGACTCAAAAGCTTCTCGTATAGTCCTTTTCGGCGCATGGGAGTCCGGATCAAAACTTGATCACAGGATGGAACTTGACTTGTCGATGGCGGAGATTGTAACGGTGTGCATCAATGCTTTGTTGTTTCTTTATGTGGACTCAGGCAAGCTGTCGGGCTTCTTCCGCGCGTTGCACAAAAAATTCGGCATCTTGGACGAGGTTGAGATGATCGTTGTTGTCGCATGGCAGCATTGCTTCTAACATAGTCTGCACTTCACGGCCGTAAACGAGGTAAAACGGCAGGAAGCGTGTTGTTTCTTGCGTAGCAGTATTATAGGCAAACGTTACATAATGGCCGGAGTATCTCGGCCCACGTCTTGCGCTGTATATCTATGTACATAGACAGCATATCAGTCATCATTTTGTTCAGTCGTTCGGTCAAGCCGTTTGTCTGCAGATGATAGGCAGTTGTCCTTTGATGGGTGTGCAGCTGAGTTTAAAAACGTCTTCAGTGAGCTGTGCTGTAAAGGCTTTGCCTCGGTCTGTGATGACGTGCGATGGGGGCCATGCCATAGGACGATGCTCTGTATGAAAAACTGGGCAACCTCGGAAGCTGTGCCTCGAGGCAGTGCCTTTGTCTCAGTGTACCGCGTTAAATAGTTCGTGGCGATGATTATCCGCCTGATGCCAGAAGATGACAGTGGAAACGGGCCCAGAAGATCCATGTTGACCTGGTTGAAAGGTTTGCCAGGTGGGCCAATCGGATTCAGCAACCCTGCAGGCTTCACAGCCGGCTACGTTCGGTGCTGGCATTCATGGCAGGCTTGGACGTACCGCTTAACACACTCAGCAAGTTTCGGCCAGTAGTAGGATTTGCAGACTGTATCAAGGGTTTGCGTAAAACCCAAATGGCCAGATGGAGGCTCATCATGACAGGCGGGCAAAACTTCAGCACGGAGGTCTGCTGGAATTGGTTATCGCCTAATAAAAGCCTGTGCTACGCTTTTGATGGCAACACGTGCTGTGAAACAGATAGGCGATAAGGGTAGTGATATGGGCTTATTGGTCGGTCATCATAGAAAGGTATCTGTATAACGCACCAAAACAAAGACACAAGAAGAAACGAAGATGAAGACAAGTGTTAACTATCAACAACAAAAATTATTGTTTCCAAGATCGGTCATATTTATACTCCCAAACAACCACATGCACAGTGATATCAACCATGAAGATATACTTACGTAAATGATGGTATGAAAACAATCCAAAACTGGTACAACCAGAAAACTTAAATGATATATTGTAAATGCCGTCAGCCTTCATGCCATGCGCAAATAATCTAACTCTCCCGCGGACAATGACAGTGACAGTTTGCTGATGCATTGGTCAGCGGCCGAGTCTCGTCTTCCTCTTCGTCTTCGTTTCTTCTTGCGTCCTTATTTTGGTGCGCTATACAGATGCTTTTCACTGATAGGCGAAGATGCTTATCGTAATAGGATTGAATGCGATAGCGGTGAATCCAGCATGCGACAACCATGGAGAAGATTTGCTGGTACCGAAATGAGAAACTGAGTGCAGGCTGGTATTTTCACATGAGGCGGGCGGGCGATTATTGCGGTGAAGCTGACACGGCGGGCAGCTGTATACTGTTTTCAATCACGCATGGATTGTGCATCTTCTTGTTTACATGGGATCTAGCGGCTGGAAAACGTATCATACGATAGCAGTTTGGCGACGTACTGAACGTTAGAGCTGTAAAATTGTGTTTTCTGGGAACTTCATCATCATCATCGTCATCAGCCTCTTTTATGTCCACTGCAGGGCAAAAGCCTCTCCCTGCGATCTCCAATTACCCCTGTCTTGCACCAACAGATTCCAACTAGCGCCCACGAATTTCCTAATTTCATCGCTCCACCTAGTCTTCTGCCGTCCTCAACTGCATTTCCCTTCTCTTGGTACCCATTCTGTCGCCCTAATGGTCCAACAATTATCTAATCTGCCCATTACATGACCTGCCCAGTGCCATTTTTTTCTTTTAATGTCAATTAGAATATCATCTATACCCGTTTGCTCTCTGACCTAAACCGCGCTGGTTTTTGGTTTTTAAAGTGCTCTTTGGCAATCTTCCCTCGCTTTATTGAGAATACGTCTGCAGCAACACTGAAAACTCACTCAATGTGCGTGCTGGGGAGAAGGGCTGTGCTGTAATGTACAAACACCTTGCTCAGAAGATAGGATCTGCTAACACACCAGTATGGTTATTTAAAATGAGGCACGTCAATTGTCCGAACTATACTGTGTGCAAAAGACAATAATCCCTGAATACTCTCTGTAGTCAGGCCCAAAATGCCTAGAACAGGACCCTTTGCCTGAGAACCTGTGAAAGAAGGACCCACCACAAGCATGCCTGCGACACCGTGTCTTTGATCCTAAAAGGTTGAGTTACAGCCTGCAAAGGTATTTCTAGTCTCATGCATTCTTAAGAGAGACTGGTTTGAGGGGAACGTGGTGACGTACCATAGTAACGTTATAAAAGGCACTAAGACTATTGCCGGCCTTATTGCCAGGCTAAAGCCGCATGTTGCTACAACATATTACCACCACAAAATCATCATCGTCATCAGCCTATTTTATGTCCACTGCAGGATAACGGCTTCTTCCTGTGATCTCCAATTACCCCTGTCCAGCACCAACCAATTCCAACTAGCACCTGCAAATTTCCTCATTTCATCGCACCACCTAGTCTTCTGCCGTTTTCTGCTGCACTTCCCTTCCCTTGGTACCCATTCTGTAACCCTAATGGTCCAACGGTTATCTAACCAGCACATTACATGGCCTGCCCAGCTCCATTTTTTGTTCCTAATGTCAATTAGAATATCGGCTATACCCGTTTGCTCTCTGATCCATACCACTCTTTCTCTGTCTCTTAACATTATGCCTAGCATTCTTTGTTCCATCGCTCTTTGTGCGGTCCTTAACTTGCTCTCAAGCTTCTTTGGCAGTCTCCAAGTCTCTTCCCCATATGTCAGCACTGGTAAAATGCATTGATTGTAGACCTTCCTTTTCAATGATAATGGTAAGCTTCCAGTCAGCAGCTGACAATGTCTGCCGTATGCGATCCAACTCATTTTTTTTTCTTCTATGAATTTCCTTCTCATGATCAGGGTTCCCATGGATTAGTTGGCCTAGGTAAACACACTCCTTCGCAGACTCTAGAGGCTGACTGGTAAACTTATGAACCGGTAAAAATGAGTGTAACTCTATTGGGTTGTTTTTTTGTATTCTCAAATGCGAACATTGGTGCTAAAGAAACATATCTAATGGGAATGTATCAACGAGGTTCTACTGTATTAGGCCGAAAGGCCTGTCGCCACTTCAGTGTGCACCCTCGCACTGTAGCTGAATTTCTATGTTTGCTGGCACTTTAGGGAATAAAGTCCGGCTACCTGCTAACTAGGTGGTCATATGGTGGGTCATTTCAGGAGGGTATATAGGCTGACAGGCCCTGTCATTACTTCAAGTGGGCCCTTGCATTGCAGTTGCATTTCTCCATTCACCTGCCCAGTAGGGAATAAAGTCTGGCTACAAGCTGGTGGGAGAAAGGCTAACTAGGTGCATTTCTTCAGGTTATACCGGTGGCGTGGCCTGGGGCCAGCCATGTCGTGGTTTGCCTGCGGTTTATTGACCGCCTCCCCCTCTCCCCACTTGCTTCTCCTGGCAACGAAAAATTCGAGGTCCGACACGTGAACTGGACTGCCAACTGGTCTCCCTTGGAAGTCTGTCAGCTTGTGTACCAGAGGGGAAATTTTAATCTCCACTTGGCACGGGCCCAACCATTTGGCTGACAGGGAGGCAAAGATGCCTTGGGCAGCATCACTCAACACGGCCAACGACAAGATTGCCGACACCCTAGTGCGGGTCCCGATGCGACCAGTCCTTTTGGGCCTTCTGTCCAGCTCGTGCTTCTGCCAGGTTGGAAGGGTCAGATCAAGGGCCGCGTTTATCCATGAGAGCAGTTCCACTGCATAGCGTGAAAAACTGGCTTTTGTGGTGCATGTCCTGCTGCTGGTCCGCAGAACGTGGTCCATGGAGTTTGGCAGCCCTCTCTCGAACTTGAGGAAAGTGGTCATGTACCGAGCCGCACGGTTCACTGTGGACTGCAAGGTGAAGCCTGTCTCGTTAGGACAGACATCCCAATTCCTGTGTGGCCGGGCAAATGCTGTGAGCAAGGGCTTGAGGTTCTGGTTAATCCACTCTTTCGGGTTGGCCATAGGTGATATATGGTTGTCTTGCAGTGCTTAACATTTTCGTGACCGCAGGAATATTGGCAGTTTTTGCTGGGTCTAGAAAATATTTTTTTCCTGCCACAGGAAAAGCTTGATGTTAAAGTGTATGATGTAAAATTGTAGAGGAAGGAATTATCTTTCCAGTGGTATTAATTTCAAACAACAGATTGCTACATGCGTGTGATACTTGCTTGTTTGAACGAGGCGTTTGGGCGCCATCGCTCAAGAAAAGATGAAGAAGAACAAACTGGGCTCACGCTGCAATCGCTGTTGTAAATATAACCTGTAAATAGAGGTTGAAGTGGCGAGTCTGGCCTCCTTTCATTCATAACCCCCTGACTAGCGTTGACCAAGCAGACCCCACTATTTCCGTTATTCAAGCCGTTGTGTGGCAAGAAATTGCAAACCTTGGCATCCCTACTGCCTGCTCTTTCTCCCAACCTGATTCGGCACCCATTCCCATATCCGCAACCTGTAATGACCAGTATTTCGCTTCCAGACCACGCAATCCTGCTGAATGGCGAACCCCAGACGACAAACCGATCTGCTTCTGCTGCCACCGCGTTGGTCATGTATCCCGCCACTGCCACACCACTTGGATGCCGCCATACTGCAGCTGGAACGGAAGAAACTGGTACATAAGAAGCCGATCAATGAGTTAGTGGTAAGAGGGAAAATAGAGGAAATCCAGATCAAGCTACAGAACAGGTATTCGGCTTTGACTCAGGAAGAGGACCTTAGTGTTGAAGCAATGAACGACAGTCTTGTGGGCATCATTAAGGAGTGTGCAATAGAAGTCGGTGGTAACACCGTTAGACAGGATACCAGTAAGCTATCGCAGGAGACGAAAGATCTGATCAAGAAACGCCAATGTATGAAAGCCTCTAACCCTACAGCTAGAATAGAACTGGCAGAACTCTCGAAGTTAATCAACAAGCGTAAGACAGCTGACATACGGAAGCATAATACGGATAGAATTGAACATGCTCTCAGGAACAGAGGAAGCCTAAAAGAAGTGAAGAAGAAACTAGGAATTGGCAAGAATCAGATGTATGCGTTAAGAGACAAAGCAGGCAATATCATTACTAATATGGATGAAATAGTTCAAGTGGCTGAGGAGTTCTATAGAGATTTATACAGTACCAGTGGCACCCACGACGATAATGGCAGAGAGAATAGTCTAGAGGAATTTGAAATCCCACAGGTAACACCGGAAGAAGTAAAGAAAGCCTTGGGAGCTATGCAAAGGGGGAAGGCAGCTGGGGAGGATCAGGTAACAGCAGATTTGTTGAAGGATGGTGGTCAGATTGTTCTAGAGAAACTGGCCACCCTGTATACGCAATGCCTCATGACTTCGAGCGTACCGGAACCTTGGAACAACGCTAACATAATCCTGATCCATAAGAAAGGAGACGCCAAAGACTTGAAAAATTAGAGACCGATCAGTTTACTGTCCGTTGCCTACAAAGTATTTACTAAGGTAATTGCAAATAGAACCAGGAAAACCTTAGACTTCCTTCAACCAAAGGACCAGGCAGGATTCCGTAAAGGTTACTCAACAATAGAACATATTCACACTATCAATCAGGTGATAGAAAAATGTGCGGAATATAACCAACCTTTATATATAGCTTTCATTGATTACGAGAAAGCGTTTGATTCAGTAGAAACCTCAGCAGTCATGGAGGCACTGCGGAATCAGGGTGTAGACGAGCCGTATGTAAAAATACTGAAAGACATCTATAGCGGCTCCACAGCCACCGTAGTCCTCCATAAAGAAAGCAACAAAATCCCAATAAAGAAAGGCGTCAGGCAGGGAGATACGATCTCTCCGATGCTATTCACAGCGTGTTTACAGGAGGTATTCAGAGACCTGGATTGGGAAGAATTTGGGATAAGAGTTAATGGAGAATACCTTAGTAACTTGCGATTCACTGATGATATTGCCTTGCTTAGTAACTCAGGGGACCAACTGCAATGCATGCTCATTGACCTGGAGAGGCAAAGCCGAAGGGTGGGTCTAAAAATTAATCTGCAGAAAACTAAAGTAATGTTTCACAGTCTCGGAAGGGAACAGCGGTTTACAATAGGTAGTGAGGCACTGGAAGTGGTAAAGGAATACATCTACTTAGGACAGGTAGTGGCGGCGGATCCGGATCATGAGAATGAAATAATCAGAAGAATAAGAATGGGCTGGGGTGCGTTTGGCATGCATTCTTAGATCATGAACAGCAGGTTGCCATTATCCCTCAAGAGAAAAGTTTATAACAGCTGTGTCTTACCAGTACTCACGTACGGGGCAGAAACCTGGAGGCTTACGAAAAGGGTTCTACTTAAATTGAGGACGACGCAACGAGCTATGGAAAGAAGAACGATTGGTGTAACGTTAAGGGATAAGAAAAGAGCAGATTGGGTGAGGGAACAAACGCGAGTTAATGATATCTTAGTTGAAATAATGAAAAAGAAATGGACATGATCAGGACACGTAATGAGGAGGGAAGATAACCGATGGTCATTAAGAGTTACGGAATGGATTCCAAGGGAAGGAAAGCGTAGCAGAGGGCGGCAGAAAGTTAGGTGGGCGGATGAGATTAAGAAATTTGCAGGGACAACATGGCCACAATTAGCACATGACCGGGGTAGTTGGAGAAGTATGGGAGAGGCCTTTGCCCTGCAGTGGGCATAACCAGGCTGATGGTGATGATGATGATGATGATACTGGAGCTCATTCCCTGCACCTCACCCATACGCCGATGCTCGCTGTTATTCATCTCGCTGTCTTTACCCTACTTCGGATGCCCCTGACAGCTGCTCCTCCATGCGATTGCCGTCGCCCCAACGCCGTCGCTCCCCATCGCCCCAGCCTCGTCGCTTTTCCTCGCCAAACCGGCGGACGGAAAACTAGGCCATGCAGCTCTTGGAGGTAGCGCTGCATCAAATTCGTCCTGTCCAAATCCTCCATTGACACTCCTCACCAATATGAACTTAATTGAAGTAGATGTAGATGGTTTTCCGTTGATGACATTAATTCATACTGGAGCCCAAGTGTCCATAATGAGCACTAACCTATGTCGTTGCCTCAAAAAAGTTCTTACGCCTGCCATCACTCGAGCCGTACGCATCGCCAATGGCGCCGCTGTTGCTGTCAAGGATATGTGCACTGCTTGTATAGGAATTGCTGGCTTCCAAGTTCAAGTCCTGTTCACTGTGCTGACCAGTTGCTCTCATGACCTAATCTTCTAGCTCAACTTTTTGATGACGCATTCTGCCCTCATCGACTGTGCCACCGGTACGCTGTGCCTCGAGCTTCCTCTTCTTTCAGATGTTCGCCCCGAACAACCGCACACCCTCTGCACTACAGCGTTTGTTCGCTTACCTCCAAAAGCCCTAACCTTCGTCGAATTGGCCTTAACGGCAACCGTGCCTGATGGCGACTATGTCGTCGCACTTATTCGTGATGTCCTCCTGGCGCGCGACCTCTCCGTGCCACACTCCGTCGTAACCCTTGCCGCTAATAGGATGTGTCTCCCCGTTATCAATTTTCGCTCGACAATGCAAGTGTTGCCTGAAGGCATAGCGGCGGCCATGCTCCGGTCAGTGACAGACGAGCACATCACTGCTTTTGCAGCCGACGTGTCTCCAGATCCTTCTGATTACCCACAGGATGCCTTGAACCTCGAGGGCTCATTACGTCCCATGGTCGCTCCGGACCTCGCACCTGACCAAGCAACCGCCCTTTATCGCCTTTTGCTTTCCTACCGCGACATATTTGACACTGACAATTGACCACTTGGTCAGACGTCGCTTGTTAAGCTTCGGATAAACACGGGCGATGCTTTTCTCATTCACCGCCGACCGTATTGCGTGTCCACGGCAGAGCGGCAAGTTATTCAGCAGGAAGTCTACAAGATGCTCGCCAGAGACATTTTTGAGCCCTCATCGAGTCCTTGGGCGTCGCCGGTCGTGCACGTCAAAAAGAACGATTGGAATATGCATTTCTGCATTGATTACCGCCAACTAAACATAACTACTAAAAAGGGCGTTTACCCTTTACCACGAATCGACAACACTCTGTAGTGTCTTCACAGTGCCAAATACTTTTCAACCATCAACCTTTGATCTGGTTATTGGCAGATTTACGTCGATGAGCAAGACCAAGAAAAGACCGCTTTCGTAACTCCAGATGCCCTCTACCAATTCAAGGTTATGCCGTTTGGTTTATGCAATGCCCCCGCCACGTTCGAACGGATGATCGACTCTCTGCTTCAAGGTTTCAAATGGTCAACCTGCCTTTGTTACCTCGACGACGTCCTTGTGTTCTCTCCGACATTTGAGACGCACCTTGAGCGCGTCACAGCTATCCGTGGCGTCTTCTGCAGGGCTGGACTTCAATTAAACTCATCAAAGTGCCTCTTCGGGCGCCGACAGGTTACAGTGCTAGGCCATCTCGTCAATGGAGTACAACCCAACCCAGAAAATGTTCGAGCAGTAATGGCTTTTCCTGTACCTCAGTCTGTCAAAGACGTCCACAGTTTTGTGGGGTTCTGTTCTTATTTCCGACGGTTCGTGAAAAATGTCGCAGCAATCGCTCGACCACTCGCTGAACTTCTGAAGAAAGACGTGCCTTTTACGTGGGGTTCCCCTCAGGCTGCCGCATTTTCACACCTTATCACGATTCTCACCAATCCTCTGGTCTTGGCCTACTTTGACCCGTCCGCACCTATAGAGGTCCGAACCGATGCCAGTGCTTATGGGATCGGCGCTGTCTTATCGCAACACCAACACAGACACGACCGCATTATAGCCAATGCTAGCCGGCTCCTGACAACTGCAGAGCGCAACTATTCGATTACCGAGCGCACATGTCTTGCTCCTGTTTGGGCTGTTTCAAAGTTCCGCCCATATTTATATGGCAAGCCCTTTTCAGTAATCACAGACCATCATGCGCTCTGTTGGCTTTCGTCGCTCAAGGATCCTACTGGCCGCCTCGGTCGTTGGGCCCTCTGATTCAAGAATATCCCTACACAGTGACTTATAAGTCGGGATGCCAACAAAAGGACGCAGAATGACTCTCTCGCTACTGAGTTGAAGACGCGACCTCTACGTCTTGGACTGACACCGACGCCTATGTTCTCTCTGTTTTTCCCCTGCTGCATGTCACCGACGAGCAGCGCCGTGACCCGTCCTTGTGTATCATCATTGACTGCCTGGAATTGTCGCTCGCCGACAGTTCCCTTCGCTTATTCACACTTCAAGATGGCGTACTCTACTGCCACAATGTTCACCCCGATGGCCCTGCATTACTCCTTGTGATCCCTAAACACCTTCGCTCAGCTGTTCTCCACAAACTTCACAACCTCCCCACTGCCGGTCACTTGGGTGTGTCACGTATCTACGACTGGATCCGCCGGCATTTCTTTTGGCCAGGGCTTGCTCCGTCTGTTCGAAGATACGTAGCTACGTGTGAGAAATGCCAGCGACACAAGACACCATCGGTGCTCCCTGCTGGGTACCTTCAACCACTCGACGTGCCCGCGGGACCATTCTTTCTGGTTGGTTTGGACTTACTTGGCCCTTTTCCTCTTTCTACCTCTAGGAACAGGCAGATCGCTGTGGCCACGGATTACGCCACGCGCTACGCCATCACCCGAGCGCTTCCTACAAGCTGCGCCACAGATGTCGCCGATTTTCTTCTACACGACATGATTTTATTACATGGAGCTCCGCGACAACTTCTCACAGACCATGGCCAGGCATTTCTATCAAAAGTTATCGCGGACATTCTGCAGTCCTGTGCCATGAAGCACAAGCTATCCACGTCGTACCATCCATGAACAAATGGCCTCACGGAGCATCTCAATCGCAATCTCACAGACATGCTCGCGAAATATGTCTCTTCAGACCACACTGGCTGGGACCTCACTCTACCGTTTGTGACATTTGCTTAGAATTCCTCGCGCCACGACACAGCCAGTTATTCCCCATTCTTTCTTTTTTTTTTCTGTTTGGCCGAGAACCAGCGCTGCCCTTCGACACAACTCTCCCTGTTCACGCGGCACCGACCAGTGAAGATGCACTTGACGCCATCGCCCAGTGTGCCCACGCAAGGGAAATTGCCCATGACCTCCTTCTGAAATACCAAGACAGTCAAAGGCGTTTGTATGACCAGCGCCGCCAAGACGTGCACTTCCCGCCTGGTTCTTTGGTGCTTCTATGGTCTCCGTCGCGTCAGGTAGGCCTGTCGGAAAAACTGCTGTCTTGTTACACAGGCCCATACCGAGTGCTTCGTGCCGTGACTCCTGTCACCTATGAGATCGCCCCTGACCTGCTTCCCAATCCAGTGATATCATGCACGTTCATCATCATCAGCAGCAGCAGCAGCAGCAGCAGCCTGGTTACGCCCACTGCAGGGCAAAGGCCTCTCCCATGCTTCTCCAACAACCCCGGTGTCATGTACTAATTGTGGCCTTGCCATGCCTGCAAACTTCTTAATCTCATCCGCCCACCTAACTTTCTGCCGCCCCCTGCTACGCTTCCCTTCCCTTGGGATCCAGTCCGTAACCCTTAATGACCATCCGTTATCTTCCCTCCTCATTACATGTCCTGCCCATGCCCATTTCTTTTTCTTGATTTCAACTAAGATGTCACTAACTCGCGTTTGTTCCCTCACCCAATCTGCTCTTTTCTTATCCCTTAACGTTACACCTATCATTCTTCTTTCCATAGCTCGTTGCGTCGTCCTCAATTTGAGTAGAACCCTTTTCGTAAGCCTCCAGGTTTCTGCCCCGTAGGTGAGTACTGGTAAGACACAGCTATTATATACTTTTCTCTTGAGGGATAATGGCAACCTGCTGTTAATGATCTGAGAATGCCTGCCAAACGCACCCCAGCCCATTCTTTTTCTTCTGATTATTTCCGTCTCATGATCCGGATCCGCCGTCACTACCTGCCCTAAGTAGATGTATTCCCTTACGACTTCCAGTGCCTCGCTGCCTATTGTAAATTGCTGTTCTCTTCCGAGACTGATAAGCATTACTTTAGTTTTCTGCAGATTAATTTTTAGACCCACTCTTCTGCTTTGCCTCTCCAGGTCAGTGAGCAGGCATTGCAATTGGTCCCCTGAGTTACTAAGGAAGGCAATATCATCAGCGAATCGCAAGTTACTAAGGTATTCTCCATTAACTTTTATCCCCAATTCTTCCCAATCCAGGTCTCTGAATACCTCCTGTAAACACGCTGTGAATATAGCATTGGAGATATCGTATCTCCCTGCCTGACGCCTTTCTTTATTGGGATTTTGTTGCTTGCTTTATGGAGGACTACAGTGGCTGTGGAGCCGCTATAGCTATCTTTCAGTATTTTTACATACGGCTCGTCTACACCCCGATTCCTTAATGCCTCTATGGCTGCTCAGGTTTCGACAGAATCAAACGCTTTCTCGTAATCAATGAAAGCTATATATAAGGGTTGGTTATATTCCGCACATTTCTCTATCACCTGATTGATAGTGTGAATATGATCTATTGTTGAGTAGCCTTTACGGAATCCTGCCTGGTCCTTTGCTTGACAGAAGTCTAAGGTGTTCCTGATTCTATTTGCGATTACCTTAGTAAATAGTTTGTAGGCAACGGACAGTAAACTGATCGGTCTATAATTTTTCAAGTCTTTGGCGTCTCCTTTCTTATGGATCAGGATTATGTTAGCGTTGTTCCAAGATTCCGGTACGCTCGAAGTCATGAGGCATTGCGTATACAGGGTGGCCAGTTTCTCTAGAACAATCTGCCCACCATCCTTCAACAAATCTGCTGTTACCTGATCCTCCCCAGCTGCCTTCCCCCTTTGCATAGCTCCCAAGGCTTTCTTTACTTCTTCCGGTGTTACCTGTGGGATTTCAAATTCCTCTAGACTATTCTCTCTGCCATTATCGTCGTGGGTGCCACTGGTACTGTATAAATCTCTATGGAACTCCTCAGCCACTTGAACTATTTCATCCATATTAGTAATGATATTGCCTGCTTTGTCTCTTAACGCATACATCTGATTCTTGCCAATTCCTAGTTTCTTCTTCACTTCCTTTAGGCTTCCTCTGTTCCTGAGAGCATGTTCAATTCTATCCGTATTATACTTCCTTATGTCAGCTGTCTTACGCTTGTTGATTAACTTCGAAAGCTCCGCCAGTTCTATTCTAGCTGTAGGGTTAGACGCTTTCATACATTGGCGTTTCTTGATCAGATCTTTCGTCTCCTGTGATAGTTTGCTGGTATCCTGCCTAACGGAGTTACCACCGACTTCCATTGCACACTCCTTAATGATGCCCACAAGATTGTCGTTCATTGCTTCAACGCTAAGGTCCTCTTCCGGAGTTAAAGCCGAATACCTGTTCTGTAGCTTGATCTGGAGTTCCTCTATTTTCCCTCTTACTGCTAACTCATTAATCGGCTTCTTATGTACCAGTTTCTTCCGTTCCCTCCTCAGGTCTAGGCTAATTCGAGTTCTTACCATCCTGTGGTCACTGCAGCGCACCTTGCTGAGCACGTCCACATCTTGTAGGATGCCAGGGTTAGCGCAGAGTATGAAGTCTGTTTCATTTCTAGTCTCGCCGTTCGGGCTCCTCCAGGTCCACTTTCGGCTATCCCGCTTGCGGAAGAAGGTATTCATTATCCTCATATTATTCTGTTCCGCAAACTCTACTAATAACTCTCCCCTGCTATTCCTAGTGCCTATGCCATATTCCCCCACTGCCTTGTCTCCAGCCTGCTTCTTGCCTACCTTGGCATTAAAGTCGCCCATTAGTATAGTGTATTTAGTTTTCACTCTACCCATCGCCGATTCCACGTCTTAGAAGCTTTCGACTCCCTGGTCATCATGACTGGATGTAGGGGCGTAGACCTGTACAACCTTCATTTTGTACCTCTTATTAAGTTTCACAACAAGACCTGCCACCCTCTCGTTAATGCTATAGAATTCCTGTATGTTACCAGCTATATTCTTATTAATCAGGAATCCGACTCCTAGTTCTCTTCTCTCCGCTAAGCCCCGGTAGCACAGGACGTGCCCGCTTTTTAGCACTGTATAGGCTTCTTTTGGCCTCCTAACTTCACTGAACCCTATTATATCACATTTACTGCCCTCTAATTCCTCCAATAGCATTGCTAGACTCGCCTCACTAGATAACGTTCTAGCGTTAAACGTTGCCAGGTTCATATTCCAATGGCGGCCTGTCCGGAGCCAGTGATTCTTAGCACCCTCAGCTGCGTCGCAGGTCTGACCGCCGCCGTGGTCAGTTGCTTCGCAGCTGCTGGGGACTGAGGGCCGGGGTTTGATTGTTGTGTTCATATAGGAGGTTGTGGCCAAGTACTGCACCAGGGTGGCCAATCCTGCTCTGGTGAGGGAGTGCGTTACCGGTTCTGGTCACCGGGATCAGGCCACACTCCAGGCCTGTTTGTGCAATTTTATCAACACGCGGGTTTTTTTTAATCCGGTGGAAAATTGCCGGCACCGGGATTCGAACCACGGACCTCTTGCACGCGAGGACGTCGCTTCTGCCACCAGGGGATTATGCTACGCGCATGTGGTACTTGCTTGTTTGAATGAGGCCCGTGGGCGCCATCATTCGAGAAAATAGGAAGAACAAACTGGGCTTGCACTGTGAATCTAACCGGTCAGCGCTGCAACCGCTGTTGTAAATATAACCTGTAAATAGTTGCTCGTCTTACTGACTCGTCCTTCGCGTAACAATATTTATTAAATTTAGTAAGAAAAATATTACTGAAACACAAAAAGTGTAACAAAAACGAAAAATATTAATGTAAACATCAATGCTGCTTTGCATAAAATGAACTTTGAAAAATGTGACATGTGCATTTTGAACAAAATGGCCATATGCAATAATCCTGCAAATATAAGCTCTGTATCTGCAAAATTTCTGTATTGGTTTCTGTAATGGTTTCCGTTTCTCCACACAGAAAACAGTTACTGTTTTGTTCTCTCAGAAACAAGGGCTACACAGCGATCCAGTCCTAAAATTGAACGACACCATATTGCCAGTGAAACAAGATCATAAGTTTTTAGGAGTAACCTTTGACACCAAACTTAATTTCCTAACTCACATAGAAGCACTAAAGATTAAAGCAAATAAAGCTCTAAATCTCCTTAAAGTTTTGTCTCATAAGCACTGGGGTTCCGACCGAACGTGCCTTTTACGTGTTTACCGGTCTCTTGTGCGGAGCCTTTTGGACTACAGCTCCGTGGTTTACGGCTCAGCCAGACAGTCCTACATCAAGCGACTTGATCCAGTACATAACCTTGGACTGTGACTGGCAAGTGGCGCCTACAGAACGTCACCTGCCCAAAGTTTATATGTTGAGTGTAATGAACCCTCATTACATCAGCGCAGAGCATTACTCACCTTTTCCTACGTACTAAGAATTCAGTCATCACCACAACACATATGCTACAATATCCTCACACAATGCAACTCACGCCTACACTATACAAATAAACCGAACACGATTAAACCGCTTGTCCTGCGATATGAGGAATATGTTCGGGATTATAACATTCCTTGCGAAGTCCTACAGGTTGCCAGAAAGCCACAGCGTTTGCCCCCGTGGTACGATCTTGAACCGCTATGTGACTGGACATTGACACATTTAAAGAAGAAAGACACCCCACGCGAACATATCACACAAGAATTCCGTACACTTCAGGACAAATATCAAAATAACATGCTATATTATACTGATGGCTCTAAAACGAAAGAGCACGTGGGTGTGGGGGTCGTAACAGAAAATTGGGAAAAAAGTATTCGATTGCCACAACACGCCTCTGTGTTCACGGCCAAAGTTTTCGCTATATGGGTTGTTGTAAAAAATATTATGGCTGATAAACACAAAAATGCAGTCATATACACAGATTCTTTAAGCCCACTAAAGGCTCTACATTTTAAGTCTGAGTGTGAACCCTTGATTGGAGACATTTTAAACGTAGTGGTGCTTAACGAATACGGGAGGTCAATTCGTTTCTGCTGGGTCCCAAGCCATGTTGGGATACCGGGTAACGAAGCAGCTGATAGATATGCATTGATGGCAGCGCACAAAGACATTACAAACACAACACTCCCATATAATGATAGCATCCGTGCAATTAGAAAAGCCTTAACGGTAAAATGGCAACGCGAATGGGACCGTTTTGCCGACAAGCTACATCTCACGAAACCCATAGTTGGCGAGTGGAAGTCATGCTATCATCAGGAGCGGTTCATCGAAGTAGTTTTATGCCGACTACGCATTGGGCACACACACCTCACACACAATTACTTACTTACGAAAGAAGACACACCAACATGCGAGAAATGTCATGCTATCATCAGGAGCGGTTCATCGAAGTAGTTTTATGCCGACTACGCATTGGGCACACACACCTCACACACAATTACTTACTTACGAAAGAAGACACACCAACATGCGAGAAATGTCAACAGCCACTAACAGTTATGCACATATTACTCACATGTACGGAGACTGAAACACACAGACGAACACTTTTGCACAAATTATATCAACTACACATACCTTTACACCCTGCTCTAATTTTAGGTGATGACCCACTAGTACCATTATGTGACGTTCGTAAATTTCTAGATGACACTGGCTTTTTACATAAAATATAGATTAACAAAGCCTTTTCCTTCATAAAGTGGATTTTAAAACACCTCGTGTTTGGCGCAGCATAGCCTCAGCCGCTTTTGCGCCATTAAATCCCATTTAACTAACTTTAATAAAGTTAGTTGTGAGTCAGCGCTGTTCAGTATTTTTCCTTCCTTGTGTCTTCACCATTTGCAGTGCCTTATCAGGATTTTCAACCAGTACCAACTTGCCCAAATGTCAGTTGTTCTGCTATTATAGCACGCTAGCATGAAGTTCTTGTGAGAAAGCATTTCTTTATCGATAGCCTGTGGGCCTAGGCACAATACAAAAACCATGTCAGGGATCCCTTAATGTAAAAAAGCACTCGAGCAGCTCCAGCACAGGAGCTGACATGCAGTGAATTGTGAAACGAATAAAAAACTCAGCTAGATCTTTGTGTAGACATTTGCCGCCTGCTTTTGTCTTGCAGAACACACATAGGGCTCATAATGCTAAATAAAATAGCAGCAATCGACACTTCCGAAAGGTCGATTTAGTGCTCTGTGCTTCCTTGCAACATGCCTCACTGCATTTGCCCAAATACATTCCAGTACAAAAACAGCAATGACTAGCTCCAAACAAAATTTAAATTCCACTTTAACGATAAAATGTGTCGCATCCTTGATCGTGCAGGACACAGCCCGGTTCAGTACTTCGTTCAAATTAGGAGCCTCACCAATACCCACAATGACGTCACGATTGTCTTTGCCAATCACAGCCTGCCATCCAGTTCGCAGCATTCCCTGTGACTGCTGCTACTCATTTTTGCTCATTTGAAGCAACTTGCTGTGTTTTATAGCCTGTTAAACAGCATTTTTTGTATTCAAAGAGTGAATAGCTGCGATAACTTGGTGCAAGCTCACTTTTTATGTGCTTCAGCTTCCCTTTAACCTGTCGAAAATAATGTGACATTGCTGTTTATTTCAAGTCAAAGCATCAAATATGCTATTGTAGAAAATTCATTATGATATATGGTTTTGTAAGGGCATGCCCACAAATTATAAAAAAATTGCGAAGCAAGACACAGAGGAAGGAAAAGGAAAAGGGTGCTGGACTAACAACTCACCATGTACCAATGCTCTCAACAAGCCAATCTTTTGAATATAGTTTGCACATTATGTGAGCTTGATAAACAATCGCGTCTGCCATCAGTAGTAACAAAACCTAACGTGCCTAATCGACCGGGAAATATATGCGTGAAATCCAGCATGAATAACAAACTGCAACTAGACAGTCGCACAGTAATCATGATGTTGAATACTATGATGTCGTGTTATACTATGCCCCCGATGTACAGCATTTGCCTGTAGTTGCATGTTCTTTGAATTGTTCTGTATGTGTGACTTCGTCAGAATAGATATGACTTTGAAAGGATACCATGCTGCAACTGCTGAATTTTTGTATATCTTGAGTATCATGTATGCAACAAAGCACGAAATTGCCACGGCATCCAAAGGCATCTGAGGTGTCTCATGAGAGACACCTCATAAAGATTACAACTCGCAGTGTGTGTGAATAACCGAAAGGCATGCAAAAGTATGTACAATGAGTACTCAAAGCCAGCATTAAAAAAAAAAACTCCCTTCATTTGCAGCGTAGCATGTCAACAAATGCATAGAACATACAGAACCGAATTATTTTTTATCTGTCACGTTAGCATGTTGGTGTTGAAGGTACGTACCAGATTGCACTTTTCTGAATTTGTTGAATGACAGATGACATTTTCAAGAACTGCCATAACCCAACGAAACCAAGAAATATCTCTTGGCGCAATTTTGATGAACTTCTCCCCTTTGCGTTTCTTTTTTGGTGTCCAAAAATCGCACCGATGGGTGTGATTGGTGCGTCGTGCAACCAACTTGTTGGTCACTTGTCTTGAGGGAGGTCGATGAGTGTGATTACGATTTCTGTTGCATGCAATTAAAATTGTGCTTCCGAAGTGACATAAATTGCGCTATGTGAAACAGCCTTGACAGTGAAAGTGTGCAGAACACAAGATGTGGCTGCTGTGGAAAAAATAAGCAAAGTGCTAGCTGCTCAATATTTGTAGTTCAAGCAAAGCACTGTTGAAATGCAAAAGAAACCCCTGCAATTCATGAGGCAGGCAAAATAGAATCACTTCATGTATTTTATTAGCATAGATGTTTATATGGTGAATCACAGGTAGCGTTTACTTAGTTTTTGCAGAAGCTGGCCATTACGCTCGAACTTCATTAAAATGAAGTTGGGTGAGCGCAAGGTAATGTGATAAAGCATGTGTATTGGTGGGTGGGAGAGGATCAGAGGCAGCTGAGCGTGTCTCTTCCCCATGTTGATGGCTGCACATGGCTTTCAGCATGGTTGAGCACTATGTGGCTCATGCGCTTGGAAGCAGGAAGCGGCGGGTGCACATGTCAGGCTAGCCGAGATAGCTTTGTGTGCAGTCTTCCTGCATATTTAGTGCAGGAGGTCGCGGTACCTTTAGTTTCGGAGACTTGTTCAAGTAAAGTGGCTCATAAAGTATTTGTTCTTTCCCTGTGCTTTTCATGATAGCGTCATCCCACTGGGGGTGGCACTATCCAACGTGGGGGCGGAGTGTATGCGAAAGCTTCACAGACATCACTTCGTACCCCTGATGGGAAGGTATTGTGGACATGGCATAAAACCATATCTTTGGTCACTGGCACTCAAATGAAATTTGTTTTCTCATTGCATTTTCTTTTTTTCCTATGGCTCAATATTTCATAAAATAGTGCGGTCCCTTTCGTTTAAGGAAAATCTGTCAGTGACTGTACTCAATTGCGTAACTGGCATAATTTCTATACAGTGAAGTAACAGACCGATTTTACCGATTTCATTATATCAAGTTTTAACTGTATAACTTGGCCTTTTAGTCTTTCCTGAAATAAAACCTTCATAAAAGCTTCTTCTTCTCCCGTGACACAACCTGCAATAATGTTTTCTCTCACATAGCAAAAAATGTCAACAAAAGGAATGATTGAAAGGAATCTGCAATGAGCACCGACCTTCTCATACAAATATTTACGGATGTGCAGGTGGTGCTGTTTACAATTTGCATAGTAATTGGTAGATAACAGCATTTTATGTGTTGTTTGACTGAACAGAGTCTCTGAAGCTCTTGTGGTGTCAGACCTGTAAGACAGAGCCATTCACAACAGGACCCGTCAGTGTTTGTGTTCCTGCTGACAACGCGGGTGGGTGGCCTGGGTGTGAACCTGACGGGTGCGGACCGAGTGGTCATCTATGACCCAGACTGGAACCCGAGCACAGACACACAGGCCCGAGAGCGTGCTTGGCGCATTGGCCAGCGCCGGGATGTCACCATCTACCGCCTGCTCACGGCTGGCACCATTGAAGAGAAGATATACCACAGGTATTATGCATTTGGCCTTAACCCTTTAAGGACGAGACAAATTAATGCCATATTTTCGCGATTCTAAGCGCCCCCCGATTCTAAGCACCCCCCCCCCCCCCCTCTATATTCGCGAAAAAATTGGGGAATAAGTTTGCATGTGAATCTACACACCTCCCTATTTGTTAGAAAGCGCACGTAGCCAAGGCCGCCAAGCGCGCTTGCTCACTCTGTCATCGAGCCGGAGCCGTCGGAGTCCCGAGGTGGCATGGCGTCTGCAGCGCGAGTACGCCGTACAGCCAGACTGTACGGATGTATGGCGAGAGCTACAGAAAACGCCCCCATCAACCATCGCAATGTGGATTTCGGACGCTTGGAAGCGGGTCCAAGTGTATGTTGTGGTCAAATCATTTAAGAACTGCTCAATCACAAACGACTTCGATGGAACGGAAGACGACCTGCTGTGGGATACCGAGAGCGGTGGTTCAAGCGGTGCGACGAACTCGAGTCGCAGTGATAGTAACTGAGCATGCGACACAAGCGGTGGGTTCACTACTGTGTGCACCGATTTTTCTTTTGAATGTTTGCAAAATAAAATATTATTTCTCGCACCCATCTCGTGACGTCACAGCGAAAAGAGGGAAGGTGGGGGTCATTCTAGATTTTTCAAATCTAAACACCCCCCCCCCCCCCTCGCTTTGGGCATTGCGATCGTGAAAAAAAAGGGGGTGCTTAGAATCGAGTAAATACGGTATGCAGAAAAACTTTATTTTTTTATCGAAATGTGCAAAACACATCAAGAATTAGCATAATCAACAAAAATAAAAGAAATATTTTGTGGAATTTATTTCAGCTATAGAGAGAAGTAGCAGGCAGGAAACTGGACGTGGGCTTCACCCCAAACGACCTAAAGCTTCATTTTGTATTTGTACAGGCAGCCCTCGTCATATGTGGACTACGGGTGTGCATTTCGTTTGCTTTACATCACGTGTGCGACACCACTGCCGCTGGACATGTCTCCCCTGAGCTTGCTTTCAAAAGAAAGCGAGTCGCATGGAAAACTTCATCCCATGTTTCTGCTCCAAACGAACAAATGACGCTCGCTGCCTGTCATTCAGTGTTGGCCGAAGACATTTTGCCAGAAACTTCGTACTCAATGCTAAGACTAGGGAAGATAAAAATTTTTTTCTCGTATGTTGCCCATAGGCAACACTCGTCAGTAGAGGGTTAACGTTTGTGTGCCTAGACATTCCTAGGCAATATTGATTTTTTGGTTCAAAGCTAAGTCAAAGCGAACAGTAATTTGTGTCGAATAGTTCAAACAGTTGTGTGATTTGCACAGAACCTTGACACAAGTGCCAGATATTGACGAATGTTAAAAAGAACTGGTTCTTAACTTGCAAAAAAGGAAACATCTCTGGAATCAAGGAGGTACATATTAGTGTGACTTCAAAACAGACCTAATACGAGGAAGTAAAAAAAAAAAAAACTGAGCGAGCGCTAAAAACAACAGATAAAAATAATGCTTGCTTTCTTCTTTTCTACTCCCTCCTACTGAGTCTTTGTTTTCTCTAGTCTTTCACCAACTTCCCCAGCAACGTATTGTTGCCAGGCAGAGACAAGCACAAATGTTATTTATGCAAGGCGAATGCTGAAGGCACTAGCTTACGCTTGAACGTGGCAGTGGAAATGCCTCAACAACAACAGCACTTCTTCGTCATCTTCTTTTTGTCTGCACACCCTGTTCTACGTCGTGACACTATGCCGCCGGGGCTGGAGTGCCGACCTGGCACAAGCGATCACGGCCCGGCAAACACATGGACATAGGGCTTTAAACGGAAGACAAGAACAGCATCGGTGCTTGGCTGTACGGACGACGGGCCTGGCTCTTTGGGAGCAATCTCGTATGTCACATCCGAAAGCTGTCGCAGGATTTGGTAGAGACCTGAATATCGCAACAGAAGTTTTTCCGATAGGCCCACAGGACGAGTTGGTGACCACAGGAGCACGAGGGAGCCAGGTAAATACTGCACGTCCCTGTGGTGCATATCATAACGAGACTTCTAGGAAGCCTGGGAATCATCGAGGCTAGCGCGGACAATCTGACGTGCCTGTGCTGCCATAGAAATCGCATCGCGGGCATAAGTGGTGTGCAACTGTGTGATTTGTGAAAGTGCAGTGACCAGGGGCAAAATGGGATCACAGCCAAACAGTAGATGAAACGGTGAGTAACCTGCAGTGTCATGGTGGGACGAATTATACGCCTAAGTGACATACGGCAGAGCGACATCCCAGTCCTGGTGGTCTGGAAAAATGTACATAGCTAACATGTCGGCAAGTGTTCTGTCCAGTGACTCTGTGAGACCGTTAGTCTGTGGGTGATAAGCAGCGGCTATTTGATGCTATAGATTATAATCAATGACCGCAACGTCCGCAAGAACGTCCGCAATCTGTGAGGAGCTGACGTGGAGCATTGTGATGCAGGATAACATTGTGTAGGAGGAAATCCGCGATGTCAGTGGCACAACTGGTAGGCAGAGCTTCCGTAATGGTGAAGCGCGTGGCATAATCGGTTGCAACCGCAACCCATTTTTTACCCTTAGTTGAGAAAGGGAAAGGGCCAAGTAGGTTGAGTCCCACGCGAAAGAAACGCTCAGTGGGAATATAGATGGGTTGTAAAAGCGCACTGGAGCCCATGGGATTGGGCTTCTGGCATTGGCACAGGTCGCAAGCAGTCAACTACCAGTGCACAGAGCGGTAGAGGTTGGTCCAGGAGAAACGGCACCAGACTCGGTCCATGGTGCCAGTAACACCGAGATGCCCAGCGGTGGGCGTGTCGTGGAGTTGTTGAAGTACGGTGTGTCGAAGATGCCCGGTACGACCAGCAGTAGATCAGCACCACCAGGGCGTAAGCTGCATTTGTACAGGACTCTGTCGGAAATACAGAAGAGACGAAAGGAAAGACCAGGAGTCAGTGAGCTTAACCGATCCATGATGGTTCACAGAACAGGATCACTGCACTGTTCATTGCCAATGTTGAGGATGCCTGAGATGGACATAACACTAATGTCGGATTCAAGGTCTGTGGCTTCCGGTGGGTCAACAGGGTGGTGGGACAGGCAGTTGGCGTCCTGATGTGAACGGCCGGATTAGGGTAAGGGTACACTTGCAAGGGTACATTACATTGCACTTGCAAGGGTACACTTTCTCTGCAGAGAAAGTGTACCCTTGCAAGTGCAATGCCCAATGCCCAAGACACCCTGTAGGGTCCTTGAACAAGGAGAGCCAGCAGAGCGCGCGGTGGTCTTTAACTACACGAAAATGGCGACCAAATAGGTATGAGCGAAACTTTGCTATCGCCCAAACTAATGCTAGGCACTCTCATTCTGTGATAGAATTGAAAGCACATTTAGCGCCAGCAAACAAGGACGTAAGGGAGACGACACCACAATGCGCTAACTTCAACTTGATTTTCAGGAAATACACCTATATAACCCATGCACAATAGCGCCAGCTCATCCAAATCTTAAAGGAGTACTGACAAAAAAAATCAACGTGGTTTTTTCTGCTTTAATAAGTAGTTAATGACCCAGTAATCACGCCACGAAACTTCATTTACTTCAGAGTGCGTCAGGTGATTATTTGCCATCTTTTTTGTAGCGACCAGTCAAAGTTTCGGTTTCGGAGAGCAACGAGACTGTAGAAGCGGGAACCTAAACAAAGTGGTCACGTGTTCGCAAAAAGCCATGACATATGCTCTGACGCGCAGCCAGCGTGCGCGACTAACTTGCTGAATATTGTCGTGCGACTGCCGCATCTGTCGGACGACTGCAGCCAATGACAGCGCCGGTAGCACGAACGTCATGGCCACGTGGTAGACCCAGCGGGGCGGGGCCTGCGAGCGGGCGCCTCGCCGCTCCGATCACGTATGTTTCTTTTTCTCTCCCTGGTCGAAATGCGGGGCTCTTTTGCCGCTGACGGCGGCACATAAATTGGCTACAATTTGTTTCGGACTCGAAATAATTTCTAGAATGAAGTGACCTCGAACGAGTGCGAGTTATAAAACGTTTTGCAAAATAGTAGATCGTTGGCGTGACTTCTACTCTGACGCGATCAGGGCAGACGCGCCAGCAATCGTCTGTATACGAAGTGGCTCGCCTGACTGGCGTCTTTACTCATCGCTACTAACGGCAATGGGAAAACTAACAGTATTTTCACTTAAGAGAAACAAATGTTCAGGCATTGATTGTGCTGACGAATTTAGGCGCTCTATTACGAGCTGTGGACGCATCGCAAGGACCCTCTGCCCCGGATAGACGGAGGCCTACATCGTATCCCAGCGATCGCAAGCTCGCCTAGCATGCTCGTTCGCTTCTGTCGGCGCCAATGAAATCAAATGTGCTGCAATTTAAGCGGGTCATAACTGTGTACGCATTGTGCCGACTAACATAGGCGCTTCGTTATACGAGCTGCAAGCGATCGTGTCACAAGCGCAACCGATGTCGGATTCGATGGCCCAGCGAGCTATGCCTGCCAGCTCCTGGCCATCGGCGGTTGTCAACGGATCCGATACTGCTAACGCGGCCTTGCGGAAACACGTCAACAGTGCTCGTATAGACGTGTTTATATTGTCATCGTTTCTTTCAAACAAGATAGCTGTGCAAATACGGTTGCTTTCACTTTCTGTTCGAAGGTACGCAGCATTCTGAACTTCCACACAGGGGCGGTGGTTCTGTGCGTAGCTACCCGCTGCTCGCTCATTTGTACCATGTGTCCCGAATCGTCGCATGCGGCAAGTCGCACATGGCGCACCGTACGACAGATCGCATGGAAAATCGCACCATGTGTCTCGCGCTTTATATGTGGCCAATCACTTAGCGACTCGGATATTGTGGCCGGCGATGGCGAGTACGAACCTCAACGAAACCCTCGCGTCCGCCACGTTCAATGGTAAGACACAACAAATCGGCGTTGAATGTTGTGGCCTGCACGGTATTTAACCAGTAGCGTGTATATATTCGTGCGGGGTCAGTGCAGCGCAGTCAAGCTGATAGTGTGGGAAATATCCCGATGGACACGACAAAAACTGCAGTTGCAGCGACACGGAGAGCGTCCCACTACGAGTACAACAGCTAGAACAAGCAACAGAGGAGAAGAGCACATGTAAGCCGCATGGCAGCCAACGAAAATTCGTGACGTAGCCAGATGACGTAGCGTTTTCTTGGTTATTTACAACCCCACCATGATGTCAATGTCGCGAGGTGCTGCGTTTTGTGGTTGGCTGTGCGCACATACTTTAACATTGATTTTAAATATGTTCTAAGTTATATTGGCTGCTGATATTCTGTAGACGATGTGTGTGTGACCACCTAAATCGATCTCACAAGTTATCTCGACTGCAAATTTTTGTGTCAGTACTCCTTTAACTATCCAAAAAAGCCGTCTCCTTATCTAACAAGTCGACTGAAGGGGCACTAACACACTTATCACTAATCCGCCAGATAGCCTGAGCCTCAAAAATCTCTCGCACATCTTTATCCTTGTGCTTCGCAAGAACCCGGCAAGATCCATACACCGGCGCACAGCCGCATTCCTGACAGTACGTTGACAGATGACCGTATTGCCTATTTTTCACGTTTAGGCCATGTTCCTGTAATCGGTCATTAAGACATCTCCCTGTCTGTCCGATGTATTTTTTCCCACAGGACAGCGGAAGCTCATATACAACAGCTTCTACGCAACCCACTGGTGCTTTTCGATGATTCGTAGAGCATCCGGCAGCTGGCTTACGGTACGGGTCCATTAATCGACATATTTTTGCCAGCTTTTGTGGTGCTGAAAAGATCACTTTTGTGTCCACTCGGCTAGCGATTTTCTTAAGACTATGTGCCGTTCTATGCAGGTAGGGCACTACCGCTGGGCACTACCGCTACTACAAAATGGAGGTAGAATATCTCTCGGAGGTAGAATATCACATTTGCTAGCATTAGCGTTGCGTCCCACCGATTATTTTCGCTTACACGCTCATACCAGGAAATCCAGTGTTCAACGTCTGTACCATCGATGCCATTAAGGTCCCTAGGTCTCACGGCTGGGACAAACGACGTAGGTCAGAGTCTGTGGCACCAGGGTGGGGGAGAGGGGCCAGGGGGGGGGGGAGTCATTGTGGCACTTTGGGTGTTGATCATCATGTCAGGGCTCATGCGGCGTTCGCTGCGGAGCTCAGTGTTGGTGCCCCACACCTCCACCAAAATGTAGTGATGTGGAGACAAGCACAAATGTTGTTTATGCAAAGCAAATGCCGAACGCACCAGCTGACACTAAAACATGGTGGCGGAAGTACTCCACAACACCCGTACTTCGTCATTGTCTCGTGTCTGCATGTCCAGCTCTGCTTCGCGAGAATATTCTACTCATCCCTGGAATCAGGTTATTTTCATAGTGCTGTTGTTAAGACATACTCTTGCAACAATGCAAGTTTCTATTTTGGAATTCCAGCAGCACAGAATATTCATTTACAGGATTTTGCTCAATGCTGCTCAATTTAGTGGTTGTCAAGGCTGTGGGAGCATTTCACATTTTCCCCTCATGATGCCGGCGATTCAACAACATTTAGGCCATGTTTTGCGAATTCAGCTCAGTGCTTTCTATGTACACACAAACCTAACCCTTTTTGTCATGTTAGCGCACAGATGGCAGACATCCTCGCCTGCTCTGCAGCACTCGGCTTAGCTTACGTGTATGAAAGCCCATAAAGGAAAGGAAAACCGGCAACAGTTTTCTGGCCTATGTCACACCTGCCTTGGCCTGTCTTGGCTGTTAGGTCTAATCTACAGTGCTTTGCTATGTTTTGGTGACCTAAGCTACAGTTTCGTGCCACATTGACACATACCGTATTTTCCAGTTTATAACTTGCGCCTTTGTATAAGTCGCACCCCTCTCAAAATGGCAGTTTTTCCAGAGATAAGAAACACAAGTTGTAGCGGTGTATGAGAGGCACCTGTTCATTCGGTAAGCGATGCGAAAATTCGTTGAGGATCTGATCGTGAGAAAGTGCTACGAAAATACTTGCTTGAAGTGGCTGCTGCTTCTGCACACATCCTCCGCTAGGCAGTGCTGACCCTGTGCAAGTGCCTTCAAACGTTTAGACAATACTTTTCAGAGGTATTTTATTCCCATAGCATGAACAGTGCTATTGATAGCTTACATGACAATGTTTAGTCAAGGCTATCAAACTCGGCCTCCTCTTGAGTCACAAGAAATGCAGCTACTTCAGGTTGGAGTTTCGCTGGCTCATCACTGTCATATTCTGACTAGCGGATATCCAACTTGCCAACATCACCATAAGTCACGATCAACCCAGCTTTGTGAAGCTCTGCCACAATATTTTCAGAAACTTCAGGTTGGAGTTCCGCTGGCTCATCGCTGACATCTTCTGACTAGCGGGTATCCAACTTACCAACATCACCATCAGTCACGATCAACCCAGCTATGTGAAACCCTGCCACAAAATGTTTTTTTTCTGAAATTGTGTTCCATGCTTCACTAACCCACTTCTCGAAGCGTCGCGTGCACCCCATTTTTGTGAAGTCGCAGATAATTTTTTCTCTGACTTCGAATTTCCTCCCTGATGCTCGGTTTTCATGCTTCACTGCTAATCCAACTGCACGCAGCTTGAATTTCACGTCATAATTTCACCGACTTCACTTTGCATGCAGCGTCATGGCTAGCGAAGCTATGACGACATATGCAAAGTGCGCAGCAACAACGGAAATGAGTGCAAGAAAGTGTGGTTGCTGTGCATGGCAGAAAGTGATGCATAATAGAATGCCATTTGATGCCCGCTCGATACAAAGGGTGTGGCCATAGCATGCAATCCTATTTTGACTGTAAATAATAAGTTGCACCATTGTAGAAGATGCAACGACAAATAATAATAATAATAATAAAATGAAGGAAAAACCACGTCTTATACACTGGAAAATATGGTATTTATTTATTTATTTATTTATTGAGTACCTGCATCGCCTTGGAAGGCATTACAGCAGGGGGGTACATACATATCTACATCAATTTACACTCATTTCAACATACAAAAGGCGGTAAAACTTTGCATTACATTGCATACCTGCAATATTTGATGGGAGAGCATTCCACTCCCTCGTGGTCCTATAAAAAAATTCATAACGCAAGGTGCCGCCTTTAAAAGGAAATTCATGGAGTTTCAAGGCATGGTCTCTTCTACGCAAGATATACGATGATAGTGCAATATATTTGTTCCTGTCAATGCCTGTTGTAGAATAGTAAACACCGTGAAAAAGTGTTAGTCTGAGGCCCTTTCTTCTGTCCTTTAGATTCTGCCAGTGAAGTCTGCGCTTGCCTTTGGGGATGCTGAGGTTTTTATCGTAATTCCCCAGAACAAATCGAACCACCCTATTCTGAATTTTTTCAAGTAAATCGACTAACTGACACCTATAAGGATCCCAGCAGATACAAGCGTACTCAAGTACCGAACGTACGTGAGTAAAATACAGCCGTTCTTTCAATTTACTAAGTAATTGTTTCGACGGATGAAGCCCAACTTTCGTGCCGCCTTCCTTCTTACCTCCTGTACATGCCTGTTCCACCTTAAATCCGAGGTAAACCAAACTCCCAAGTTTTTGCATTCCATAACCCTGCTTAGAGTAACGCTATTTAATTTGTACTCGTATTGTATGAATGTTTCCTTGTAAAGGTTATGTTTAAACATTTTGAAACGTTAAGCGACATTTCCCATTTCGCACACCAAGTTGTAAGTTTATCTAAATCACTCTGAAGTGCATAAAAATCACAATCACTATCAATAAACTAATATACTATGCAGTCGTCTGCAGACATCCTGAAAGATGACGTAATACCACTAGTGATATCATTTATATATAATAAAAATAAGAGGGGCCCGACGAGAGAGCTTTGGGGTACCCCAGAGGTCACTGCAGCAAGATCAGAGGAGATGCCATTGAGAACCACAGGCTATTGTCTATGTGGAAGATATTCAGTTATCCATGCAATTATCTTTTTGTGCAACTTGCAGGCGTGTAATATGCTAATAAGTAGGTCATGAGCCACAACGTCAAATGCTTTACGAAAATCTAGAAAGATGCAACCAATTATCTGCCTTTTGTCTATTGCTAGGGCCAAATCGTGAGTGAATTCTACAAGTTGCGTAGTACAAGAAAAACCCTGCTAAAATTCGTGTTGGTTTGCATTTAATAGATTATGTTTAACTAGATGTGACATAATACAACTATATATAACGTGTTTCATTATTTTACATGTAATACTAGTCAAAGACACTGGGCCTGTAGTTCTCAATGCAGTTTTTAGGCCCATTTTTGTATACAGTCGGTAGGTACGGCACCCTTGTCTAAACATTTTTGGAAAAGACGGCGTAAATACAGGCATAACGACTCACAACAACTACTAAGCATTGCTGCTGCTATATCGTCTGGTCCATTTGCCTTTGCGCACACCTTCCAAAGCAAACTCAACTTCGGGCATTTCTTCATTGCATAGCAAAAAATCGAGACTTACAACCAGAAACTGGCAATTATTAAATACGGGAAAAAATAACTACAAATGTTTCAACTTTGTGCTTGTCATCATCGATTACCCTGCCTAAGTATTCAAGAGGAAGGACAGAATTGTCGTTCTGTCCATTACGCAGAACATACTTCTAAAATTCTTTGGGATCTTCTACCAACTGTTCCCCAAGACGAGCAAAATAAGATTTCTTAGCTGATTTGACTGAATTCTCAAAATCAAACTTTAGCCTCTTTAGTTTGGTTAAGTTCTCCATGGACCTGTGTTTGATAATTTAAGTATACCCTCCGCACCCTGCGCAGCAAGATGCGCTGTTCCTGCCGAAACCACGGTTTATCTTTATCACATTTAGATGTGGTGGGGATGCGCGACTCTCGCGCGTCCCGTGATATCTTGTTTGCCCGCATGGCTCCTGTCTTCTGCAGTTCGGCGTCGCCGCGTGGCCTGGCGCCCGCGGCGGTCGAAGTGGTTGAGGCGAAGTGCGAGAGATGGCGCGAGTATTGCGCTGCTAGCGCCGCCTGACGGCAGGGTTACTTGGGGGTGCAGGAAAGATAAGGGTCGCTCTTGGGCGGCGGGCCGGTGAGTGCGAGCGCCGATCCATGCTTCTGCGAGACCGCCTCGCGTGGCCTGCCTTCAAACGCGCCACCGTTCGTGTGACCGTACGCGTGAACGACCAGGCGTTGGGATCCAGCATGGGGCGAACATATTTGCTCGCTATCCGGTCACGGTGAGTCGGACTTCCTAAATTTGTCGCGCGCCCATCGGCATGTTTTGTGGATAGCAACTCGGCTAGCAGACATTGATCTATGAAAGGTGCAATAAATGCCCTTGTGACTGTTTGCACTACTGTGTTGTCGTTCCTTTGTCTCAAAAGCACGGAGGAGAACCCCACATCTGGCGCCCAACGTGGGGCCTCTTGGGGCATCGGACGATAGATTTAAGTTTTGCTTCGTTCGAGACCTTTGTTTGAACCGAAGCGTAGGGCTAGCGTGGATTTTGATCGCTAGCGTTGGCGGCGTGCTTTCTTGAGCGAGGAGACGGTGGCTGTAGTGTGTTTGAACATGTCAACATGCTAAGCCTTTTCGCAAGTGTTTTTTTGTAATGGCATTCATCGGTACGAGAGCCACGTGGTCTGCATCCTGGAAGAGCGAGGCTCAGCGCCCACGGAGCATTGCCAAGCCTGAAGCGAGTGAGTACAGAAGCCTCGTGGGTGGTCCGAATTTCTTATCTATAGCTTCTTCTATCTCTTTGACCCGGATGAAGTCGGGGCTCTGGGAGCCGGGTGGCCGCAGGCCACGGGTGCCACTACGGGCTGACTGGTATTGCGGCCTGGCACCGGGCGCTCCGACACCGTCTGGGATGGTGGGCGCCGTCAACTCGGATGCTGTGTGGACCGAGCGGGGTAGGACCACCTAACAGAGCTGACGTCTCCTCGCGGCTGCCTGTTTTGCGCCCATTCTGGGTGTTGTTTTTTGGATGCCGGTTGTTGTCAGGGTGGCGACGCTTTAGGCCTAGGCTTTACGGAGCTGCCTGTCGCACGTGGAGGGACACAACCTGGTGGACCGTGGCGTTGAGGTGTTGCACTTTGCTTCCTTCATTCTAGTTAACCTCGCACGAATTGATATTACTCGTTCGACTCAAGGAAGCAAGCTTCGTTCACGTGAACTTAGCATCTGAGTAGCCGCCCAATCTTCTGCTAGCCGAGTTGAACATCGTACCATGTGGGCGATGCGCATGCAGAATTCCTCTCCCTTGCATTACTGTAGTGTTTGCCGAGTGTGTTGAGTGTACGCAGCGTCATTGGAGTCACCCCTGGTTTGCCGTCACCTGCACATCGTCTGCGCTGCTGCCCCGAACTACGATCGAGCCACCGGGCAATGGTGCTGTGGCGCGTTCGGCGCAGCGACTTCGGCGGCTGCCTGTATCCAGCTCGCAACCCTCGACGGCGGAGAAAAGAGCCGGCGATCATTGACAGCTGCGGCGGCTCTTGCCAGCAGGGCGCGTCGGCGCTTGCTCGTACCGACTACTGCGTCGTCGTTTCCGGAGTCCTGGCCTGGAATCGTGCCGTCGAGTCTGCAAAGCTGCTGCTGTGACCGGCGGAGGCCAGCGGTGTACCCAGGGATAATGTCGGCTCGCATGCTCTGGACAGCATGTGGACATTTCGTCGGCGCGACCACTGTTGCATGTGCTACCTTGTTCGCGAAGCACGTGTTGATGTTAGAGCGAGTGACATGTTTCGCCGGAATATGTAGTCATTTAAGGTTGGGGGGATGTGGGGCTGCGCGACTCTCGCGCGTCCCTTGATATCTTGTTTTCCTGCATGGCTCCTGTCTTCTGCAGTGTGGCGTCGCCGCGTGGCCTGGCGCCCGCGGCGGTTGGAGTGGTTGAGGCGCAGTGCGAGAGATGGCGCGAGTGTTGCGCTGCTCGCGCCGCCTCATGGCAGGGTTACTTGGGGGTGCGGGAAAGATATGGGTCGCTCTTGGGTGGCGGGCCGGCGAGTGCGAGCGCCGATCCATGCTTCTGCGAGACCGCTTCGCGTGGCCTGCCTTCGAACGCGCCACCGTTCGCGTGACCGTACGCGCGAACGACCAGGCGTTGGGATCCAGCATGGGGCGAACATTTTCGCTCGCTATCCGGTCGCGGTGAGTCGGAGTTCCAAGATTTGTCGCGCGCCCATCGGCATGTTTTGTGGATAGCAAGTGGGCTAGCAGGCATTGATTTATGAAAGGTGCAATAAATGCCCTTGTGATTGTTTGCACTACTGTGTTGTCGTTCCTTTGTCCCAAGAGCACGGAGGAGAAAACCCCACAGATGAAAGCATCCGAGTCAGAACGAATTTATCTAGAAGATAAAAGAGCTTTTCTTTAAAGCTTTCCCACAGCTGTTCAATCCTTAAATCATTTGCTAATGTGTCAAACGTTGGCAAGTACGAATCTAACGACTGATTTATAGAACAGTAATGAGCCTTACTGTACAAAAACACTCTTCTAGACGGTTTCTTCACCACTGGCACATTTGTAACACTAACGTCAGCAATAAAAATGTTATGGTTGCTCAATCCAGGTAGTGCATGAACGTCTGATACAATACCAGACCCATTACACAACAGCAAGTCCAAGGCATGACCAGTACCATCGTCATGCGATGCACTGAGGACATGTTGAAATGCATGAGTGTCCATTAGATCAAAAAACGAGTACAAACAACCATGAACAGAATTCCTAGGAACTGCACATGACCAATCAATTTCAGGTAGGTTAAAGCCCCTCTGATCAAGACACGGTCATTTTTCGAACACTCCAGAAAGTCAGAAAGCGCTTGGTGTACGGTAGGAGGAGCCAAACACCATGCTTTCTCCATTTACCAGCCGAGTCCTACAAAAAACTGCCTCGATATCAAGTAGTGGGGTTGCCACAAGAACGCAATGTATACTACCATTTACAAGAATAAAGACACCTCCACCGTGAGAATTTCGATCGCGTTGAAAACAGTGGTAGCTTGCCGGAAAAATTTCAGGATCAAAAACCGAAGAATCCAGCCATGACTTGGTGCCCAACACCACCGTGGGCTGTAGGGTATGTAGCAGACTTTGAAATTTGTCAATTTTATTCTTTATGCTCCTGCAATTTATGATTAGAACCCTGAGAGGCAATCCTGTTGTACACTTATGCAAAGGTCACTGCTGAACTACATCTCCCGTTGCCCTATTGAGCCGAAAGCGCTTTCCCCGCAGATGAAGCGTATTATGCTTCAAAACAGCCTTGTCCCCTTCCCGCTTGTTCAACTTCGCAGTCCCATAGTTTCTTTTGTCCCTGACAGATTGTGAAAAATCTTCAGATATGTTATGTGTTACGTGTCACAAGCAGTGACGATGTAACTGCTCTTCAGTCTGACCTGAACGCTATTGTGGTGTAAAACATGGCTAATGGAACTTTACATCACAAAATGTAAATCTCTTCGCGTATCCAGAACTTGCTACAGTATCCCCACTTATTCCTTAGATCATGTCCTCTTAGAATCGGTAGGCTCGTGCAAGTACCTTGGTGTACACATCACTTCCACTCTCACTTAGTCTATACATATCGCATACATAATTAACAATGCTAATCGTATCCTTGGTTACATCCGCCGCAACTTTTCTAAAGGGCCCTCATCCCTCAAACAGCTGTTGTACAAAACATTAATACTAGAGTACGCCGCATCCATCTGGGACCCTTATCATGAAAACCTAATACATTCACTAGAAATGGTCCAAAATAACTCGGTTCGCTTCATTCTTTCCAACTATAACAGGACCACTAGCATATCTTCAATGAAATGAAGCCTTCATCTACCATCCCTAGCCTGACGTCGCAAAGCGTTTCATATCTATCTGTCCCATTAGATGTTTCATCATCTACACTTGTGTAGCGAGTTAATCCCTCCCCCTTGTCACCTATCGTCGCGATTAGATCATGCCTACAAGGTCGGTGTCCCATTTTGCAGAACTAACGCTTTCTTTCGGTCATTTATACCTCGTACAGCAGCAGAGCGGAACCACCTTCCGGCACTGACAGCCACCATCAAAGATTACCAGCTTTTCAACAATACCTTAGCTAATATTGTATGAGTAGACACACCTGTTAACTTTTTATTGCAATACTCCTGTTCCTTGTATCACATTTCCTATTTTTTCTTGTTTTGCATGCCTGTAACCACTCCCCTCTCCAATGCCACTGACCCTGAGGGTATATGAAATAAATAAATAAACTGGTGCCTTTGAGTTTGTAAGTATTCAACAGCACCGATTGACGGGATTTATAGGAACAAAATTTTGCTATGACTGGACGTGGCTTCCCTGTCGCATAGGGATGCGCACGTTCAGTACTCAGGCCTGTGATGCCAAGCCTGCTTCTGCATAATTCTGCAATAAGTTCTTCAGATTCGGCTGCTGTTTCTTTCAGGGATGAATCATCCAACCCATGGAAGACCAAATTGTTCCTTCTTTGCCTGTTTTCGATATTGTCAATCTTTTGGGTGAGAACCGTCAGTGTAGCACGATCACCCTGTTGTTGGTCTGCCATTGTTGCGAGAGCATCGCGTACGTCATCGAATTTGCCAATCTTTTAGTGACAAAATACAAGCCTTCGAGTCTGGGACATCTAGGCTCAACTGGTTTTGTTTTTCTTCGATAGAATTTAACCTCGACATCATTTTACTTTGACCATCTAGGAGCTTTGAAAATTGCACATCAGTTGGCCCTGGGCTAACTTCAATATCTCAGCCATACAGTAATACAAGCAGCAAATAACGCACTGAACTACGAAAAACAACAAACTGCCGTGTCGGCTTCCTTCTTTTCGAATGCGACCGAGATGCAAACATAGAAAACAGCACTTGGGGCGGAACCGGCATGACAGAATACGGTGTCTTACAAAAGATTTCGAGAGCACCAACCTGTGTAAGCAGTAGGAAACTGGTAAGCGCTTCCACCATGCTGCCGGTTTCACGCCCCATCGCCGAATGCCGTTGCAGACTATTTGTAGCTAAAGGTGACAGTCAGTGTCACGGGGTGCACATTGTTGCATACTTTAGTGACAGAAAACGTCGAATTCGGTTGTGGGGATGCGTACTTGAAGTGTTTCCGAACAGAAGTCAAGCAGTGATCGGCTCGAAGGGCGCACCAGGCGCACATCGTCGTGAATGGATGCTAGATAAACCGCTGAAGAAATATCCGCCGGGGTCCTCGGTTGCAAACTGCCACCACGAAGGGTTGTTGCAAGCATCGCTGCTGAGAAACCGTGCACCTAGACAACCTGCGTAAGCAGTAGGAAACTGGTAAGCGCTTCCGCCATGCTGCTGGTTCCACGCCCCCGTAATAGGTTCCACGTACCTATTATCGGCAACTGTATGGCTCCCAGGAAGCTGAGAAACCATTTCACCAGTGAAAGCAAGGCTTTGGGGGACATCCTAAACAGCGCCAACTTTCTTCACTGCCGTCATGTTAACAATATTGTGCACCCAGGTCACGTTTGCGATATCGAGCAAAATCGAAGCGTTTAGGTGTCCAAAACTTTGGTCATCATTATACGTCGGGTCAGTAGTGAAGGTGGTGGTGCCACAAGAATGATGTTAACATAACCGAGCAAGTACAAAAATAGGTTGGGGGCAGTTAACAAATTCTTCATCTTTGGGCTGTCTTGTTTATGAGCCATGTCATGGCAATGAAACTTACTCACCAAGACCAGAACTGTCAATTATATGTGCAATATAAATTTATATTTTTCCATTTCAAATGCTTTGAGAAATTTCAACAGAAGCAAATTTCAAATAGCATAATATTAAAATGTATTCACTATTCACACAAGCCTAAACATTTCACAATTATAAGTGTTTCATTATGCTGATGAGCAAAATGAGAACAAGGTAAAAGCGGGAGCCAACGTTTCGGTAAGTGGAGTTGCCTTTTTCCAGGCAAAAGAAAGGACGAGTCCACTTGTCGAAACGTTGGCTCCCGCTTTTACTTTGTTAATAATAATATTTGGGGTTTTACGTGCCAAAACCACTTTCTGATCATGAGGCACGCCGTAGTGGAGGACTCCGGAAATTTTGACCACCTGGGGTTCTTTAACGTGCACCTAAATCTAAGCACACGGGTGTTTTCGCATTTCGCCCCCATCGAAATGCGGCCGCCATGGCCGGGACGCTTTTACTTTGTTCTCGTTTTGCTCATCGTCTTGAATTTCCATCTCCCGCCTTCCCCTGTTAATTCCCTCATTATGCTGATGACACTCTCCTTAAATCTGGGCATTTTAATTCTCAAGAAGCTACAAATCAGTATGAATCCCGACAATTTATACAGAGCGAAGCTGGCGAGTTTTAAAAAGCCTCTTATTTGTTGCAGATAAGGGATAAATAGTGCAAAACAAAAAAAGGAAGGCAGTGTTGCTTGCAACTGTTTAACAGTCAGGAAAGTTGCAAGAACAAGTAGCCCAACAGTATATTTTATTTATTTATTTATGTATTTATTAGAAATACCTACATTGCGAAACAGCACTATTAAAGGGAGGTTATACAGTTAAAGCTTGATCTAACTTGTCTATTCTTCTTTCGGAGCCGGCTTAATCGATGAGGCGAACGTGGACACTCATGGTCTTATTATGCCAGCATCTAACATATTGTTACGTGTAGAAAGATACAGACGGAAGAGGCTATTTACAAGCTATTTACACTGGACTGGAGCCAGAGCACCAGGCCGACATTTTTCTCACGCCAAGGGCACAGACCCACTTCGTCGTCGTTCTCGCGGCGGCTCGTCTCTCGGGTATCTACCGATAATATCGTAATAATATTTTAGGTCTTGCTTTTCAACCAAAGTTTCTTCTCACGGGACATGCTGTAAGAGTATCTCCTGACCAGTTTAACATCTTTCAGCTTGAAAAGGACAAAACATTTTGTTGTTACTGGTGGATAGTTGCCTAAACAGACAAGTTCGTTATATTTGCGATGGACGTCTTCGCACATACCAGGGTGGTCCGGGAAGTGTTCCTGGGAAGTGTACATCAGGGAAGCCCACAGTTACTTCATTGTTCCAATAAACGTTTGACTTCAGGGTGTTTATATGGGGCCTTGAAACTAAAAATTTGTAGTCGCACTGTTTTATTATGAGGGCGTTGCTGTCAACATTCTGGCCTTGATAAGAGACGCTTGCTCTCGTCCTATCAAAGCTTTCCACTTATATCGGCCTTCCTCGAATAATTTCTTCTCTCTTCACAATTGCCTCATTTATGAAAGACATGGTTGCACGATTATTCACAAATGCGTCAATATCTTCACTATTTATCGTTTGCTTGATATTGACACATGTATTTGTTTATGTTTCTCCGTTGACTGCTTTTCACCGACTAGCAAATGTTAAACTTTATTGCCCACCGCAAGACATGCCTGCATGATTTGGAATTTAGGCGAATGTTATCGTTCATTCTATCTGTTGTGTATCTCCTCGCCGAACCATGTATTATCAGACTGCATACGTGACACGAATTGTGTAGTAGTTTCTGGAAACTGTGCGGGCACCAGCAATTACACTAGAGCCTTTGACGAGTGATGTGTAAAAGCCGACGCATTTGACCCGCTGATCAGATTCCGACGATCACAGGCTGTGTTTGCCGCTATCCTTGTGTTTGAGTGTAACTTGCTTTTGTGGGCACAGACAGGTTCACCCAATAAAAAGTTAGTTAAATTATTCAGTTTTGCTGCTGTGTTCTTCCCGACCGTCACTACTATGTGACATCTGGTGGATGTGCTTGTGCGTTCATGTACCGGACACCCCCGCAAAGCCACAATCCAAGCCCGTGACCCAAAGACCACACCAACTTCCCAAACCATCGAGCAAGCCGCAGGCTACAAAACCTGCCCGCAGAGAGCACAGACTTCCAGCTGAGATGACCAAGAAAAAGTTTGCCAATTCGACAACCCCAATGGCAGCCCCAGCGTCCCCCATTGTGCTGCAACAGCCCAGGGAGCTACCAACCTTCCACGGATCCTCCTTTGAAGGCCCGGAAAACATGCTGAAAACACACGAAAGGGTCGCTGTATTCAATAGCTGGAACTCCAACGACAAGCTACGGCATGTGTACTTTGCCTTAATAGACTCCACCAGGATGTGATTTGAGTACCGGGAATTGACCCTAATGACATGGGACCTGTTTCACAAACGCTTCCTGCAGACCTTCATGAGTCTCCTGTGCAAAGAGCGAGCCCAAGCTGGGCTGGAAACACTCACGCAGCTGCCCTATGAGAACATAGCAATCTTCAGCGAGGACATGTCGCACCTGTTTCGCCACGCCGACTTGGATATGCCTAAGGAAAAGAAAATTCCGTTCCTCGTGTGTGGGGTAAAGCAAAAGCTCATTGCCGGACTTATGCACAGCCCACCCAAGACTGTAGCAGAATTTCTGACGGATGCTGCGACAATTGAGAAAACGTTAGAAATACATGCAAGACAGTACCATCGCCGCTCGACGCAAGACAGCATATACCTTCAAGCACTCTGCTCTGATGATCTATTGGAGATCATAAGGTCAGTTGTACGAAAGGAACAACAAAAGATGTTCCCAGTATTGCAATCCCAAGTGAATTCGAATGCTGGCGTGGTCCAAGAGGAAATCCAGCAGTCACTAAGAGATCCTGGACCGCCACAACGTCAGCTGGATATGATCACTTACGCTGCCATAGCCAGCCATCATGGTCCCCCTACGCACCGAGGCCAGAGCCTCATGACGCCACGATTCTGTTGCCAGATGCCGCCACCCTGCCCACCTGTAGGCTGGCGCAACGCCCCAAGGAAGACAGACATTTGACATGCCCCCTACCACAATCCACTCTGCTATCACTGTGGGGAAGCCGGCCACATCTACCGCTGCTGCCCATATCGTGAGATGGGACTATGAGGGTTTGCCGTGAATGCATCATGCCTGCTGCAAGTTCAAAGTCCTCATGATATCGCTAACTAGCTCACCACCACTCAGTGGAGCCCTCGACGACTGTCCCGTTCACTATCACCAGACCGCTACCTGTCACCGCAGCACCAACCATACACTGGCCCAGCCCGGGGCTGGTCTGTCAACCCATATCCGAAAAACGAAAAGCAACCGATGGAGGTGCGGTTGCTAGGGTGGTTGCTTGGGCTAGTTGGTAATTCATGATAAAAAAATAGTATACGGTGCGAAGGACAAGAACTGCGAAAGACGACATACACTGCGCTGACTTCCAACAATATTTTATTGTGTTGCCACATCGTGTGTATATATACAAGAGGGGGCACACACAGAAAATGAAAGGCTGTCACTAGGGGTGTTCTAACAGCAAGTCATTGTATTAAGAACATGGTCACTTGAAAAAAAAAGACAAACATTACGATTTCTATCTGTTGAGATACATGACTTCACTAGGGGTCAGCACTATAGAGGGGGCACTAATGCACCCACTACCCAGTTTTCTGATGAAATCAGCTTCTATAATTTCCTGGATAAGCTGTGAGCTGTGTCTCGCTAAAACTTCCGTATCTTCAAAGAGGGGCACACAGTGGCAGTCCCGGCAATGGATGCCCAAGGGGCCTTGAACAGTGTTATGGTTGTTCTTGCAGTGCTCTCTTAAACGATCGTTTAAGCACCTGTCTGTCAGTCCAGCATATTTACTGCCACAAAACAGGGGAGTTTGGTAAACCGCATTCGTTGTGCATGTTGCAAAACGTTTTCTGTGCCCGACAGAGCAACAACTCTGACGTGATTTAGGCGACACAATTACAGAGCCTTGCCAGCTTTTTCAGGGCTGAGAAAACGACTGTGATTCCTGCACGCTGCCCAATATTTTTTGGCCTATGGGAGACATCATGCACATACGCTAGCACTGCAAACCTGCGTCTTTCAACCGGCTGGTTCCTTGACTGTGCGGGCTCATCACGTATTGTGCGCCTCAAAAGCTGTTCCGCTATGGCTGAAATTAAGGCCTAAGGGTAGCCAGCCCAAGAAAGGCAATCGACCTGTGCAGCATGACTATGTTGCATCTCCTGTGAGCAAGATTTATTGAGGCTGTTAACGAGGCATAACTTTATAATACGTCGTTTAACAAGCTTTTAGTGTGCGGAGTTAAAGGGCAAGAGTGGCTTTTTACTTCTTGGTTCGAAGCCAAATGTTTGTTAGCAAGGCACAGCCTGAGATCTAGAAAGCGCAAGGAATCATCAATGGGGACCTCATGCGTAAGTTCTAGAGGCTGCAGCTCTTTCTTAAAGATCTCTAGGACTCCCGAAGCAGCAGGCTCGAACTGATCAAACGGTCGAAGATCCTCTATCGAAGAAAAGATGCCAAAAAGATTATGTCGATGACATATCAACAAGACGCTGCCACTCTGACGATGCCTAGAGGCAAAGAATATGGCAACAAAAGAACACCTGACGAGGTCAACATGAAGCAGCCGTGATCCGATGCCAAGACCCAATTGGAACGCAAGACAGAGAACTACCGACCTCGATGTGCTTCTCGATGGCCATGCAGTCACCGCCTTAGTGGGCACAGGAGCCGGTTACTCTGTCATCAGTGGATTGTTCGCCACCAAGTTGAAGAAAATTAAGGCTGCATAGCAAAGCTCTCAAATCCTGACAGCTGCAGGACACCTAATAATATCAACCGGAATCTGCAGAGCAAGAATTACCGTTCATGACCGGACCTACCCTGCCACCTTCATTATCCTCCAACAGTGTTCACGAGACGTCATTCTTGCATGGACTTCCTGAACCAACATGGCACAATCATCA
The DNA here is from genome assembly GCF_050947875.1 of Dermacentor variabilis. NCBI lineage: Eukaryota > Metazoa > Arthropoda > Arachnida > Ixodida > Ixodidae > Dermacentor > Dermacentor variabilis. The sequence goes on from NW_027460357.1 coordinate 2,531,085, forward strand.
ACCTGAAGTCGAAGTCAACAACACAATGCAAATATCAAGCGACACTGCCGGAGAGCTCTCGTAGTCACTATGCCTTGATTGTGCTCAAAGATCAAGTGAGCAACCCGCCTCGCTCCAGCATTGTCATTTGTAACTTTATCTTGGATTGTAGCGCGAAGTGACACGGACACAGACTAGAAGCACACAGGATGAGCGCTAACTCTCAACTAAATATTTATTGAAACGAAGAACACACACACACACACACATATATATATATATATATATATATATATATATATATATATATATATATATATATATATATGTTCTTTGTTTCAATAAAAATTTAGCTGAGAGTTAGCGCTCGTCCTGTCTACTTCTAGTCTGTGTCCGTGTCACTTCGCGCCACACTCCAAGACCATGTTACTGTACCGACTCGCCCAACTTTCTATCCTTTTTTCATTTGTGTCGGCACCAAAACATCCACAGACCTAAATGGCGTCATCGAGGGCGACCATTGTCTATTGCTCGACCATGAAATTTGCGTTGCGCGATGGATCACACTGCTGCATCGATGGGGGTGGCAGAAAGTTAGGTGGGCAGATGAGATTAAGAAGTTTTTAGGGACAACGTGGCCACAATTAGCACATGACCGGGGTAGTTGGAGAAGTATGGGAGAGGCCATTGCCCTGCAGTGGGCGTAGCCAGGATGATGATGATGATTATGACTGCGTTAAGGAAAACCGGAAGTGATGCTATGACCAACTTGAAGCAGAAGTTCAAGCATGTCATCAAGTCCACGACGATCGCATGCCTCGAGGGAATTGTGGAAGCCAGCAATGCATTTGTCCTCTCGAATTCTGCTGCATCTACCTCGATGACCATAGCCCTGAAACCAATCTTCGACATAATGCCAAGTCTCCCCATGAGTAAGCAACAACAGCTCGAGTCTTCTCCGACAATACAAAGACTGCTTTTCAACGTCATCAAGGACTTGGCAAACACAGTGTCAAAGCATGGCACAATAATCAAAGAAGCCACTTGACCATTCTGTCAGAGCTCTTACCGAGTGTCAACACGAGAACGAGAAGCTTAAGGCAACAAATTGATCAAATGTTGTGCAACATCATCATCCAGTCATCGAAAAGCCCGTGGGCATTTCCTGGGGTCTTAGTGAGGAAGAAGGATGTAATTCTGCGCTGCATCAATTAACTATGCAAAATAGAAGTGAGGCGTGCAGACAGGACACAAGACACGCCTCACTTCTATTTTGCATAATGAATCCTTACCAACTAGCTCAGCTTTCTGTCGTTCTATGCATCGATTAACACCACTTGAAAAAAATAATAAAGAAAGACGTATACTTCCTCCCACGGTAGACGATGCATTAGACTGACTCTGCAATGCTAAGTACTTTCGTCGATGGATCTGAAGACTGGTTATTGGCAAATTGAAGTCGACGAAATGGATAGAAAGAAGACCGTTTTTATCACGCAAGACAGCCTCTTGGAGTTCAAGGTGATGCCATTTGGACTTTGCTCTGCACTTGCAACGCTCTAGTGCGTGATGAACAGTCTTGGCAGGATTGAAGTGGCAGACTTCTCTTGTCTACTGGGATGACATTGTTGTGTTTGCCACCAATTTTGAAGGTCATTCAAGGCATCTTCAGACCTTCAGACAGTACTAGAGGCAATCAGGCACTTAGTATGGACTCACGCTGAAACCGGCGACGAAGAACTTCTGTTCCTAGGCCACATCATCAGCAAGTCCGGAGTCAGTCCTGACCCACAGAAGACAGCTGTCATAGCTAAGTTCCCACAGCCTGTCGACAAGAAGGCAATAATTGGAAACGTTGGTTGCGCTTTTTAGACAATCACAAGGAAGGTAGACAGGACGGGCGCAAACTAACAACTGAGGTTTATTCAAGAAAAACACTTAAATATTAGACCAAGCCAGCGCAGGCGCTTCAGTGCACAGATTTCTTGGCCTGTGTGCCTGTTACAGGTGCTTTTTGAGAGACTCTTATAGCATTGCGGAGCCATTAATCCACATCATGAAATCTGACATCGACTTTAAATGGGAAACGTGGCACTATGACACATCTCAGAAGCTGAAGTAACAGTTGCAGTCACCGCAGATGCTTTCACACTTCAACAAGGATGTCAAGATGGAAATCCACACCGACGCAAGTAACGTAGGCCTCGGTGTCGTGCTAGTTCAAAGAAAGGATGGAGTAGAAAGCATAATAGCTTATGCTAGCCAGTCACTGTCACAAGTAGAAGCGAAGAAAAGAGTGCATTGCCATCATTTGGGTTATGGTGAAATTTCGGCCTTACATATATGGTAGGCACTTCAAAGTGGTAAGCAACCACCACGCCTTTTGTTGGCTGGCAAACTTAAAGAGTCCTTCAGGTCGCCTAGCATGATGGAGTCTCAGCCTCTAGGAATTCGGCATCAGTGTGATGTATAAATTTGGGAGGAAGTATTCTGACACCAACTGCCTGCTGCACAGCCCTATTGACCTGCCACCGCAAGGCGAACTGGACGACTATGCCTTCCTAGGAATAATAACTGTAGGCGACTTTGCCGAACAGCATTGAGCAGACCCAGTGTTATGAAGCCTTGTGGAGTACCTAGAAAGCAAGACCTCACCAGGGCATTTTGGCATGGACAGTCTTCATGTTGCTTGTGCAACGACGTCCTCGTAAAAAGGAACTCCCTAGTTTGCCCAAACTAGCTTCTCGTTGTGCCAGCAGCACTCCTTGGCATCTTAATTACTACAAAACTAACCCGGGCAACACATAATAAGGTTTTAGCAGATGTCTGAGGTCACTGGGATTCATCAAAAGGAATCCTTGTCACCACCCTATGTTAGACAACGGGCCCACGAAACATATGTACACAGAAAGCTCGAATACGCTGCGTGTTTTTGGAACCCCTATCAAATTTACCTCATTAACACTGCTGAAGCGGTCCAGAACTGCGCAGCACGATTTGCATGTTCTAATTATGACTACGAGCACAGCATCAGTAAAATAAAGCACTCCCTCAGTCTTTCTACTCCAGCATACCAACGTCGAATTGCCCTACTCTATTTCACAGAATGTACATTTTTGAATTTACGTGGAACGCTCCTTCTCCTGCCAATTCGCACTTCTAGCCGTCTTTTCAATTCATTGAACGTTCAGTGTCTTGATGGTTTTACTAAAGCCTTTAATAACTCGTTCTTGCCGATTGCTATTGCAGAATGAAATAACCTACCTGAATTGGTCATGCTTGAACATGATCATGTAAAATTTCGTGATTTATTATCCACACAACTTATGTAATCCTTCTACTTACTACAGTTCACCTTTCTTTTTGTTTGTTTCAAGCATGCCTTGTTTTTCAGTTTTGCGTCTTTGTACCAAGCGTCCTTGAATTGTTTTTCGCTCCGCCGTTTGGATGCTGTGTAACATTCTTTTTCTAGTATGTCTTAGCGATCCCTGTTTGACCATGTGTATCCTGTTGTTTTTTAGCTGCTTTTTGTTCATTTTAATGACTTCTCGCATGCTTCCCCACTTTGTGTTACTGATGAATTATAGTGTATTCTGTTGATGTACTCCCCCCCACCCCCTATGTTATACCCCAAGCAGCGGCCTTTAAGGGAATAATAAATCATGATGATAGTGTTGTTGTTGATGATGATGATGATTTGTTGGAACCCTTGTGTCAACATCTGTAAACAAGTGGATCATCATGGCCACCAACTAACCACCTTACCCGCTACGCCAAAATGAAAGCTCTGCCGAAAGATAGTGTAGCTGAACTCGCTAAATTCTTTGTCGAGAATATTCTGCTGCGACATGGTGGCCCAGAAGTCCTCATCATGGGCAACAGAACGAGCTTTATTGCAGGGCTCACCCAAGGTATTCTACAATACAACCAGACAAGCCACAGGAGGACGACTGCCTACCAACCACAGATGAATGGTCTTACGGAATGCCTGAACAAGACCCTCGATGCGGACATGCTTGCAATGTACATTGACATTGAGCACAAGACATGGGATGTGGTCCTGCTATTAGTAACCATCGTTTTCAACACAGGGGTGCAAGAAACAACGCGCATGACGCCGTTCAAGCTGGTTTATGGCAGGAACCTGATGACAACTCGATGTCATGCTGCCGCATGTCACCGACGAAGAGAATCTCGATATTGCTGCCTATCTCCAGCATTCTGAAGAAGCCCGACAGCTCGCCCGCCTGCCCATCAAGAATTAGCAGAGGACCGACAGCTGGCACTACAATCTTTGACGATGCTACGTGGAATACCAGCCCAGCAACCGCGTTTGGGTTTGGGCCCCGACACGCCGATGAGGACTTAGCGAGAAGCCTTCATGCCGCTATTTCGGACCCTACAAGATAATCCAATGCATTGACGCACTCGACTATGAGGTCATGCCAGACGGCATTCGGAAATCACAGCAGCACCCTGCATGACCTGAAATAGTCCATGTTACTAAATAGTTGAGCTGTTCTATCAGCGCTAACAAACTTTTGGACTTCATTTCTTTGTTGCTTTGGTTCTTCATGTTTACTAAGTGTGCTTTTGTTTTTCGTTTTCCTGTTATGTTAGTAGCAGCGGGACGATGCTGTTGAATAGAGGGGCATTGACACGTGTACTTGTTTGCCTTTTTCAGGTGACCTCTTTTCACTGGATGAAAAACGTTAAATGTTATCGCTCAGCGCAGGAGGCGCCTGCATGTACAAAAATTTCTCGAATGTTTAGATGGTTATATCCGTTGTCTGTTGTCACTGAAGCTTGTGTAATCTGATTGTATGAGCGGCGTGAATTATGAAGTAGTTTCTAGAGACTACTCAGGTACCAGCGATTACACTAGAACTTTCAACGAGTGATGTATAAAAGTCAATGCGCTTGACCCATTGATCAGATTCCCATGATCACTGACTGTATTCGCCGCTATCGTTGTGGTTTGAGTAAGTTGCTTTTGTGGGCACAGGTCCGCCCAATAAAAAGTTGGTAATGTTATTCACAGTCTTGCTGTTGGGTGCAGTCAGAAAGAAAATCTTTATTCCAGTGGAATACCTTGGTGTCTAAGTTAAGTTTGCTTAATTTAAGAAGAAGCAAGTCATGCGCCATCCCATAAAAAGCTTTAGCAAAACCCAAGAATATGCAATCAGTGTCAGAGCTGATGTTGTTATTTATAAAGAGATCATTAGAAAAAAATAATAGCTGCATTTCACAGGAAAAAGCTTTCATGAAACTATGCTGGGAGTTACTGAATAAAGAATTTCCTTCTAAAAATTTAAATAAATGAGAATAAATAACATGCTCAAGAAGCTTGCATGGGATGCTTCTAAGTGATCATCATCATCACCAGCCTGGCTATGCCCACTGCAGGGCAAAGGCCTCTCCCATACTTCTCCAACTACCTCGTCATGTGCTAACTGTGGCCATGTTGTCCCTGCAAACATCTCAATCGTCAACCTAACTTTCTGCTGCCCCCTGCTATGCTTCCCTTCTCTTGGAATCCAGTCCATAACCCTTAAAGGGACCGTGAAATGATTTTGATGATTTTCTACAAATGTACTAAGTCGTTAGAGTAGGCCCTTCTGATCATTAATTGATGCATCTAATTTGCTCCGCGTAAAGTTACTCGCTTTACGCAGAGCATTTAGATGCATCACATCTCGCATCTTAGCACACTGCTCGGCGGAATTTTCAGCCGCCCCTACCCATATGACGTAAATCACCCAATTGACGTCATGTGGGCGAGCAATCGGATTGGCTGCCCAGGGTACGTCATCGATAATTTTTCCACCTTTACGTTGAACAAATGATGTTTGTAATAGTTGGAATGTTAGTTAATTTGTTTCTTTAAAAAGAAAGCAACAAAAAGAGAATGCACAAGAACGATTTCTCACTACACTTAAGCACTTCCGGCACTCAGCAAGCGTTATCTGCTTGTGTTACAACGTGCTCCATTTTGACGAGAGCTCCGTGGTCAGAGTTGGTCTCAGTCTTTTTTGCGAGCACTATGATCCGACTTTGTTGCGTTGTGGACTGCAAACGTAGCGACTGGCAATATGTCAAGCTGCAACATCGTGTCCCTCTGCAAGGCAGCGGATGAGTGGACTCGCTGCAGCGCATTGGACTGCCGCTATCTGATTGGCGCCTGGATTTGCGTGTTTGCGGCCATCACTTTACACCGGAAGATTACTAACTCAATAGCGTTTCACGACTCCCGTATTAGGGTATAACGCAAGCACAAGGGGACAGGGCCTGGCCGTGTCCCCTTGCGTGTGAGCAGAAGGATGAGCACACGGATGAGCAGAAGCGCAAATGTGAATGGTCTGCACGGTGCAGCCACCTGGAGGCACAGAGCTCAACCACACAAAGTAGCAGTAACAAAATGTATTCTTCTTTGCTGCTGGTGTAAATTTTTCACAGGAGCGTAATCATTAACACATTGTTTTTGTATATGTTTAAAATGTTTTACACTTGGTTGGAGCAATATTAGCTCTTTGTTTGGCTGGTTAAGCTCTGCGCCAATGGGTGGCTGGACCGTGGGGACTGATCAGGCAGCTCATGTCTATGCTAAAGTTCCTTCATCAGCTTGAGTTTATGCCTCCGCCGTTCCGTCAAAACGCGTGGCTAGCCTGTGGTTACCGGAATACCAGACACATTTGGCGCTGCGACAGAATGTTTGCAACGCATGCTGCTTCGATAGCTCTCACTTGGGATCGACTGCCAAGCAGCTGGCGGAGAGTTTGGAGAGGCTTTGCACACTCACTCCTAGAGAACCGGAAGTCGAAGACACAATGTACCAGCATGACGCAGAGCCAGTGAAGGTGGAGCATAGCCTTGATCACTCGGCGAACGAATTGAGCAAGTGCATGACTATGGAGGAAGGTAATTTCTAATGATCCATAGCTCTCTTAATTTGAGACGTTTCACACAAATTGTGGAGCTAATGACTAACTTTAGCTGTACCCTACACGTCTACAAAATTTGTCCAAACCGTTTCAGGGGCCCCTTAATGACCATCAGTTATCTTCCCTCCTCATTACATGCCCTGCCCATGCCCATTTCCTTTTCTGGATATGGTTCTGTAATTATTGGGTAGATGTACATTACCTGACTTATGGACTGGAACCACCTTCCCTACCTTCCAATCACTGGGAATTGTGGAGCACTCTAAAGATTGAGCAAAAATGTTGGACAAGATGACGGAGGAGTACACTTCAGTCATTTTCAATATTTTTTACATATTTGTGTCACAACCAGACGAAGATGAAACGTTAAGATTACGAATGAGTTTACCAATGCCTACAGAATCAATGACTATGGGATCCATAGAAGGAAAGTTGCGGTCATGAAAACATGGAAAAGAAACAGGTGTGGTTTAACAGAAAAAAAGAAACAAACACATTGTTAAACACTGAGCAGCATTGTTGAGGAGGGACTAAAGTGTTATCATTGCGTGCCAGTTGGATAAGATGATTCTCTGAGCCACTGACAATATTCCAGAAATTGCGCGGGCTAGTTTGCAACATTTCCAATAAAGTAGTGTTGAAAAACAAATCCTTGGCATGCTCAATGTTGTTATTGTACTGCATGTTTACTTGGATATAGGCAGCCCAATGATTGGGGTTATTGGTTTGCTTAGCATGATGAAAAAGACGTTTCTTTTTGTTCGAAAGCCGTTTTAAAGCAGCAGTAAACCAGAGTGACCGTGAGTTAGAAATTTTCTTTCGCAATAGTATGAAGCGCTGGACTAAAGAGCCCAGTTTCTCATGGAGGCACTCGTTTTCCTCAACTGCACCTAGAGAAATTGCTCGTAAAATCAAGGAGGAACAATTGCATTTCGGCTATTATCGACGTTACATCTGCCCGACCGTTATTGTGAACCATCTTATGCTTTTTTGTCGAGTAAGATCCTTGCTTTGATTTTAAAGTGAATCAAAGAATGATCGCTTATGCCAGGGATGTTGCTTCGTAAAATAAATATTCATTGCTTCGTAAAATAATTTAAAATAATTTAAATGCTCCCCTGCAAAACTTGTGGCTGTGGTGTTCTTGTGTGACATTCACCTCATGCCATTTTTTGCAGGCAAATCTTCAAGCAGTTCCTGACAAACCGTGTGCTGAAGGACCCAAAGCAGCGACGCTTTTTCAAGACCAATGACCTGCATGAGCTTTTCACGCTTGCTGACGACGGCAAAAAGAAGCGCACTGAGACGAGTGCTATCTTTGCTGGCACTGGCTCAGACATCCGGCTCAAGAGGAAGAAGAGAATGTTGGACTCCTCGAGGAAGGAAGGATGTGAAAGCAAGCTCAGCTTGCATGCCAGCACTAGTAGAAGCGAGCGGCCTGCAGCAGCAGTGGCTTTTGACACCGTGAAGAAAGCACACACTGCTGGTGAAGTTGGCATAAAAGCAGATTGTTCTGTGAGCAGCAGCCCATCTGGAGGTTTGACTTGTGCTTCGGACTCTCAAGGTTATGCTCAGCTTCTGAGCGAAAAGAAAATTAGGCAAATGCGTGAGCTGGCAAGACGACTGAGCCAGAGAATTGGCCAGGGGCCGGCCAAGAAATCATGTGACAAACAACGCGGCAACAGCAGTGAGTTTACTTCATTGCTTTCTTTGGCAGGGGATACAGGTGACTTGGGTGATACACACACCACTCGGGTTTATCGAAAAACAATTATACCTTGAAATGAGAATAAAATTAATGCAGAGCCAGAGTTGCTGACAGCATAAAAGGAAGTAGATAATTCTGTCCAGCTGGCTCACATTCTTCAGGCTTTCTTGACCTCCCAGTGCTCAGATTTTCAAGGAGCAGTTCAGAAGACATGCTTTCCAGTTACTCTGCAAGAAGCTCTAGCCAGATGTTTTTTGCAAACCACAAACATGTTTTTCTACCGCAACTTGACAGCCTGCTCCTGCAAGAACTAAATGTGGATGATATTTTAAGAGTCTAGGGATAGTACATGATTGATGTCGTTGTCTTACATGTTATGCCTCCAGTACTTCAGTAGCTCCCAGTGTTTTACTGTGTTTCAAACAATGTTCATTGCAGAAAGTTTTTTGCTCAATGCCAGCATGTAGGAATATTTCTTGTTACTGTTTAAATGCATTCCTTTACATACATCACCGACCAAATCAGAAGCCTGCAGCACTCCACTAAGACACTCACAAATGTGATGACCACAATGGTGGCAAAGACAGAATATTGTTGGCAACTGCATTATAGGAAAGCATATCATATCACGGACAAATAATATTGGCAGTTTTGCCCAAATTCAAAGCGCTGGAAGCGACAGCATAATCTAATGTTGCGCTGAAGCTCTTCGCATGGTGTGGTAATACGCAGAGGCGACATCACGTGATGCAGTACCTGTGCCGCAGCAACTGTGCCCTAGCAGGCTACCCTACGTGTCACAACTATGGCGTGGTAATGAACACTCGCAGTGGCCTTACAGGCATTGCACCTGGATGATGCACGAGAGGAGACCAATCATTTTCAGTTGGTGTTTGTCAGCGCCGAGTGAGGATTCAATAGATTTAGCTTGAGCTTTGATGTTTGCTCCACTCAGGCACCATGGTGTGTTATGGACACAGCTGCTAGCTGGAATTCTAATGTGTGCTCACAATGCTTGTGCCAATAGCAGAAGCCAGAATGTTGCCCTGGTTTCGGCAAAGTCGACTGAGCATTTTATGACAGAGCATTTATTTGGCTTCGTCGCTTTTACAGCCAAACGCACTATGCGTCTCTGGAGACCTTCTAACCCTGCACGCCTGGGCCATGCATGCACCTCATGTTGCACCACCATCATGTTGTCACAATATGACAACATGATGGTGGCTGTAACATGTTTCGAGTGTCCGTATAATTGCTGTTGCAATAAACGAAACTTGCATGGTCGGTGCAGACCTTAACGTCGGCTTCGGCTTGCCACTGCGCAAGCCGACACAAAGCAGCATTGAGCACACAATATATTAGCCATGAAGGCAGACGAACATTATAACAGTGTAATGGATATAATGAAGTACGTTTGCTTCCCCTTGAACTTTGTCCTAACAATGATCTGAAGTGAAGGCGCGATGACAACGGTGGACGAAGAGGGAAAACACACAGGGCGCCTGTGTGTGTGTTTCCTCTTCGTCCACCGTCATTTTCGCGCCTTCACTTCAGATCACGCTCATCATAAACCATGCCCGTAAAATTTTGGGCGGGATTTTTCACTTAGGAACGACCTAATCGCCGGTTAAAATTGCGCTGTCGCTCCGCCCCCTGTCGAGTGCCACGCGCTGCTGTTGACGCTGACTGCGAGCGGAGACCGGAAACCGCAGCGTAGGGACGTCAGCACTGGTGTGCCGCTCCTGCGCAGTCTCCGCGAACGTGCCTGACCGCGCTTGTTTCTGCGTGCGTGCCGTCATAATCTGCCTCGCGCGAGCCTGCATTCCTTTGTGTGTATGTAGAGTGGTAGTTGATGTGCGCAGCATCAGTTGAAGTGGTGGGCCGATCACGCCGGCGTTCTGTGCAGCCTACGGCTGCACAAGCAACAGTGGCCGCGACGATGTTCCATTACTCCCCGCAAGACAAGAAGCTTGGAGCTAAATGGGAGGCTGCTGTGAATCGAAAGAAGTTCGAGCGCTCAAGAACAACAGTGTTGTGCTCTAATCACTTCCGTGACGACGATTACTACCAGAGTTTATCAGTAACGCGTGCATGAGTGAGAGTACAACTTTTTGCTTGCAGGCTTTCTAAATGCAGCTCGAAAAGGTCGGGGCAACGAACGCACAAAGGCGGGACGGGTGTGGGCGGACGGATGGTAACAGGTCTTGGAAGACCTTATGAATACGCGAACACGTCCAAACCTGGATTTTGATTTATTGCTAGCTCCTTTGTGTTAGCACGCTGAATAGAAGGTACATGTTCATCTCCCACCCTTGACACAGGTTTCGTCGCAAACCGCCATTAATTTTCTATTCGCACGTTTGTTGTAAAACAGCCAACATGCAGCTACCATAATGCAGCGCAAATCTAAAGTTTTCATGTTTTTGAAAGGCAGCGCACGTCAGGACGCTGCGCTCCCCCTCGTGCACAGAGAGAAACAGTCAGTCTCACGTAGCCGACGGAATTCGCCGCCTTTACGGCTCCGGTTACGAGTAGCATGCGGATGGCGCGCTGATGAAGACCGCTACACGTGCTACAAGAGCTGGAAAACTTTTCCCGCATGTAAACCGTCTGTGTAGATTGCCGACAGCTTTGTGGCAGCGCACAAATGCCGACGATCGCATCCCTCCTTACGTTCCACGAGGAGGCATGCAGGAACATAACAGTACAGTTATTTGCCCGGAAATGAACTCACTGGATCGCTGAATACAGCTTTGCAAAAAACATACTCACCAAAGAACATTTCTAACACGAGGAGATGCTAACACTTCGCTTTCGTTCGCGTAGAAAGTACCGCTTGCTACCAGCATTTCTTGCTTCTTGGAGAGGCCGGCTACGTATACATGTAGGGAGCAACGCTGAACTCCTCAGAGAAACGCAAGATCTTGAAATGTACCATTACCGTCTCGCCAAACCACCGCCCCAAACCACCTTGCACCGTGCTTCATGTTTGGCGGCAGCGAGCGGTCCGGACGAACACCAATGTTGACATCACGAGGCGCGCAACCAATCACAGGCGGAAACGAGGCGCGCGAGCTGCCCGAGTCTGCTGCTGCACTTTTTGTCGAAAAAAAAAATGTGTTTGCGCTTTCTTTCCCTCAATTTTGATGTGATATTCGAATTCGGAGGGTTGAAAACCATTATGTACAGCTCTTCACTCATTTTTTTAAACTCTTCAGCTTCCCTTTAAGGGCAGTTAAAGACATGCATTCATTTTTTCGGACTGCCCGATTTTTCGGGTGTTTTTGCGGCCCCTAAGGAGTACGGACACGGACGTTGACTTACAACTGACAAAGTGGATGCTTCAAGTGATCCATGGGGTGAACGCATGGCAGAAGGAGGATGAGTACAGAAAGGACTGATGCACTGAGGAATTATCGGGAAAGGAAGCGTGACGCCGCCTCTTTGAAAGAGCTTGAGCTCAAGAAACAGTGTGGGCTCACACCAAGATGTAGGTGTCCCTCATGCAAACCAAGATAAACTCTTTAAAGCAGTGAAACCCAAGACTGAGATGTTGTGTACAGGCTGAGAGTATGTCAGGACAGTTGAGGTTGATTTCCCAGCTGCTGAGAGAGAATCTTCCTTGTGACAAAGTTCAGGCCCCATACCAATGAGCTTGCTATCAGTTGATAGAGATGGCTCATATTAAAAAATATTTAGTTATGTATGCATCTCCTTTTCATTCGTATTTGAATATGTTCGACTCAATTTGTAATGGGGTTTCCTGTTCTTTTTCACTGTGCATTTCACTAACACCTTCCTTCTGTTTTCTTTTTATATAAAATAGATATTACTCCTTACTGTTCAAACTGAATTAGGTCATTCTTTTTTCAACGTGCTTACTAGAGAGTGACAGCATCGGGCAACATGGTGTCAGCCTGTCTTGACATAACACAAAGCTCTGGCTCATTCAGGGAATTTTGCAAAGGTGCTCAGGGAAAGCCTGGAAAACTCAGGGAAATCGGAAATGTCAACTTGGCAGACACCCTGATGTTTTAGAATTGTCCTTTTTTTATACATCTTCAAAAAACGCACTTCTAGTCTCTCACCAATTTTTTTTACTGCGAGTGTGCTCGGTTTTCCTGTTTAGCACCGTGTAGCCTATAGTGTCACTCAAGGTCCCTAAGTGCACGTAACTTACTCACTTGTCAGGGGTATAAGTGAGCTTTGCTTATGATGATGAAGAATCATTTCTTCCATACATGTTGTGTCGGCAGCGGCAGGCAAGCGGGGGCCCGCGCCCAGGCGAACGGGCGGCGAGCGCCCGACGCAGAGAAGGAGACACGAGCCAACTGTTCCTGATGAAAACCAGACAAGGACTGAGCCGGCTCGCGGCCGTTTATTACCAAAAAGGACTTCACACGCCAGATGACACCTCCCGATTGGTCCAAGCTCGTCACATGACAGAAGGGGGGTGCGCCATCTAGTTAGACTACTACGAAACATAAATGTATGATAACACGGAGATCTGGCAGGGGGAGACACTATACTACATCATCCCCCCCTGGAAACAAAGTAAGCATACAGTGAAACGCGCACACAAGACGCGCACTTAAGTCCAAAGACAAACTCAGTTCGTTCCCCCCACGTTCACGCACCAGTCGCACACAAGGCACGCACTTAAGTCCACAACAAATTCAGTCCGTCCCCGCCCAAGTTCACGCACACGTGCACCAGTCTTGGGCACCAAAACACAGGCAGTCACTCAAAACAAAATCCGACAAGGAACACGGCGCAAGACTCACTGCACCGCAACAAGGAACACATTTTATACCTGTGTTAACGAACTGTCTCCTAAATGTCGGGAGGCCCCTAGCCGTGACATTTCGAAGACAGCAATACGCTCTACACTCAAGAAACATAATCATCTTACCACGGAGGCCGTTTTCTGTCACGATGAGGACGTGTGCGTACCTCAGAAGAACTTTGGGGGTTGTGACGCGTATCGGTCGACTTCGAAGACCCAGTCGTCCCACTATTATTTCCCTCTCCCTGGTTGGACAATTGAATGTGGTTGTCGCTCAAAGCTGGAGAGGGTTGCCCAGGAAGCTCCTCTCGACGTCCCGACAAGTCCTGGGAGGCTACCGATTCCCCCACGGAATCAAAGACGACTGCTGACTCTGTAGACTCGGAAGTGATACAGTCAGACGAACTACTTAACTGATGCTTATGACTATGAAAGGACGATGTCACGACAGACAAGTCATCGGAATGACTATCCCAGTTTGAATATGAGTGCAAAAAGTCTATCACTTGTACACAATGTACTATCTGCTGAATCCTTTATCACTAGGGTTAACTTAGACACATGCCACGTCATCCCTTCGCTGAGTAGAAAAGTAGATGGTCCTATCTGGGCCTTAACTGTACGAGGTTTACTGTACTTAAAAAAATCCTTTCCTGTTAAATCTTATTCTGACGGTGTCTCCCACCTTGATACGAGTTGCCTGAGCACCTCTACGTTTGTCTACGCACTGTTTAGTCTGCCACTGTTTCTGCAAGACCCTTTCTTGAACTTGAGACACGAGACTGTCCTGTTCCCGTAGATCTACAGAGAACCGCATGGTTCCATCCTTCTTGCGCACCACCACGAGTGGAGACACCCACTCAGAAGCCTCGATGCGCTCGATGACGTCGCAGTCCTCGAGACGTCGCAATTCATTTGTGACCTGGTCACGGAGAGCCAGGGATAGTCGGTGCAACTTTGAAGAAACTGGTTTCGCATCTTGCTGCCGATGAATTCGGTGCACAAAGCTGTCACGAGACCCAACTCGTCACTGAAGAGGGATCAAAACACGGAGGCACACCTGTGGGGCTCTCTACTGAAGGAAGCGATGGTAGACGACATGTCAGCGACGTTCCGTCGATCAGTATGCCCAAGCGTTGGAAGGCGTCTAAACCCAGCAGTGATGTTCCTGTAGTCGTTACATGGAACGTGACGGAGCATGACCTTTGTAAAACTGGACAGTGGCTTGAAACAAGCCTTGAATGTCGATGCGTTGCTTGGAGAAATTTCTCAAGTCCACTGCTGTTTGTGACAACTTGTGCTGTCGACCAAAATTATTTCTAAAATCTTCGGCCGTCATGAATGACACAGACGCTCCCGTATCCACCAGCAGTCCCATGGAGACGCCGTTAACTACGACCGGAACTTCCAAATCTTTTTTGGTTTCAAAGCGCTTACCGTCAAGACAGACGCGGACGGCTGCCCTGCGGAAGTTGAAGACAGCTTCTCTGCGGAAGAGATGTGTTGCACCGCTGTTCGGGTCTTTCGACATACCAAAGCGAAATGGCCCAACGTGTGGCAGGCGTTGCATCGCCGATTTCTTGCTGGACAATTCCTGTAAGACGCGATATGGTTCCTGCTGCCACACCGATCGCATGCACCACGGTTCCCGGAGGAGCCATGTGCGAAATGTCGACCATCTTGGCGGTTTCTCGGAAGAAGTCGGCCCTCTTGGCGGCTTCTCGGAAGAAGTCGGCCCTCTTGGCGGCTTCTCGGAAGAAGTCGGCCCTCTTGGCGGCTTCTCGGAAGAAGTCGGCCCTCTTGGCGGCTTCTCGGAAGAAGTCAGCCCTCTTGGCGGCTTCCCGGAAGAAGTCTGTCATCTTGGCCCGTCGACGGAACGCCAAGTTGAGATGCCTCGATTCTTCGTACATTTTCGGAGACGAACGCGCGGTTCGCTCGATGCAAGGCTCCTAAAGAGCGTCCAATTTCTTCTGCCTTGTCCAGGGACAGGGTTTCGCCATGAGCTAATAATTTTGCGCGAACGCTGATGTTCGCTACCCCATGTATTATTTGGTCTCGGACGCGCTCATTGTAGGTTGTGCCGAAGTTGCACTGTACCGCCTTCACCTTCAGTGCGGTCACGAATTCCAGGAATCCTTCTCCCTCGAACTGCCTTCGACTGGTGAATTCGTGCCTCTATGCCAGAACATTTGTTGACGCGGCGAACAGCCGGTCAAGCCGCTGCAAGAGTTTCTGGAACTCTAACGCTGGCGGGACCGCATCACTTGACGTTGACGCTGCGCCGGTCGACTGCCTTGCTGCTTCCTGCTCCTCGTCTGCAAAGTACTTTCGTTGTCCCTCACGCCCGAGAGCGCTGACGAGCGCGGACGCTCGTCGCGCATCCGTCCAGTCGCCACCGCCGGCCGCTTCGAGGTGGGCCTGAAAATTTTTTTTCCATCGATACCATGGAATTAACGGTGGCCCGGGCAATTCAAGAAAAACGGGAAGGTTCGCCGTAAAAGAAGCCATGCCGGGTAGCGTGCAGGAGACAGTGCAGGGGACAAGCCGGATCTCGCAGCAGGAATGGGGCAAGGAAGAACAATGGGGGCGAGAAGGCCTAGGCTCGGAAGCCTCGCGAAGCCAAGTGCGTCGGCGACGTTTGCAGGCCGTGCAGACACGTAAGGGACGCTTCACTTACGAAGCTCGTTGGTTTCCCGGGGCTTCGGTCGGAACCGCAGCGGGAATCCCATCCTCGTCGCCATAAGATGTTGTGTCGGCAGCGGTAGGCAAGCGGGGGCCCGCGCCCAGGCGAACGCGCGGCGAGCGCCCGACGGAGAGAGGGAGACACGGAGCCAACTGTTCCTGATGAAAACCGGACAAGGACTGAGCCGGCTCGCGGCCGTTTATTACCAAAAAGGACTTCACACGCCTCCCGATTGGTCCAAGCTCGTCACATGACAGAAGGGGGTGCGCCATCTAGTTAGACTACTACGAAACATAAATGTATGATAACACGGAGATCTGGCAGGGGGAGACACTATACCACACCTGTTTATTCTTGTACGCTGTTTTTCACTACCTCCATAGCATGGCCAGAACACTCCTCATTGACCCCTTGAATATGCCATCTGTGAGAGAGC
This sequence comes from Dermacentor variabilis, assembly GCF_050947875.1. Classification (NCBI taxonomy): domain Eukaryota; kingdom Metazoa; phylum Arthropoda; class Arachnida; order Ixodida; family Ixodidae; genus Dermacentor; species Dermacentor variabilis. The sequence goes on from NW_027460357.1 coordinate 2,547,618, forward strand.
ACCAGCGCACTTTAAGAAATGCAATTTCTGAGCACATCTTTAACGCATTAGCATTCTTAGGGTACACTTCACACACATTCCAGGGGGCCAACTCTCTATGTATGTTTGTATCTGTGTATCTATATATGTTTCTGTCTCACATCTTTGCCTCCTATCTGAGTCACTGGGTAGTCCATGGTCGAATCGGTAGGGCATCAGGATGCTGTGTTGAAAGTGTCAGGAAGCGAGGGCTCGCAGCGGAGCACCAAAACAGAAAGACCAGCGTAGCAGGCATCTAGAACCGAACTGCGTGTGCCATGCTTGAGCATTGAGCATGCGTTGCCCAACTTTATTTTCCATGTTTTTCACAGCCAGTACCAAGACGCTGGCTGAGAGCACCGACCTTAGTGTCCCCGCATTGTGGGTCCGTAGCCACTACAGAGCCCCCCGCCCATACGGAATGGCAAAATGTACGCATCGAATAGGTAGAGATGGGGCTATCTTGGTGACATGCAGATTGGTGGATACGCCGGCGACATCAGCAGGGAGCTCCTTGGGAGACGTCTCGAGGTAGGCTGGTTTGAGGCGGTATAATGAGACCGCCTCTTCACGGCCATTCCATAGTTTGGTGGCGGGCTTCAGTGTCTTGTGCAGGACCCCGTAAGGCCCATCGTAGGAGGGTGTAAGATGTGCCTTTATAGAGTTTTCTCTGAGAAAAGCATGCGTCGAAGACACAAGGTCCAGATGCACAAAGATTCTGTGGTCAGAAAGAAGATCAAGGCGGGGCAGGGCACAGTTGCTCAGTGCAGTCCTGTAGGAATTTGAGGTACTATAGTGGTTGGGGCAAGGGAACTGAATGAACCCTTGCCCCAACCCATGCTGAAACAAAGGCCTTGGTGACTGTTTCCACATTTATGTCTGGAATGGGCATATGGCTTCGGGCCAAGGGGTGAAGAGGGGTGACCTCCAGGAAGTCTGAGGGGTGCACCATAGATGAGTTCGGCTGCTAAACAGCCAAGGTCGCAATGAAGGACTGCACGAGGCCAACAAGCACCATAGAAAGGTGGTCGACCCTGTGCTCTCGATCCAGGCGCACAGTCAGGGCAGCCTTGAGCTGGCGATGGAGCGACTCAACCATACTGTAGGCACAGGGATGGTATGCTGTGTGGGAGTCTTCGTGTGGCGGGTCACTTTGACAGTCTGGCAAGCGAGGCACGAGCAGGCCACTGTCGAACATCGGTGTTAATGCTCAGCCAGACGTACCACTGCGTAACAAGCCATTGTGAGGCACGGATGCTGGGATGGCATATGTCGTGAAGGTACTGGAATACTGTATGACAGAAGGCAGCCGGAATGAAGAGCAAGGTGCAGCCACTGACGTGTCACACCAGAGTGAGCCAGGCACAAACGGGTAAGGAACGAGTTGCAAATGGAGGGAACGGGTATAGTCAAGCAGAGCTTGCAACTCGGGGTCTTCCATCTGTGCCCGATTTTGACGTTTCCAGTCCACAGCAGGTGTAGAAGTGCCAAGGGATGTGATGTGTAAAAGTGCGTCAGTTGCCTCGTTCTAGGTGCCTCTGATGTGCCGGATATCCATTGTGAACTCTGATGTAGGCCAGTTGATGAAGCTCATGTGAGAGGTATTTGAAAGAGTTCATATGGAAGACATACACCAGAGGCTTGTGATCAGTTAGGGCATAAAATGGCTGGCGCTCTAAGAAGTGTTATCTAACAAGTGCTGTATGGTGGAGTAGACGGGGAGCAACTTACTGCCAAAAACACTGCAGCGAGTCTCGGCAGGTTGGAGCTTCCAAGGGAAGAAGCCCAGTGTGTGCCACTCGCAGGTGATTTTCTGTTGGATATCCACGCTGGAAGCATGCACCCTGACGTGAAGAGACACGTTAGTTCTAGGATGGATAAGAAGCACCGAATCGGCAACGGCTTGTTAGCAGCCTTGAAAGTAGCTTGAGTTTCAGGAGACCAGGAGACCGGATGAGGAGCTCTTGGTTGTGCAAGAAGGTATACAAACAAAAAGATTTTTACAAACATCGCCATCCACCAATGCCACGCCAGCTTTATCATGTGAAACTATATGAGACAGACTGTACAATGTTTGAATGAAAGATTAAAGGAGCATGACTATAACGTTTCAAAAGCAGTCGCCTGACACCTTGGGATACATTGTAGAGATTGCGGATGTTGGCCATTCTTTGAGAAATGCAAGATGAGCAAAGATGGCAGCCAAAAATGGCAGGTGAGCAAAGATGGCAGCCAAATGATGGGAGAAATAATCGAAGGCGCTGAGATCGCACATTTGGGAAGTATGTGCGTGAGCATGTCATCAGTCTCCCTTAGTGCAAAGGAAATAATTTCCTCACGCGCTAATCTGGAATTTTGTATCATGGTCCCTTTTTTGCGATGCCAAAGATGATCACATGACAAAGCTGGCTTGGCTTTGGTGGATGGCCATGTTTGTAAAAATCTTTTTGTTTTTGTCGTCACCCCCTCCCCGAGTATCTTCCAGTATTTATTCCATTGACAAAGGAATAAAACGATAGTTGCGAGTAGCGCTCTGTGGTGTGTGTTTCTCTTCTGTGTGTGTCGTCCAAATGTTGCACAATCGAGCCTCTAATATGCTAGACAGACACCGCTGTTTGAAGGAACTTTTTAATGCACACTTGGAGGACTGGGTATGGACTGACTGGGTGCGTACCGCACAGACCAAGTGGTCTGTGCTCGTCTTCAATGAACCTCTTTGACTTGGGTCAATCAGTATGTGCCAGTAGGTGCATACCACTTTTCAATAAATGCCTTTGATGCCAACTTGGGTAACTAGGCATGTGGCACTCTACAATGGCAAAAGAAAAAAAAAACGGTGAAACGCATTTTATTATGACTGTCAACAGTAATGTGTTTGGCATTGAATCAATATAGCGATACATTGTATTGCCACCGTCAAAATAAGTTATGTATGAGTCTTGTACTGCAGTGGGATTCCTATTTCGCATTTCCTTAAGAACATTCAGCATCATTTAACGCCGCTGCCACGAAGCCTGCACGGGACTTCCGAAAAGCATGACGCGCCAGTGTATGCGAATGCGTAGAAATGCATCATGAGGCAATCGGGCTCTTTTCTTGCACTTCTTTCTAGACAGGCCATGACATCTAGTGTTGCTGCTGAAAAGTTCGCACATGGCCTTTGAGATGAAAAGCATGGTGCCCCGGTGCCTGCAAACGCTGAGAATTGGTTCTCTTGCTTGCCTCACATCCAGTGGCGCATCATACTCAGTTACCCAAGTTGGCAAGAGGTTCATTGAAGACAGTTCCAGCTTCCAGACAGTAAACTTCCTGATTATGGGAAGCTAGCTAATGTTGTACCCATTTTCAAGAGCAGTTCCAAGAGCACCGTCTCAAATTATAGACCTATTTTCCTTACTCCCATCTGTTGAAAGCTGCTCGAGCATATTTTGTATTCGGCTTAATTTCATCATTTAAACTCCATTGGGTATCTAACCCAATGGAGTTTAACCCAGCATGGATTTCGAAAAGGCCTTTCTTGCACCAGTCAAGTATTGACCTCTGTGATGAAATTACTCATTGTCTTTACAATAGAGGTCAATGAATTGTGTACTTCTGGATTTCAGAAAAGCAAATGACATGGTGTCTCACTCACTTTTGTTCAAGAAACTTGCTCTCATAAGCACTAACACAATTGGATCAAACATATTTTATTGTTTAGAAAGCAAATAGTCGTCTTGAAAGGGAGTTTCTCGGATGATGTTACTGTTACATCTGGTGTTGTGCAAGGCTCCATGTTGGGGCCGCTTCTCTTTTTTTGTTTTTATAATAATATTTGTGATGGTATTGAAACTCAGATATGATTGTTTGTGGATAATTATGTAGTGTATGCAAGGGTATTTGATGAGACATTGTTTTCCAGTGGTGGCTGACTTGAAGTGCATAGAAAAATGGTGTGTCACTAATAGCATGTCTCTGAACATAAATAAATGTGTACTTGTTGGCTTTCCAAGGAAGATTAACAAAATAATGGATACGTATTTGTTAAGTTGCCAAGAAATAGGAAATAATCAATCAGTAAAATTTGTAGGTGTTATCTCCTGTCAGAGGATAGCTCTTGGTCAGAACATGTTTATATCACAGAAGTGCAGGACATGTCCTTGACTTCTTGCAACAAAGCTTAAAACACGTAAGCATTGACATTAAAGAAGCAGCATATAAATAAAAAAACATGTTTTGCCATTGTATTGGAGTGTGCTTGCTCTGTGTGGGATCTCTTTTGTGGTGTACATATGCATTATAAAAAAAATTCATTGTGGCAAGATTTGTCCTGGGAAGATACGACTGTTTTGGAAATGTAAAGAAAAAGGAAAAAAGAACTTGGTTGGAATCGTTTGTTCGAACAATGAAGCAGGTTACAGATACCTTAAGCTCTTTTATTCAGTCTTCCATAACGATACGGGAACCTGCTCGTCCAACTATCTGAAGGCCCCACATTATGTTCCCTTGTGTAAAGGCCATTCACCTAAAGTTAGGCTGTACCTTTCCAGGACTAAGTAATTATTTTTTATTTCCAAGAATCATTGTCTCTTGCAATTCACTACCTGCAGATGTGGTGCGCTGCAGCACTGTTGATGGGTTTTACGGAAGTTGCACCCCCACCCCCAATAATGCCTTCATGACACTGCAGGTAATGTATGAATAAAGAAATAAAGAAGAGTGGTACATACCCACTGTATTCACGGTGCAGCTCGCTAAAGCGTTGGGGTGAAAGACATTTATTAAAATGTGGCACATACACTGCATTTGGGGCACAGCTTACTAAAGCATTGTGTTACCGTCCTTGAGGAGATCTTATGTTTTTGGTTATTTCCACTCAGCATCTGAGAAATTTAACACTTGTGCTAGACGGTGCCGAGTGTTTTTAGGGAAGCGCGAAAGAGGAGTTCTGCTGAATTTTTAAGATATGGGAAATCTGGAGGCTCACCGAATCAGTACACACATAAGTAATGATTGTCATAAGATTGTTGTATCTGAATAGTGGCTAATTCTCTCTCTCCTCATTATTTTCTGTTGTGATGTCACTGGTGTCAGAAGTAAGCAGCAATGATTCAACTTTTATTTCACATTCACATATCACCCCTCTATGCTCATTTCACTTTCTCAGTGCTCACAGATGAAATACATTTCCTATAAGAGAGCATCTTCTCTGTCAACTTTTCTTGCCGCCCAAGCACTCACCCAAATGTCCTTAGCCCACCAATACTCACCCAACAGGTGCTGCACATCAAAGCAGCAACCGTATGATGTCAGAGATGCTGTCTTATTAATGGCAAAATTTCTCTGCCACACAAAGGATAAGTGCGGGCGGACCCACTTTTGTGGCAACCATACGGCGACGTGGTCAATCAGCAGCAGAGGAGTGATCGCTATGGCTGTCTGGTGTCTCGTTGCTATGGATTTCCGGTTCACTTTCAAGCTGTAGCTGATAATGCTTCAGAACAAACCATCGACACTCACAAATCGCAATGACATGCCACAGTTGTTTTTCATTTCACATAGAAAAAAAATATTGTGAGATAGCGTAGGTTAGGGTGTTTTGGTATTCCGTAATTGAGGTTTTTTAGCGCACGAAAAGGGACGAAAGACAGTGGCAAGACGCGGACACAGCGCTAACTTCCAACAATTGTTTTATTCCACAAAGCGGTACACATATATATAGGTAACTCACACTACCGTACGCATGCGCATATGTACTGATTTTTAATCAAATGATACAGCAACGAGACATGTGTAATGGAAAGTTAAGATGATGTCAAAGATGAAAAAACAACCATGCATAGTCCAAAAAAATTTTTTTGTAATTGCAAGATTAAAATGTCATCTCGATTAGACCACCCCCTGCGTCATGTTTAAAAAATCGAATTCGTTTTTTAAAAGATCGATTGAAGGCACGCTAACACAAGCTCTCCCTAAACTAGCGATCTTCGCCGCTTCAATAATCTCACGTGTTGTTTGCGCTGCGCTTCTTCCTATCACCGTGCACTGTGACTGGAGTATAGGGGCATCTGGCTTTTCACTGCAGAAAGCATGGGTGCAGTCCCATTTATAAACAGTGCACGGTGATAGGAAGAAGCGCAGCGCAAACAACACGTGTAATTATTGAACCGGCGAAGATCGCTAGTTTAGGAATCGCTTGTGTTAGCGCCGCCTTCAATCGATCTTTCAAAAAAAGAATTTGATTTTTTAAACGTGACGCAGGGGGTGGTCTGATCGAGATGACATTTTAATCTTGCAATTACAAAAATTTTTTTTGGCTATGCATGGTCATTCTTTCATCTTTGATATCATCTTAACTTTCCATTGCACATGTCTCGTTGCTGTCTCATTTGATTAAATATCAGTACATATGCGCATGCGCACGGTGGTGTGTGTTACCTATATATATGTGTACCGCTTTGTGGAATAAAACAATTGTTGGAAGTTAGCGCTGTGTCCGCGTCTTGCCACTGTCTTTCGTCCCTTTTCGTGCGCTAAAAAACCTCAGAAATTGTGAGATATGCGGCACCGTCCGCAAGCCACATGCCAATCTATCTAAAATTGTCACTGAAAATCGCTAAACCTATCATTGGAAATCATACACCAACACAGAAGTAGTTGAACGCTGCTTGAAGAAAAATATCAGGTTAAGCCGCAGACACCATACGAACTACGAAAAAATGTAATAGTCAAGTCCAGATGACTTACAAATTACTATGCAAAAAAGGTGAGGCGTGCAGGTAGAACACAAGAGAAGTGGACAACACAAACGCTTCTCTTCTGTCCTGTCTGAACGCCTCACCTTTTTTGCATAATGAATCCTTACCAACTAGCTCAGCTTTCTGTCATTCTGTGTTACAAATTATGCCTTACAGAAATTACCATCGCTAATACCAGAACTCCTGAACGAATACACCAACATATTGAACCTTTTACACAACGACATGTCCCCAATACAAATTAAAAAGCAAGTTAAGGCAATATTACTTTCTAAGGGCTAGGTTTGTGCTGGGTGTTGCATTACAGTCGAACCCACTTATAACAATACCAGTTTTAACAATATATCGGTTATAACAATGAGAAGCAGCTGAACTGTCAACATCTGCCCTCATGCGACATTATCGGCTATAATGATGAAGTCTGGCTATAGGGTGTCCATGCTAAAAGGTGATGGAATGCGAAATCCTTGAAAAGAAAAATAAGTTTGAACCGCTGCATGCTGCCCCACGGTTTCCCGCCTTCTCCACTTCACCAGCCTCGCACACCTTTCCCGTTGTCATTCCCCCCTTCCGAACACGATTGGGCTGCGCCCATAGCATTACGCCGCGCCACCCTCCGCAACACAAGTTGACCACGCCAACTTCACTGACAGCACTGGGCGCTGCTCCAAGATTGCTCACTGGCCCCTCATGCTGTGCACACTCCGTAGTTCTACCAATGGATTAAGCTGCTCGTGCTTGTCTTTTTTGGTTGCGTTGAAGTCATTCCTGGGCACGTAGTTTCTCTGCCTCGTTTTACTTGACGCCGAAACAGGAGGTGGCTGATCCAATCGCTGTACATTGGCAATGCATGACATTGCCGGTGAAAAAAAACGAAACAAAGTGCTTCTAACTGATCAGGCAATCATTGCGAACGTGCCTGATTCGGGTAGCGACGTTGGCAGTGATGGTGATAACGGCAGCGACGACGCGGTAGGGCAGGCTGCTTCAACGTTATTCTTGCAAGAGGCCCTGGGGACGATTCAGTCCCCCCAGTGGCTTCGTTTTTGCGAGGGACTTTCCACTGGACTACATGGAGCACCTGGATGCCTTGGAGAATGATGTTGGCAAGCTTTGTGTGAAGCAAACAAAGCTGATGAACATGGCGCTTTCTCATTGGGGCGATCTCACCACAGCATTTCTGCTGGATTTCTCAAGCTGAGAGGCTGCCGTGGCAACCTTCTCACATTTTTTAAAAGGCCCCTTTTGAGGCCACCAAAGCATTGCTTTAGTGGAGTTCGCATGTCACTTGTCGCCTGTGACCCCGCTTTGCAGTTATAGTAGTAGTGCCATTCTTGAACGCCAACAGCGGCGGCTTGTTACATGCAATCGGAGTGCGCAGGAAGCAGAGTTAAACAGTTATACGAGTCAACAGAATCGGCAGTCAGATAGAGGAAGGTGGTGGGGAAGGGCACTGGCCTCCCCACCATTATAGGTTTCTCTCAACAGTTCTGCACTCCCCCATTTTGATTTTTTTTCGTGCAACCCAGTTTTAACAATTATTGGTTATAACAATGGAATTTCTGTGGCACTTGAATATTGTTATAAGTGGGTTCGACAGTATAGATTTCATTTTGGTGTGTGATGTGCTATGAACTATATGATACATGTGTAACATTGTTTGTTTGTTGTCCTTTTTATTCTTCTGAAGAGCAGAAAAAATAATTGCTATATTTACATTGAGGTATGCGCCTCATTGGGATTGTATGATCTGTAACAATATGAAAATGATGGCACTGCTGTGGCTGTTGTCTGGGTGGCATAGCCTAGCCAGGCACTTACTGGGCCTTCTTCTATGCCTCCCGAGACAATTGTCTTGAATGAAGAATGAATCAATCTCGCGGGATAGCACCCATTGCATGGTTGCATATTCACAGCGGTGCAGAGTGTGTACATGCAGTTTAGTGTTGTTCTCATGTTCTCTTGGGCCATCAAAATCCACAGGAGACTCTTTGCTGGCCCATTGGAGGCACCCACCTTACCTTTCTTTTACGTAGACCTAATTCTAATTCAAAAAAAATTTTTATCAAGGTATTTTGCTTATAGCGAAAATAGAATATGTGATACAGGTATTTTTGTCCGATACAGCATTGTCCACACTACAGGTGAAATTCGGGCTAGTTGGCTATTTATGATCTAATAATAGCATGTAAAACAAGGGACGAACAAGCACTGTGTATATTATCTCTTTATGCTCGTTCGTTGTTATTGAAGCAACATTGTCATAATGAGGTTCGACTGTATGTTCTTGTATCTTTTGTGCAATGAGCATACAAATGCATTTTTCATGTGATTGAAGGAACTTCAGTATTCAAACACTAAAGGTTGCTATTTGTTTAAGCCTTCTGTGGCAGGCTAATGTGTTGCTTGCACCAGAAGCTTCTGGTGGGCTTCACTCAAGTGAAAGCACTGATGAAAGGCATACCGCATTAGTGTGAACTCATCAGTTGCCTCCGTTCAAGGCACACACATGCTTTCGTCTTTTTTAATCCATGCAGATCTGTGAACTGCTTATCCTGTGTGCTTGTATACTGATAACGCAGTGAAAATTTCTTACTACATTGTAATCACGCCATAGAGGCAAAGCATGAGAGCCCGCTCGAGTTTGTTTCAGTCGTAATAATGACTGTCTATTTTGTTTCGTATGTGGTTAAACCTGAATTCATTTATATTTGAGAATATAATGAGGAGTTTGAAACATAATGAACTTTTTCTTATAAACACCATCAAATGAGGTCGTGTTGGTGATATTTTGTTCTTCTGCAGTCGTGGAAGGTGAGAGCATCAACTACGTAGTCAAGAAAGCAACATACAAGCCAGAAGTCCACCCAGAGCAGAGCCAGAAGCATGACGATTACGTGCTACAAAAGCTTTTCAAGAAGTCTGGTATGTGCTTGATGCATGTAGGGAAGTACAGTTGAGTGCCTTCACAAGGAAATGATGAGTGAACGAAGGAATAATTCTGCCCCAGCTTTATTGTGAGCTACCTTTGCAATGAAGTGACCTGTTTAACAAATGATTTCAGAGGCCCTATAAAGGCATTGAAGTGTACTTCTTGAAAGTATTACTCCTAACTGAGTTTGTTTATTTATTAAAATCACAACATGCACCCATAGGGCATCATTGTAGCAGGGGTACCTTACTCAGTAACATCAAAGATTATGTTGGTTGGTTCTGCATGACTAAAGGTGACAGTGCAACTTCTTGAATGAAAATAAAACCTACAAATAACACAGACAATGAAAAGCACTGACTTCTAATTGGGAATACCGTATTTACTCGCATAATGATTGCACTTTTTAGTAAATAAAATTGATGCAAATTCAAGGGTGCAATCATTACGTGGTTTAAATTTTCCGCGAAAAGAAAAAAAATTATTTTTTTTTCATCTCGCGTTTGCTGCGAGATGACACCATGTCAACAAGCAGGCAGCTGCTGCTGAACAGTGCGGTACAACAAACCAAAAATGGCGGCCGGCGGAGCAAGCCGAACGCGCCGAACGCGATTTCTTTTATTCTCGTTGCACGCATTGAAACAGCTTCTTCCGTATCAGTAATGAATAATATCATAAATATCTGAAAGTTTGCGACAATAACGTAGCCATGTCCACTTTGAGGGGCAGAAACAGAGGTGGGCACGCCTAGCGGCCAGTGACATAGAAACACATTACAGGCATGCTGCGGAAACTGCGGCATTTGTCTTCACTACTACGCTAATACAGCATGTTTCCGCTAAGGGTGGGCGAATATCTTAGCTGTGTTAAAAGCCTCGGCATATGAATAGGGTACACTGCTAACGTATCAGTGTAAACGTGGCCACTATCGTTGTCGCTCGCGATTTGTTGCGTGCCCACGAGTGCAGACGAGAAGAATCGAAAGGTCCCTTTTGTTCCTGGTGTTAACAGTACAAAACGTAGACGAGACACGAGACAAGAAGACGACACCGCAAGCGCTGACTTTCAACAACGTTTATTTGAAAGAAACACGGCTTCTTATACCATTGCCCATACGTGGCGCAGTCACGGGATCGCACATCATGTGAAACACACACTTTTTAGAAGGGTTGAAATCTAGGCCACTTGGTACATATTTGAAAGAAAAACCAGTCAAAAAACACAAAGGACAAGAGGAGAGGTTCACACCACAACGACTGGACTATCAACTGAGCTTTATTAGAATCGGTGTAGTCCCAGCAAGACTTTCTTTTTTTGCACTCAAGACAGCGGTTGTACATGCAAAAGCTCAAGTTCTTTTTTTTGTGTCATTAACAAGGACGGCGTGCTAACGCATTGATCATGAAGTCTGTTAATCTCGGCTGCCTCAATTATCTCCCGGACCAGCTGGTAATTGGGTTTCTTCAGCACTCACAGCGTCTGAATTCTGCGACGCAAGCTTTAGAGGGGCAATCCCTGACATGGATACCTAGATTCCTGTTAGCCTGTTCGAGGCCAAGTTTATGTTCCTTTAGTCTTTCGTTTGTGCATCTTGAAGTTTGCCCTATATACTTTTTTCCACATTTCAAAGGTATTGAATACACCGCGGCTTCTGTGCACTCCACAGAACGATTCTGGTGATTTATCATGCACCGTTGCTGCTTTATCTGCTCTTCAGCATTGACACGTCGGCAGAGGCTTTTCAGTTTTTCCGGGGCAATAAGCACTACATTAACTCCAGCTTTGCGCCCAATCTTTTTCAAGCGGTGAGAAAAGTTGTGCACATATAGCAGGGCCACGGTCCTTCGCTTTTCTTTCATTTTTGGCTTCTCGCCACCTTGTTCGCCTCGGACACGCTCGAGTTTTAGGTTCTTGCTCATTTTTTTCTGCAACAGACACAAGAAGGTGCGACAGGTAACCAGCCCTAGTAAGGCGGTCAACCTGCCGACGAAAACTTTGTTCCTTCGCGTGGATGCACAATTTTTTAAGGGTATTTTTTAGACAAAGGTTTGCAATTGCTCTCTTCACCAGTTTTGAATGCGCTGATTGGAATGGCAGTGGCGCCTTGTTGCCTCTGAGTTTATAGGCCCAGCAGACCTTCACCCTGGAGAGCTCAAGTCTGAGATCAAGGAATCTCAAAGACACTTGCGTGGGGGCCTCGTGGCTAACAACAAGCGGCTGAAGTGCATGACTAAAGCATGTTACTGCCTCCAAAACTGCGTCCTCTGAATTCGCGCCAGAGCCATCACAGAACTAAGTAATCGTCAACATAACAAAAGACTCTCCGGACGCTTGTTCTGGTTAGGGCATTCTGATGTAATCTATCTTTCTGGGCAAGATACAAATAGCTAAGTGCTGGCGCAATATATGACCCTATACAGATGCTGTGTTTCTGGAGGTACACATTCGCTCCCACAAAACATGAGTGGGCTTCAAATATACAGAAAAGAATTCCAGGAACCCACCGGTTGAAACCCCGCAGGCATTTTGAAAAGCACCAGCACCGTGTGCATCTATACATTCTTCCACGCAGTCGAAAATCTCATCTTGGGGGATCGAATAATGTAAATCTTGAACGTTTACAGAGCATGCTACAAATTCAGTGCTAGAGCTGTCTTTTAAAAACCTTATTACATCGTCTGAGGATTTCACCTGGAAAGGATCGTCAACAGTTAGTAGTTTTAGTTTGTAGTTTGCAGTTAGTAGTTTTTTTGTTGTTGTTCTTCACCAAAACCATTATGAAGCCTACAAATAATAAAGCCAAGGTAAGTTTGGTTGAAGTTTCTTTTTTCATGAGAGTGCGGAAAGTGATTAAAGGAATGAAATGGAGCATCTGCTTAAGAATGTTTGATGCGTGCAGACCGCTTGGTATCTCTTCAAGAGTCGTTCACGTGGCATTCGACAGATGGTAAGCGCGATCATCATTAGCTAGACTTGGCATGCGACATATTGCTGCAAAAAGTTCGGGGTGCGATCATTACACGGGAAAGAAAATGAATTTTGACGACAAAATTCAGGGGTGCGATCATTACGCGAGTGCGATCATTATGCGAGTAAATACGGTATTTATGTGCACAAAAGCTGTGCACATTACAAGTGCGGCAAGTTCGACTGGTTTATAAGGTTGTAATCGAGAGTTCGACAGAAGCCCGTCTGGTCGGGATGAGTCATGACAAACACGTACAGTCGAACCCAACTATATCGAACCTGTTTACATCGAAATATTCTATATATCGAACAACTTCTGGACACGGTATAGTTACAATGAGTATATATAGCAAAAATTACGCTTACATCAAACAAAACTAGTAGCGACTCCCGATATATCGAACGTCAAGTGGCGGAAAGTGCCCCGGAAGTTGGCTTTCCCTCGCGGTTGTGGGAAAGCCCGGCAGCACAACTCCATCCAACTGCTCTCCTTACGTGACCGTGCTACCTTGGAGCCGCCGACACCCGTCTGCAAAAATTATCCTGGCCCGCCCACAGCGCTTGCTCAGACAGCCAATCAGAGGCTCTTGTGCCCTCGTCGTGCAAGGTGGCAAAAGTGAGAGTTGTCTCGCTGCTTTTCTGGTTCATTGTGTGCGCCTTGTGGGCCTTCTTCGCTGTGTTACTGTGATAAAGTGGCAGAATTCGCCTTTTGTCGTGACGCTCAATCATAAATCGGGTCCAACGCGGTGAGAAGTTGGATGTCCCTGCAACGTACAAGATTCCGAGGTGCACTCTCGGCACGATCTTGAAGGGGGAGATTAGGGCTAAAGCGGCCTAACTCACGACCCAATGCCCGTGCCACCCGACGCGTACGCACGGCCGTGTACGAGCGGTTAATCCGAAACAGCTTCAGCCGTAATGACTTTCGCGTGCTCGGTGATGACTAAATTCTGATGAATGCGACGCAGCCTTTGCCAGTGTTGCCGAAACTTAGAGCGAGCTGTCATAATTTCCGGAAGTGTTGACGAATTAACAGTGGACGAGTTTGTGAGCGCAAATGATGGTGTCGCGACCACGGGAGAGCCCGGAAACAAAGACTACATTGCCGAAATCGTGCCATGCACATGTGAAAGTGCCCCCAATGAGGAAAGCAACGACCATCCTTGGCCCACTTCCTTCGAAGTGATTGGTGCGCTCGCACTAGTCCGGTGCTTCTGCGCGAATGCGGAAGGTTGCAGCCTCAGCTGCTCCGACTCCTTAAACAAAGTGGAAAAGTGCGTGCGTCGCACGCAGCGAAATTGCGTAAGCAGAAGAAAATGCAGGACTATTTTGTGTGAAACTGAGCTAGTTTGATCAATAAAGGGATTTTAAAAATGGTATGTGCTTTTATGACATCCAATTATTTAGCAGGCTTATATCGAATTATGCTCTATATTGAACTGATCGGTGTTTTTTTGCGAGTTCGATGTCGCCGGGTTCGACTGTACACTGACCAAGTAAACCTTATTAAAAGACAAGACATTACGGCTTTCATATGGAAGCCTTGTGCCCAGTAGGTCAAAAAAGGTTGAAGTGCCTGTTTAAATGTCGAAAGAATATCAGCAATCTCGAAGGTATAGTAAAAGTAGCGGGAGAATTCTATACTGACTTGTACAGTACCCAGAAGACTCAGGATAACTCCATTCGAAACAGTAATGAACAGGATACAGAAACACCTCCTGTAACTAGCGGGGAGGTTAGAAGGGCCTTGGCAAAACATGAAATGGGGAAGAGCGGCAGGAGAGGATAGAATAACAGGCGATTTAATCAAAGATGGAGGAGACATAGTGCTTGGAAAACATAGTGCTTGGAAGTCTCTGTTGACTGTAAGGATCCCAGAAAACTGGAAGAATGCAAACATACTAATCCACAAAAAGGGAGATGTCAAAGAATTCAAAAATATACAGGCCCATTAGCTTACTTCTCATATTACGTAAAATATTCGCCAAGATAATCTCCAATAGAATAAGGGCAACACTGGACTTTAGTCAGCCAAGGGAACAGACAGATCTCGGGAAGGGATGCTCTACAGTGGATCACATCCATGTCATCAATCAGGTAATCGAGAAATCCGCGGAGCGCAATCAGCCTCTATATATGGCTTTCATAGGTTACAAAAAGGCATTTCATTCAGTAGAGATACCAGCAGTCATAGAGGCATTACGTAATCAAGGAGTACAGACCGCGTATGTAAATATTCTGGAAAATATCTACAGAGATTCCACAGCTTAATTCTCCACAAGAAAAGTACGAAGATACCTGTAAAGAAAGGGGCCACACAAGGAGACGCAATCTCTTCAATGCAATTCACTGCATGCTTGGAAGAAATATTCAAGCTATTAAACTGGGAAGGCCTAGGAGTAAGGATTGACGGCGAATATCTCGGCAACCTTCGGTTTGCCGATGACATTGTTTTATTCAGCAACACTGCAGACGAGTTACAACAAATGATTGAAGACTAACAGAGAAAGTGTAAGAGTGGGGTTGAAGATTGTGCTATTGACCGAAGGTGAAGTCAGGCTCCAGCCGTTCCGATGTAAAAAGCCGTTTGTTTATTCAACATATACAACCATATATATAATGAAGAACAGAAGCGCCCCCTGGGGAATAAAGAACTCAAAAGAATAACGAAACTAAATACCACATACTCCCTCCCTTATGTTTAGTGATTAGTGGTTAGTAAGTATTAGTAAGGAAAACCCCAAGGTATGCACACTGCTTATTTACATATTTACAAACTATATACACAACGTCAGACCGCCAACTAGTTGGTCTGATAGTCTTGGAGCCAGGCCGGCGGCCGGCGCTCTCGGGTCGGCCGCTTTGGACGTCGCAGTGGCGACGAGCTCGTAGACTGCTGCTGCGGTATGCCAGGAGACCGCGCCTACCAAAGTGTGAAGCACTCTGTGTGGGGCAACGGGAAACTGTCTGGAACAGTAGCTTTGTTCGGCTCTCGAAGGTCTACACACATACTGATGCTACCGCCTTTCTTGTCAACAACAGCAATGGGGGCACCCATTCAGAAGCATCGATGCGTTCGATGATGTCAAGGCTCAGCAACCTCTGAAGCTTCGAAGTTACAGGCTGCACGCCTTGCCGCATCTTGATACAATACGTGAACCCCTTAGCAAAACCCAACTTGGGACTGAAAAGTGAACTGAACTCATGTGCTAAGGCTGGCGGAAGAGCTTTGTTACGGGGCTGCGTGCTTGACGGTGTGGAAATGGAACAGGATAGCGCGTCAACAACAGTCGGCAGCGGAGCAACGGACGTGTATAAGCACTTGAAAGGAGAACCCTCAATGCGAAGATCCAAGGCTTTAATGCCATGGATCTTCGCATTGAGGATCTTCGAATATAAAAACGTAGCGACGCTGTGCGGCCTTTAAACTGAACGTCTGCCTGGAAACAACCTAGCACGGGAATTGGCCGTTGAGAGTAGTCAAACAGAGTAACATGCGGAGCAGGCAGGAGCGGAACGCTCTGAAAATATCGACTGAATTCTTGCTCCAAAAGGATCGAAACAGACGACCCTGAATCTACAAGGAATGTCAAGGTGACATTGGCGACTTGGACTTGAATATGAATTCCGCTATGCGTGGAACGCTGCACAGTCAAAACTTGCTCAGCGCTGCTAGATGACGAAACATCTTCATGAAATTCAACTTCACGGACTCGGCCTTGCATTTGAGTTAGCTTGCGGTTGCATACCCTTTGAAAGTAGCCCTTGCGACCGCAAAACGAGCAAGTCTTGCCATGCGCTGGGCACTGCGGCGCTGACGCGATGTGGTCCCGCGAGCCGCTTCGGAAACAATGTGGTGAACCGCAGCGGCTACTTTTTTCTCGGTTCCGCTCAGGGCGGCGGTTCCGCTGCGGCGCACGTGAGCCGCCCGCGCTCCTCATTAAATTCTGCTCAGCGGTGGCTGCCGGTTGTGAATTCGTTTTTTTCGAAGAATGCGAGGATGGTTTAAAACGCTGCCGCAATGAAATTGCTTCGACGGAAGCAGAAAGCTCCTTTAGCTCTTCAGCCGCCTGCTCAAACTGAAGTGCAATTCGAACTGAATTCTCGAATGAAAGTTTGGAACCCTCAAGCAGTAACCGCTAGCATACGCGATTAGAAGCTACGCCGGCAACGAATTGATTCCGCAGAGCATCATCTTGCGAGGCAAATGAACAATATGATGCTAGCTCCTGTAGAGCGCCAACAAAGTCACGAACGGACTTGCCTGTGTGTTGGCTGGGGCGGTGAAAGCGATGACGCTCGACGATAATGTTGCATGACGTTGTAAACTGGTGCCGTAATGCGGCGAGTGCAGAGTCGTATTCGTCAGGAGGGGCCACGACAGACTTGTCATCAGCAAGGGCTGCGGCACTTGGCGCTGCCGGTGCTGCGGTGCTGGTCCCTGCATGTAGCGTCTGATAAATACGCTAGCCCTCCGCCCCCAAACAATGCAAAAGAATAACCTTGCGTTGCTCCGGCTTGAATGCGGTGGCTCCGGATGCCAGTAAGTACCGTTGAACATCTGCTCCCACTGCTCCCATGGCAATGACGGCCGGCCGGGCGTCGGAAGGAAAAACGGTGGCGGAGCAAGCCCGGTGAAGCTCATGGTTGGCGGATCCGGATGGCGCAGCGGGGCTAAGGGTACGTTCAAGGCATCCTCATTGCCAATGTGGTATTGACCGAAGGTGAAGTCAGGCTCCAACCGTCCCGATGTAAAAAGCCGTTTATTCAACGTATACAACCATGTATATAATGAAATACAGAAGCCCCCCCTGGGGAATAAAGAACTCAAAGGAATAACGAAACTAAATACAACTTTAGTCAGCCAAGAGAACAGGCAGGACTCGACAAGGGATATTCTACAGTGGGTCACATCCATGTTATCAATCAGGTAATCGAGAAATTCGCAGAGTACAATCAGCCTCTATATATTGTCACGTGGTGGTGACGTTGAAGAACACAGTAGCAATACTGTGAAGTACAAAACTTAACTTTTATTGGGCGAACCTGTGCCCACAAAAACAGGCTACACTTACAGCACAACGATAGCGGCGAACACGGTCGGCGATCGTCGAAAATCTGATCAGCGGGTCAAGTGCGTCGGCTTTTATAGATCAGTCGTCGAATGTTCCCGAGTGATCACTGGGACCCGCATGCCTTCAACGAAGTTCTACGCCACTCACGTCGCGCATACATACGATCAGATTACACAAGGTTCGCTCACAGACAGTGGATGGAAGCGTCGATAACATTCCAGAAACTTCCGATACATGCAGGCGCGTCCTGCGCTGTGCGATAACATTTGTTAGGCGGTGAAACTTGTCGCCCGATAAAGACAAACAAGTACACGTGTCAATACCCCCCTCTTAAAAAGCATCGACCCTGCAAACAAACGAAAGTAATAAACAAAACCCCCGTAGCAAAGAAACAGCGAACTAAGGAAATTCGTAAGCGTGCGTAAAAGGGCTTAGGACGCACCACATGGACCACTTCAGATCGTGCGCGGCGCCGCTGTGAATCTGCAATGTCGTCTGGCACGACCTCATAGTCTAGTGCGCCAATACGTCAGATGACGTTGTAGGGTCCGAAATAGCGTCGCAATAGTTTCTGAGTCCTCGTCGGCGTATCGGGGTCCAAACCCAAACACGGTCACCGGGCTGGTACTCGACGTAGCGTCGTCGGAGGTTGTAGTGTCGGCTGTCAGTAAGCTGCTGGTTCTTGATCCGTAGGCGGGCGAGCTGTCGGGCTTCTTCGACGCGCTGGAGATAGGTAGCGACGTCAACATTCTCTTCGTCAATGATGTGCGGCAGCATGGCGTCGAACGTCGTCGTCGGGTTCCTGCCGTAAACCAACTTGAACAGCGTGATCTGTGTTGTTTCTTGCACCGCCGTGTTGTAAGCGAAGGTTACTTACGGGAGGACCGCGTCCCACGTATTGTGCTCAACGTCGACGTACATTGCTAGCATGTTGGCGAGGGTCTTGTTCAGGCGCTCCATGAGACCATTCGTCTGTGGGTGGTAGGCAGTTGTCCTCCTGTGGCTTGTCTGGCTGTATTGCAGGATGGCTTGGGTGAGCTCTGCTGTAAAAGCCGTTCCTCTGCCGGTGATGAGGACTTACTTCTGGGGCACCATGTCGCAGCAGGATGTTCTCGACGAAAAATTTCGCCACTTCGGCTGCGCTGCTTTTTAGTAGAGCTTTAGTTTCAGCGAAGTGGGGGCGAGATAGTCGCTACGACGATGCACATATTCCCGGATGTTGACATCGGAAACGACCCCAACAAATCTATCCCGATCTGCTGGAATGGTCGGTGAGGAGGTTCGATCGGCTGTAGTAATCCTGCTGGCCTTGTCGATAGTGTCTTGCGTCGCTGACAGTCTCGGCATGTCTTGACATAATTGGCGACGTCGGCGGTCAGACGTGGCCAGTACTACTTTTCCTGTATACTCGACAGCGTCCGGGAGAATCCAAGGTGCCCAGCAGTTGGCTTGTTGTGTAGGGCGTGCAGTACTTCTGGACACAGCGCTGACGGTACAACAAAAAGGTAGCTGGCACGGACTCGTGAGAATTTCTTCTTCACGAGCAGTTTGTTTTGATGCGTGAACGGAGACAACCCGCGCTTAAATGGCCTAGTGATAACGTCGGTGTTCCCTTCCAAATACTCGACGAGGCCTTCTAGCTCCGGGTCTGCTCGTTGGTGTTTAGTGAAATTTCCCGCGCTTATTCTAAGGAAGGCATCGTCATGCTCGTCGTCTTACGGCGGGGGATCGATGGGGGCACGTGATAAGCAGTCGGCGTCAGAGTGTTTCCTTCCGGACTTGTATATTACCGTGACATCATATTCTTCCAGTCTGAGGCTCCACCGCGCCAGCCGTCCTGAAGGGTCCTTTAAGTTAGCTAGCACAACAAGTGATGGTCGCTGACGACTTTGAATGGCCTGCCATAGAGGTAAGGGCGGAATTTTGCTGTAGCCCAAATGATGGCGAGGCATTCCTTTTCAGTCGTAGAATAATTGTCTTTTGCTTTCGACAGCGACTGGCTAGCATAAGATATCACCCGTTCAAGTCCGTCTTTCCTCTGGACTAGGACGGCACCGAAGCCTAGGCTGCTGGCGTCAGTGTGGATTTCGGTATCGGCGTCCTCGTCAAAGTGTGCAAGTACCGGCGGTGACTGCATGCGTCGTTCTTGAAATGCATCGGCCTGCGGCGGTTCCCACTTGAGCTCGACATAACATTTGGTTAGATGTGTTAGTGGCTCCGCGATGCTTGAAAATTCCTTGACAAAGTGCCTCTAGTAGGCACACATGCCAAGGAATCTGCGCACTGCCTTCTTGTTGATTGGCTGCGGGAACTCTGTGATGGCAACTGTCTTCTGCGGGTCGGGGTGTACTCCAGATTTGCTGATGACGTGGCCTAGGAACAGAAGCTCATCGTAAATGAAGCGGCACTTTTCCGGCTTCAGAGTGAGCCCTGATGACTTGATGGTCTCTAATACTGTCGCAAGCACTGGATGTGCAGCGGTGGCGTAGAGGTAGAACACCCGCCTCGCATGCAAGAGGTCCGTGGTTCGAATCCCGGTGCCGGCAATTTTCCACCGTATTTAAAAAAAAGAATCCGCGTGTTGATAAAATTGCATAAACAGGCCTGGGGTGTGGCTTAATCCCGGTGACGAGAACCGGTAACGCACTCCCTCACCAGAGAAGGATTGGCCACCCTGGTGCAGTACTTGGCCGAAACCTCCTATATGAACACAACAATCAAACCTCCGGCCCTCAGTCCCCAGCAGCTGCGAAGCAACTGACCATGGCGGCGGTCAGACCTGCGGCGCAGCAGAGGGTGCTAAGAATCCCTGGCTCCGGACGGGCCGCCATTGGAATATGAACCTGGCATCGTTTAACGGTAGAGCGTTATCTAGTGAGGCGAGCCTAGCAGTGCTATTGGAGGAATTAGAGGGCAGTAAATAGGGTTCAGTGAAGTTAGGAGGCCAAAAGAAGCCTATACAGTGCTAAAAAGCGGGCACGTCCTGTGCTACCGGGGCTTAGCGGAGAGAAGAGAACTAGGAGTCGGATTCCTGATTAATAAGAATATAGCTGGTAACATACAGGAATTCTATAGCATTAACGAGAGGGTGGCAGGTCTTGTTGTGAAACTTAATAAGAGGTACAAAATGAATAATAATAATATTTGGGGTTTTACGTGCCAAAACCACTTTCTGATTATGAGGCACGCCGTAGTGGAGGACTCCGGAAATTTTGACCACCTGGGGTTCTTTAACGTGCACCTAAATCTAAGCACACGGGTGTTTTCGCATTTCGCCCCCATCGAAATGCGGCCGCCGTGGCCGGGATTCGATCCCGCGACCTCGTGCTCTACAAAATGAAGGTTGTACAGGTCTACGTCCCTACATCCAGTCATGATGACCAGTGAGTCGAAATCTTCTAAGACGTGGAATCGGCGATGGGTAGAGTGAAAACTAAATACGCTTTACTAATGGGCGACTTTAATGCCAAGGTAGGCAAGAAGCAGGCTGGAGAGAAGGCAGTGGGGGAATATGGCATAGGCACTAGGAATAGCAGGGGAGAGTTATTAGTAGAGTTTGCGGAACAGAATAATATGAGGATAAGGAATACCTTCTTCCGCAAGCGGGATAGCCGAAAGTGGACCTGGAGGAGCCCGAACGGCGAGACTAGAAATGAAACAGACTTCATACTCTGCGCTAACCCTGGCATCCTACAAGATGTGGACGTGCTCGGCAAGGTGCGCAGCAGTGACCACAGGATGGTAAGAACTCGAATTAGCCTAGACCTGAGGAGAGAACGGAAGCAACTGGTACATAAGAAGCCCATCAATGAGTTAGCGGTAAGAGGGAAAATAGAGGAATTCCAGATCAAGCTACAGAACAGGTATTCGGCTTTAACTCAGGAAGAGGACCTTAGTGTTGAAGCAATGAACGACAATCTTGAGGGCATCATTAAGGAGTGTGCAATGGAAGTCGGTGGTAACTTATCAGGCAGGATACCAGTAAATTATCGCAGGAGACGAAAGATCTGATCAAGAAACGCCAATGTATGGAAGCCTCTAACCCTACAGCTGGAATAGAACTGGCAGAACTTTCGAAGTTAAACAACAAGCGTAAGACAGCTGACATAAGGAAGTATAATATGGACAGAATTGAACATGTTCTCAGGAAAGGAGGAAGCCTAAAAGCAGTGAAGAAGAAACTAGGAATTGGCAAAAACCAGATGTATGCGTTAAGAGACAAAGCCAGCAATATCATTACTAATATGGATGAGATAGTTCAAGTGGCTGATGAGTTCCATAGAGATTTATATAGTACCAATAGCACCCACGACGATAATGGAAGAGAAAATAGTCTAGAGGAATTCGAAATCCCACAGGTAACGCCGGAAGAAGTAAAGAAAGCCTTGGGAGATATGCAAAGGGGGAAGGCAGCTGGGGAGGATAAGGTAACAGCAGTTTTTTTGAAGGATGATGGACAGATTGTTCTAGAGAAACTGGCCACCCTGTATACGCAATGCCTCATGACCTCTAGCGTACCGGAATCTTGGAAGAACGCTAACATAATCCTAATCCATAAGAAAGGGGACGCCAAAGACTTGAAAAATTATAGACCGATCAGCTTACTGTCAGTTGCCTACAAACTATTTACTAAGATAATCGCAAATAGAATTTGGAACACCTTATACTTCTGTCAAGCAAAAGACCAGGCAGCATTCTGTAAAGGCTACTCAACAATAGACCATATTCACACTATCAATCAGGTGATAGAGAAATGGGCGGAATATAACCAACCCTTATATATAGCTTTCATTGATTACGAGAAAGCGTTTGATTCTGTCGAAACCTCAGCAGTCATGGAGGCATTACGGAACCAGGGTGTAGACGAGCCATATGTAAATATACTGAAAGGTATCTATAGCGGCTCCACAGCCACCGTAGTCCTCCATAAAGAAAGCAACAAAATCCCAATAAAGAAAGGCGTCAGGCAGGGAGACACGATCTCCCCAATGCTATTCACAGCGTGTTTACAGGAGGTATTCAGAGACCTGGATTGGGAAGAATTGGGGATAAAAGTTAATGGAGAATACCTTAGTAACTTGCGATTCGCTGATGAGCCTTGCTTAGTAACTCAGGGGACCAATTGCAATGCATGCTCACTGACCTGGAGAGGCAAAGCAGAAGAGTGGGTCTAAAAATTATTCTGCAGAAAACTAAAGTAATGTTTAGCAGTCTCGGAAGAGAACAGCAATTTACAATATGTAGCGAGGCACTGGAAGTGGTAAGGGAATACATCTACTTAGGGCAGGTAGTGACGGAGGATCCGGATCATGAGACGGAAATAATCGGAAGAATAAGAATGGGCTGGGGTGCGTTTGGCAGGAATTTTCAGATCATGAACAGTAGGTTGCCGTTATCCCTCAAGAGAAAAGTGTATAATAGCTGTGTCTTACCAGTACTCACCTACAGGGCAGAAACCTGGAGGCTTACGAAAAGGGTTCTATTCAAATTGAGGACGGCGCAACGAGCTATAAAAAGAAGAATGATAGGTGTAAAGTTAAGGGATAAGAAAAGAGCAGATTGGGTGAGGGAACAAACGCGAGTTAATTACATCTATGTTGAAATCAAGAAAAAGAAATGGGCATGGGCAGGACATGTAATGAGGCGGGGAGATAACGGATGGTCATTAAGGGTTACGGACTGGATCCCAAGGGAAGGGAAGCGTAGCAGGGGGCGGCAGAAAGTTAGGTTGGCGGATGAGATTAAGAAGTTTGCAGGCTTGGCAAGGCCACAATTAGTACATGACACCGGGGTTGTTGGAGAAGCATGGGAGAGGCCTTTGCCCTGCAGTGGGCGTAGCCAGGCTGATGATGATGATGAATACTGTCGCAAGCCACCTAAGGTGATCGTCGAAATTTCCGGCGAAGATGACGACGTTTTCCAAGTAAACGAGACAGGTCTGCCACTTCAATCCTGCTAAAAGCGTGTCCATCACACGCTGGAACGTTGCAGGCGCCGATCACAGTCCGAATGGCATAACCTTGAACTCATAGAGGCCGTCTGTGGTGATGAAGGCGGTCTTTTTGCGATCTCTTTCGCCGACTTCTATTTGCCAATAGCCAGACTTGAGGTTCATCGACGAGAAGTATGTAGCGTTGCATAGCTGATCCAATGCGTCGTCTATCCGTGAAAGGTTGTACACGTCCTTCTTCGTGATCTTGTTCAGTCGACGATAATCGCCGCAGAAGCGTAGGGTTCCATCCTTTTTCTGCACCAGGACTACAGGAGATGCCCACGGGCTTTTCGACAGCTGGATGATGTCGTCGCACAGCATTTCGTCGACTTGTTGCCTAATAGCTTCACGTTCTCGCTTCGAAACTCGGTAAGGGCTCTGGTGGAGTGGTCAAGCGCACTCTTCGGTTATTATGCGATGCTTTGCAACTGGTGTTTGTCGAGTAATACTTGTTGGGGGGCTAGTTGGTGCATGTTTCCAGAAGAGGGTTATTGCGCCTGTCCCGTCTCGCTTGCTGTGTGTTGTGTTTTTTCGGCGCTATAACCCTCTTCTGGTGTTTGTCGAATCCTCGATGACGTCGAAAAGCAGTCTTTGTATCGTCGGAGAACACTTCTGATCTGTTGCTGCTTACTCATAGGAAGACTTGGATTTACGTCGAAGTCTGGTTCGGGGACTATGCTCATCGGGGGAGATGCGGCAGAATCCGAGATGACAAATGCATTGCTAGTTTCGACAATTTCCTCGATGTACGCGATTGTCATGCCCTTGTTGATGTGCTTGAACTCTTGGCTGAAGTTGGTTAGCATAAGGTCCGCTTTCCCTTCGTGGAGTCAAGCGATCCCTCTGGCGACGCAAATTTCACGGTCGAGCAGTAGATGTTGGTCGCCCTCGATGACGCCTTCTACGTCAGCGGGTGTTTCGGTGCTGACAGAAATAATAATGCTGGAGCGCGGCGAGATGCTCACTTGATCTTCGAGCATACGCAAGACATGGTGACTATGAGAGCTCTCCGGCGGTATCGCTTGATCTTCCGACAGCGTTATCAATTTTGACTTCAGGTCTATGATTGCGCTGTGTTGGTTCAGGAAGTCCATGCCGAGAATGCCGTCTCGTGAAAACTGTTGGAGGATAACGAAGGTGGCAGGGTAAGCCCGGTCATGAACGGTAGTTCTTGCCGTGCAGATTCTAGGCGGCGTGATGAGGTGTCCTCAAGCGGTCCGAATTCGGGGGCCTACCCATGCAATCTTAACTTTCTTCAACTGGGCGGCGATGTGTCCACTCATGACGGAGTAATTGGCCCTTGTATCGTCTAAGGCGGTGAGTTCGTGGTCGTTATGTTATGGCGGTCTGAATTCGGGGGCCTTCCCATGCAATCTTAACTTTCTTCAACTGGGCGGCGATGTGTCCACTCATGACGGAGTAATTGGCCCTTGTATCGTCTAAGGCGGTGAGTTCGTGGTCGTTATGGAGTTCGTTATGTCGTCGAGGTAGTTTCTTCGGCGTCTTCGTCGACGGCGGAGGATCTTCATCAGTTCGACGAACAGCAACCGCACCACCTCCAGTTGCTGCTTTTAGTTTTCCGGATATGGGCCCGCAGAGCGGCCTCGGGCTGGGTAGGTGTATGGTCGGCGCTGCGGCGACAGGTAACGGCCTGGTGACAGCGAACGGGACGGTCGTCTCGGGTTCCACTGAGTGGCGGTGAGGTAGTCGGCGATATCGCGAGGTCGTTCGCCAATCTGTGGTCACGGTGCGTAACGGCGAACCCTTGGAGTCCCATTTCCCGGTATGGGCATCGGCGGTAGATGTGCCCGGCTTCTCCGCAGTGATAGCAAAGCGGACGGTAGTCGGGAGCGCGCGAAACGTCTGTGTTCCTTGGAATGCCGCGTGGGGTGACGGGTTGGCGTG
Source organism: Dermacentor variabilis (assembly GCF_050947875.1). Lineage (NCBI taxonomy): Eukaryota > Metazoa > Arthropoda > Arachnida > Ixodida > Ixodidae > Dermacentor > Dermacentor variabilis. The sequence goes on from NW_027460357.1 coordinate 2,573,244, forward strand.
CTGGCGGCAGGGGTGGTGGTGGACGACGGAACTGTCGTCACTGGGCCCTGCCGTGGGTGCGGAGGGGGAACGTGACGGCGGGCTACAGTGGCATATGTCATCGCTTGTGGCTGAGGCTGCGGCGATTCAAGGGCTACTCCGAGTTGTTGGAGCGCCTCACGTACGGCGTCGGCAATCGAAGCCACTTGAGGCTGTGATGACGGGAACAGGTTCTGTAGCTCCTGCGGCACGACCGCTCGGATTGTCTCGCACAGGTCGTCGGTGGCCAGTGACTGAACTCCGGCATAGCTTATTGAGTTCATGCGGCGGTTGAATTGCCGGTTCCGCATTTCCAGTGTCTTCTTGAGGCTAGTGGCCTCGCGATAAAACTCGTTGATAGTCTTCGGTGGGCCTCGTACCATTCTGGTGAATAGTTCCTCCTTTACACCACGCATCAGTAGGCGGACTTTCTTTTCGTCGGACATATGCGGGTCGGCATGGCGGAACAGACGGCTCATTTCTTCCATAAAGATGGCAACATTCTCATTAGATAGCTGCACTTGGGCGTCCAGCATAGCTTCGGCCCTTTCCTTGCGCACGACGCTCGTAAAGGTGCGCAGGAAGTCGCTATGGAACAAGTCCCATGTTGTCATGGTCGACTCCCGGTTCTCAAACCATGTTCTGGCGGCGCCTTCTAAGGCGAAGTATACATGCCCCAGCTTGTCGTCGGAGTCCCAGTTGTTGAAAGTCGTGATTCGTTCATAGGTCTCCAGCCAGGATTCCGGCTCTTCAGTAGCTGCTCCATGAAAGGTCAGTGGGTCCCGAGGTTGTTGCAGGATAATGGGGGACGCTGAGGCAGCCATTGGGGTTGTCTTGGCCATGATCTTCTTTGTCGTCTCAGGTAGAAATCCGGGCAGCCCTTGCAGTTGGCTGCCCGGATTTCATACTGGTCTTGGGCGATGTTGGTTTTATCCTCGGGCTTCGGGCTTGGATTGCGGCTTTGTGGGGGCGTTCGGTACATGAACGCACAAGCACCTCCACCAGATGTCATGTGGTAGTGACGTATAAAGAACACAGTAGCAATACTGTGAAAGACAAAACAAATTTTTATTGGGCGAACCTGTGCCCAAAAAACAGGCTACACTTAAAGAACGGCGACAACGGCGAACACAGACGGTGATCCTCAAAATCTGATCAGCGGGTAAAGCGCGTCGGCTTTTATAGATCAGTCGTCGAATGTTCCAGAGTGATCGCTGAGACCCGCATGCCTTCCACAAAGTTCTACGCCATTCGCATCGCGCATACATGCGATCAGATTACACAAGGTTCGCTCACAGACAGTGGATGGAAGCATCGATAACATTCCAGAAACTTCCGATACATGCAGGCGCGTCCTGCGCTGTGCGATAACATTTGTTAGGCGGTGAAGCATGTCACCCGATATAGACAAACAAGTACACGTGTCAATATGGCTTTAATAGATTACCAAAAGGCATTTGATTCAGTAGAGATACCAGCAGTCATAGAAGCATTACGTAATCGAGGAGTACAACCGCGTATGTAAATATTCAGAAAATATCTACAGAGATTCCACAGCTTAATTCTCCACAAGAAAAGTAGGAAGATACCTATAAAGAAAGGGGCCAGTCAAGGAGATGCAATCTCTCCAATGCTATTAACTGCGTGTTTGTAAGAAATAGTCAAGCTATTAAGCTGGGAAGGCTTAGGAGTAAGGATCGACGGCGAATATCTCGGTAACCTTCGGTTTGCCGATGACATTGTTTTATTAAGCAACACTGCAGACGAGTTACAACAAATGATTGAGGACTCTAACAGAGAAAGTGTAAGAGTGGGGTTGAAGAATAATATGCAGAAGACAAAGATAATGATGAAAAACCGGACAACGGAACAAGAAGTCATGATCGTCAGTCAGCCTCTAGAGTCTATGAAGGAGTACATTTACCTAAACTAAACGTAACAGCGCAAACACCTAAGACGAGCCACAATAAGAAAGACACGACACACACCGGCGCTGACTAACAACTTCCTTTTTTTCTTTTCGTCGTCGATGCATATATATACCTAGGCCACACAACTGCGCAGGCGCATATAATACATTACTGACATATGCCAACTTATCGTATATGCAAACATAGGAAATCAATTTCTGATGGGTGCAGGGACAAAGATGTGTCACTAATGCAATTATTTCCTTGTCTTTTTATGTGATAGGCCTCTAAGGCAAGCCGCGCATGTTCATTCTTGCTTTTTCCAAGAATTATCGTCCGATCAAGTCGCGCCTCACAATTGCTGCAAGAGTTTATATGCGCAACCAGGTGCGCTCCTTTATCTACATTTTCGTTTAATTTTTGCGCATGTTCCCTGAGTCGCTTATTGACGCAACGCCCTGTCTGGCCAACGTATGTCTTACCACATGAGAGTGGAATGCCATAAACCACGCCGACAGCGCACGACACGTATGAGGCATCATGCCGAATTTGGCATCCCCCTCTGCTCTCTCCGCAGGTGCGGGAACATAGCTTTGAAAGCTTGTTTGGCGCAGGAATTGCCAAAGGAACACCATGCCTGCAAGCAACTTTCTGGAGTTGATGGGTCACCTTATGCATATAAGGGACCACCGCAGGCCTTCGCGTTTCACGTTCGGCGGCCGGCCTATTTGTGGTTTTACTTCTCTGAATCAGAGCTTCAACCACGGCAGTCAAAAGCGACACAGGGAACCCAGCTGCCAAAAGCCAAATGTTACTTTTAGTTTAGAATTATGTACCAACTAGGCCCAAATGAAGTGTTACATTTACCTAGGTCAATTGATCACAGGGAACCCTCATCATGAGAAGGAAATTTATAGAAGAATAAAAATGGGTTGGATCACAGTTGTTAACTGTTCGTATTCACCCCCTTGCTATGTCACTTCCGGTGTTCCACAAGGCAGCGTTTTAGGACCCTTACTATTTCTAATATACATCAACGACCTGCCTACTGACATATCTTCTTCTATCCGTCTTTTTGCTGACGATTGCATAATTTATCGCACCATTAATTCTATCGCCGAGCACATCTCACTTCAAAATGACCTCAAGAATGTTTCTGATTGGTGTAGCACCTGGCAAATGCATCTTAACGAATCTAAATGTAACGTTATCACTTTTAGCCGTAAGCATGTTAATTCTAAGTTCACCTACTTTCTTAACTACTCTCAGGTCTCGGAAGCATCTTCGTATAAATATCTCGGAGTTCACCTCGCTCCTAACCTGTCCTGGGCATCCCACTTCACCGCCATTTGCGCCAAACCCTCACGAACTTTGGGGTATTTACTAAGAAACTTAAAAAATGCCCCAACCAGAAGCCGGAAGCTTGCATATGCAACATTTGTCCGGCCTCAACTAGAATTTGCAAGCCCTATGTGGTCGCCTCATCAAAAATATCTAATCAGTATGCTACAAGCCGTACAGAATAGAGCAGCACGTTTTATTTCTTGCGATTATAACTATTCTCATAGCGTAACTGAGGTTAAACAGAATCATGACATCATTTCACTTGAAACTCGCCGTTGCATTGCACTTCTCTGTTTGTTCCACAAGTATGTTCATGGTTAATAGGCTGTCTCCGCTACCTCTCGAAAGGCCTTTGCGCATGTCAAAACGCCTCCATAACAATTTCAGTTACTCATGCATCTTCGGTCACACATTAACCTTCAACAGCTCTTCGCTTCCACGTGCCATTTCTCTGTGGAATGATTTGCCTGACACTATCGCTTCCTTAACAAACCATGATTCCTTCCGCAGCCAAGTCAGCAGTCATCTTTCAATAACACCCTTTTAATCTTTTCACCGACCTATTGCTTTTCATTGTTATTTCTCAGTTGCATTGTGGTCTGTACTGCGCATCAGTTACATATTGAAAGTGCTGTATCTCTTGAGTTTGAATGCTTTATAGTAGAAATGTATAAGTGCCACTTGCTACATAATATGTTTACTGGCTCTTATAGTACTGTTTCCGTTTATACCCCCCCCCCTTACGTCATGCTCCTAGGGGGGCCTGTAAGGTCTTTGTAAATAAATAAATAAATACATATATACGGCAGACATTGTCAGCTCCTAACTGGAAGCTTACCATTGTCATTGAATAGGATGTTGTATAATCAGTGCATTTTACCGATGCTGACATATGGGGCAGAGACTTCGAGACTGACAATGTAGCTTGAGAACAAGTTAAGGACCGTACAAAGAGCAATGGAACGACGAATGCTAGGCATAAGCTTGAGAGACGGAAAGAGAGTGGTTTGGATCAGAGAGCAGCGGGTATAGCCGATATTCTAATTTACATTAAGAGAAAAAATGATGCTGGGCAGGTCATGTAAGATAACCGTTAAACCATTTTGGTTACAGAATGGGTAACAAGAGAAGGGAAGCACGGTAGAAAATGGCAGAAGAGTAGGTGCTGCGATGAAATTAGGAAATTCGCTGGTTCTAGTTGGGATCAGTTGGCACAGGGCAGGGGTAATTGGAGATTGCAGGGAGAGACCTTCGTCCTGCAGTGGACATAAAATAGGCTGATGATGACAATGATGATGATGACGAGGTAATAGTTTTGTTTGATGTTGTGTTGTGATGTTTACTTCCATTCCCACTGACATGGCCATGGAAGCGTGTTCTGCTGCTCTCGACGCCAATCCGGCTCTACTGGAAAGGTCGCCATTTGATGTCCCCGACTTGGAGTCTCCTCAGTTTTTGCCTGGGCAACACTAACTTCTATTTCGATAAGGCTATCTACAAGCAAGTCCACAGCACACCAATGGGTGCCTGCGTCTTGGTGACCGCTGCAAATCTGTCAATGGAATGGCTGGAAAGTTGCACGCTCACTCCTTTTGGCCCATCACCAAGAATCTTTCCATGCTACGTTGACAATTCTTTTTGCATAATCAAGTGCTATGCTTTGGAAGCTTTCACCACGCATCTAAACAATCAAGCAGATTCCTTTCAGTTCATGATTGAGCTGGAGACAGACCAGAAACTGCCTTTTTTGGATGTGTTTGTGAAAGTAAGTGATGGTGTGCTTTTTTTTTCAAGATTTTCAGAAAGAGTACACACACTGGCCCGTACCTGAATTTCTTGTCTGTGCACCCTGACACTCACAAGAGGTCAGTAGTTGCCTCCCTGTTGGGCCGTGCGAGCCGCATTTGCACGAAACCTGAAGACATAAATTCTGATGTGCCGACAATTCGGAAAAATCTTTTGACGAGCAGTTACCCCCCTTCGTTCATGAATGCTGAGGAACACCGTTTGTTCAACCCTTAAAAGTTGGCAGTGCCCGTCCGAAGAAACGCACTCCTATTCCTTATGTTCCTGGGATAAGCAAAACCTTATCACGCGTGCTGTGTTAGTATGACGTTCAGGTGGCTCACATTCCTGTGTGCAAACTGAGGCACGCACTCATTAGTGGGAAGGACAAGCTGCTGAAGGAAGCCTTTTCTGGCTGTTGTGGGATTCTCACCCATGCTCTTGGGACAAAGGAACGACAACACAGTAGTGCAAACAATCACAAGGGCTTTTATTGCACCTTTCATAGACTAATGCCTGCTACCAATGTTGCTATCCACAAAACATGCTGATGGGCGCCCGACAAATCTAGGAAGTCTGACTCACCGCGACTGGGTAGCAAGCGAATATGTTCGCCCCATGCTGGATCCCAACGCCTGGTCGTTCGCGCGTACAATCACGCGAACAGTGGCGCATTCTAAGGAGGCCACGCGAGACGGTCTCGCAGGATCGGGGTTGCTAGAAGCATGGTTCGGGGCACGTGCGGAATGTCCACGCAGCTTGCCCAACCCGAACCAAAGAGGAAGCGCCTTCTCCTTTCCGCGCTCAAGTAACCCCGCTGTGAGGCGGCGTTAGCAGCGCAACACTCGCGCCATCTCTCGTACTGCGCTTCAACCACACCGACCGCCGCGGGCCCCAGGCCACGCAGTGAAGCCGGATGACAAGAGACGGGAGTCATGCGGGAAAACAACATTCGGGACGCGTGAGAATCGCACATCCCCACTGTGTTTACAAGATCCCCTGTGCGGATTGCGATTGCGTCTACATAGGGCAGACGGGCAACCTTAAACATCAGCTGCGCTAACATCATAACGATGTGGGTAAGAAAAGAGTGGCTTCAAATGCTTTGGCAGAGCACGTGGCAATGACTGCACACAATATTGACTAGATGAAGTCTCGTCTAATCGAACAGAAAAGAAACTGGAAGTCTCGTCTGTACCTGGAGTTTCTTGAGGTACAATCAACGGGACACATGCTCAATCGAAACGAAGGAACCCTCCCCCCATCTTACGAGCGGTGCTTGGGCCACATACTGAAACCTATTTAAACAGACACTTCAACCTTTTTTGCCCCATCGTGAACAAGGCTTCCGTATGGAAGCCGAAATGTCTTGTCTGTTAATAAGTTTTACTTGGTCAGCATACGTATTTCTTTGTCATGGTTGGTAAAGTTGCATTGTGAATGTAAAACAGTGCTAAAAAATACGAGGACTGAGAAAAGGTAGATATAAAGTTCACGAGGGTTGCAATGTGGGCTTGTTGGTAATGCATCTTCAAGGGGGTATCGTAGCGCGATTCAAAGACGGGATAAAAGAAGACACAAAGTTAGCGCTGCGTTAGCGTTAGCGTTGGAAGTGTTGAGACACGCCACATATATATGAAATCATAGCAAATGACTATTTAATTTTGTCCATTTGTTATGTAGATTGTAATTTGCCGCCTGCTTTTATAGGTTTCACTATATTTTCACAGGTTGCTCCAATCACTGAGCTGGCATAACTGGACTCTTGCAGTTTTATGGCTTGTTCCTGAACACGTTCCACTAAATGCGTGCCTGATTTTGAAACGGCAGAGCAAGCACACAGCTGGCATTATGCCCTTGAGGAGTTCTGAGTGGCCTGATTAATGACTAGGTAGGGCTTTTGCCGACTTGGGTTTGTATTGCCAGCATGTACTTTGCGAGGTGGAACAATATTTGTACGTCGAAGTACTAGATTTTGCCACCATTGGCTGTTTCACGAGTGAAAGACAGTCCCAAACCTTCTTCCTTGAACACCAAGACAAGTTGCAGCACCTATACTTTTCCTTTGAAGATGCCTTGAGGACTTGGTTCAAAAATTGAGTCCTTGCTAATACATGGGACCTGTTTCATGGCACATTCCTGAATACCTTCGCGAATGTCATGCGAAGAGACAGGGCTGAGCTCCTTGATGCCCAAGTAAAACTCCGAAATGAGAGCATCAGGATCTTCACAGAGGAAGTGACTCATCTCTTCCGCTACGCTTGCCCCAACATGACACAGGAAAAGAAAGTCAATTTTTTTATTTGTGGTATGAAGCAAAACCTTTTCACCGGAATAGTATGAAACTGCCGAAGACTGCAGAGGAGTTTTTTTCTGCAGCCACCAGCATCTAGAAGATGCTAGAGATGCGGAAAAGGCAATTTCACAGTCGCATGCTTACAAAAAACTATGCTGAAGCTCAAGTGCTAGACACCAACAACCTCCATGAAAAGATCAGAGTAGTTATATGAGTAAGAGTGGCAGAAGTTGTTCCCTTCATCACTGCATCAAGTGGCTTCGATTGCTGGTATTGTCCATGAAGAGATCCAGTAGTCATTAAGAGTTCCCGAAGTGCAGCTGGAATTGCTGCAGCCGCAGCTGAAAGTGATGCGCTCGTTGTCAGGGTCCCCCTCTGCAACCGCACCAGAGCCCACTTGACACTCAGCGCAACTTCCCATGGAAGACAGACATATGGCACACTCTGGACCACCACCCACTCTGCTATCACTGAAGTGGGCCCTGTCTACCGCCGTTAACCATACTGCAAGATGGGACTGTGAAGGTTTGCCGTAAACGTTCCAAATCAAGAAGAACGACCTCATCATATTGCAGACTACCTTGTCGCGACTTAGTTAAGGCTCCAACGACCTTCCCGTTTGTCATTGCTAGGTCACTGCCTCTTGTCGCAGCGCCATTCGGTGGTCTGTCAGCCCTTATCCGGAAAACTGAAAGCAGCTACATATTCAGCAACCATATGTCAATGGAGGTGTGGTGGCTGTTCGTCGAAATGCCAAACATGCTCCGTTGCTGCCAAAGACGCCACTAGAAACATCTCGACAACCTAGCAACAACATGCCGCCTCCCAGACGAGGTTTCAAATCTAAGAATACTACACCACTTAACACCCAATGATCTGGCGCAACAACAGTTGGACAATGTGCCACAGCTTTGACCCGAAGCTGTGACGTAACTGCTATGCAAGACAGAACCGCTGACGTCGATGTGTTTCTCGACGGCCATATGAAGTCTCCGCTCTAGTAGACACAGGAGCCAACTACTCCATTATCAGTGGATCCTTTTTCAGTAGTTGCAAAGTAGAAGAAAGTGACGACTGCATGGGACGGCTCCCAAATCTGGACTGCTGGAGGACACTTAATGCCGGTGGCAGTTCATGAGTTACAGTTCACGATTGTAGTTAGACTGTGACGTTAGCTATATTCAGATAATGGCCACGTAGTGTCATGCTCAACATGGACTTCCTCACCCAACATGTTGCAGTCATGAACTCATCGACTTAGATAATGCTGCCCACAGGCCAAGCAATATCACTGAATAGGGTTCTCAGTTGCTGTGCATTGAATGCGCTCGAAGACCAAGTCAACGTCTTGCTTTGCAGCATTGTTTCCGTCTGCATCAAAACACCTGCAGACATAAAAGGTGTTCTCGAGGACGACCAACCTCTGCTGTTCGAATGTGAAACTTGGGTTGCAAGAGGAATAGTTTGATTGCGTGGAGGGAAAGTGAAGGTGATGCTGATTTCAGCACATCTTCAGCACATTGACAAGGGCAGAACAAATGTATACATAGCAGAAATTGGGAAACAAGCGTTATGTTCGTCCTCTTGGATTCTGCCCTATTTAACTCGGAAGTCCCTAGTTCCTGAACCAACTTTCAACATCAACCCAGGTCTCCCCTTGTGTAAAAAGGAACAGCTTTGAAGTCTATTGAAATGTTACAAAGACTGTTTTTCAGTGTCATCAAAGATTTTACAAGCAAATATTGCAAAACATCGCATAATAACTGAAGAAGGCTCTCAACCACTGCATCAAAGCTTGTACCGAGTTTCTGCTTGAGAACAGGAGGCGATAGAGCAACAAGTTGATAAAATGCTTCCTGAAGAAATGATCCAACCATCTAAGAGTGTGTGTGCATCTCCCATACATTTAATGAAGAAGAAGGATGGCACTTTGCATTTTTGCATCGATTATCACTGCATTAACAAATTCGTGAAGATCATAACCCTTTCTCATAAACAAATGACAGGTGGGATGGGTTCTGTAACGCTAAGTATTTCTTCTCTATGGATCTCTAGACAGGCTACTGGCAAATTAAGTTGATGATGGAGATTGCAAGAAGTCCGCCTCCATCGCACCACTCAGTAAAAAAGCAGCGGTAATACCATACGTTCATACTGTCTCACACAGATTTAAAAAAGCAGAGGCCAGATATGGTGGCAAAGTTTTTTTTTTTCAGCTCCTAATAAAGTTGGTAATATGGGAGCAGCTGTCCAAAGAAAGAGAAGGAATAGGAAAGAACACAGGCTGTAAAATAAACCACGGGAAAAAGCCCGTGCCCTGTAAGATTGCTGTTGTTTACCAAATCCCTTTGTCATGCGCCCTTTCGTACATTGGGCAGACAGGCCGATGCATTAATGTGAGGCTATTGGAGCACCAGAATTCTTTAGACAAGAAATCTACAAACCAGGCAAAGCACTGTTTCGAATGACGGTGTAAACCATTCTTTGATGATGCATAACTTCTATTTGTGCACTATTATAGCATTACAAGGGAAGTGGCGGAAGCATTTCTCATAATGAGAAAAGGTACTGGGTGTGTCAGTCAGCCTTCCGTAACCTTAGCTTTGAAGGAAATGGGCTTGCTGAACAGGGGTGAACAACGGTGTTAATCTCACCCGCAACCACGAGGCAATGTGTTGAGAATGACAAGTGCTTTTATTCATATCGAGAATGCGCGCACGCTTGATCTGAGGCTTTAAAAAGCCATTGTCATTTTTCCAATAAACACAGTTGTAAGGCAGCGCCGTTTGTGTCCCATTCTCAATTTTGTTGTGCAGTGTGCATTTTTAGTGATGTTTTTAAATTTTATGGAAGTCCAAAGTTCATCTATGCAAAGTCCCAAATTTCGTTATTGCTGTTTGAATGGCTTAAGTTGCACAACATGGACTATTTTAGGTCGTGAGTGGTGGCGCTGTGATTGCGAAATACTGTCTGGCACGACTTCGTAGTCCAGTGCGCCAATGCATCAAATGATCGTGTAGGGTCCGAAATAGTAGCGTAAAAGCTTCTCGCTAAGTCCTGGTCAGCTTATCAGTGTCGAAATCCAAACAAGGTCACCGGGCTGGTATTCCACGTGGCCTCGTTCAAGATTGTAGTGCCAGCTGTCACTCCTCTGCTGGTTCATGATGCGCAGGCTGGCAAGCTGGCAGGCTTCTTCGGCGCACTGGAGATAGGCGGTGACACCGACATTTTCTTTTTCAGTGGTGTGCGGCAACATGGGGGGGGGGCGTCAAGAGTCGTTGTAGGGTTTCATTTCATTTCATTTCATTTATTGAAGCCTTAAAGGCCAGGAGGCATTATATAAGTCGTCGTAGGGTTACTGCCATAAACCAGCTTGAACAGTATGATCTGTGTTGTTTCTTGCACCACCGTGTTGTACGCGAAGGTTGCACGCGACAACACCGCATCCCATGTCTTGTGCTCGATGTCGACGTACATTGCTAGCATGTCGGTGAGGTCTTGTTCAGGCGTTCCATAAGACCGTTCATCTGTGGGTCTTACGGAGCCAAAGGAGGCACTTGTCCTCCTGTGGCTTGTCTGGCTGTATTACAGAATAGCTTGGGTGAGCTCTGCTCTAAAGACCGTTCCTCTGTAGGTGATGAGGATTTCTAGGGCAGCATGTCGCAGCAGGATGTTCTCGACGATGAATTTCGCCACTTCGGCTGCACTACCTATCAGCAGAGCTTTACTTTCAGCAAAGCTACTGAGGTAGTCCGTCGCCACGATGATGCACTTATTTCTGGTTGTTGACATCGGAAAGGGTCCCAACAAATTAATCCTGATCTGCTTAAATGGTCGGCAAGCAGGCTGATCCCGCTGACCCTGTCGGTGGTGTCTTGCGTCGCTGACAGTCCCGGCATGTCTGACGTAACGGGCGACGTCAGCGGTCAGGTGCTGCCAATAATACCTTTCCTGTATCCTCGATAGCGTTTGGGAGAATCCAAGGTGCCCGGTGGTCAGATCGTCATCTAGGGCGTGCAGTACTTCTGAACGGAGTGTTGAGGGAACAATAAGAAGGTCGTTGGCGCTGACTGGTGAGAAGGTCTTCTTTATGAGTACGTTGTTTCAAACGAAAACGAGGACAATCCTCGCTTAAGTGCCCTAGGGACAATGTCAGTGTTCCCTTCCAAATACTCGACAAGGCCTCTTAGCTCCGGGTCTGCTTGTTGCTGTTCAGCGAAGTCTTTCACGCTTATTATCCCAAGGAAGGCGGCGTCATCCTCGTCATCTTGCGGCTGCGGGTCAGCGGGGGCGCGTGATAGGCAATCGGCATCTGAGTGTTCTCCTCTGGACTTGTCAAGTTACAGTGATGTCGTATTCTTGTAGTCTGAGGCTCCACCGTGCCAGTCGTCCTGAAGGATCCTTTAAATTCGCTAGCCAACTCAAGGGCGGAATTTTGCTGTAGCCCTTACCTAGATAGGCATTCCTTTTCGGTTGTAGAATAATTGCCTTCCGCTCTTGAAAGAGACTGGCTAGTGTTAGCTATTACCTGTTCAAGTCCGCCTTTCCTCTAAACTATGACAGCACCGAGGCCTAGGCTACTGGCGTCAGTGTGGATTTCTGTATCGGCGTCCTCGTCGAAGTGCATAAGTACCAGTGGCGACTGCTAGCATCATTTGAGTTCTTGATATGCGGCGACCTGTGGTGTTTCCCATTTGAACTCGACATCCGATTTAGTTAGATGTGTCAGCGGCTCAGCGATGCGTGAAAAGTCATTAACAAAGCGCCTGTAGTAGGCACACATGCACAGGAATCTGTGCACTGTCTTCTTGTTGATGGGCTGCTGGAACTTTGTGATGGCAGCCGTCTTCTGCGAGTTGGGGTTGACTCCCGACTTGCTGATGTTGTGGCCCAGGAACAGAAGCTCATCGTAAGTGAAGCGGCACTTTTCTGGCTTCAGGAGGAGCCCTGATAACTTGATAACCTCTTGTACTGTCGCAAGTCGCCTAAGGTGATCATCGAAATTCCTGACGAAGGCGATGTCATCCACGTAGGCAAGACAGGCCTGCCACTTCAACCCTGCTAACACAGTGTCCATCATGTAATGGAATGTTGTAAGTGTCAAGCACAGACCAAATGGTATGACCTTGAGCTCATAGAGGCCATCTGGCGTGATGAAGGCGTTTTTTTCTTGATCCCTTTTGTCAACTTCTTTTTGCCAGTAGCCAGTCCTGAGATCCATCGACAAGAACTATTTTGCGTTTCGAATAAAGGGAAAATATTTCATAGCCGATCTAATGCGTCGTCTACCCGTGGGAGGGTGTGTACGTCCTTCGTGATCTTGTTCAGTCGATGATAATCGACGCAGAGACGTAGAGTTCCATCCTTGTTCTTCACCAAGACCACAGGAGATCCCACAGGCTTTTCGACGGCTCGATGATGTCGTCGCGCAGCATTTTGTCGACTTCTTGCCTTATTTATTTATTTATTTAACAGTACTGTTAACCCTCTTGCGAGGGTCCTTACAGAGAGGGCTATGAATATAAAAGAAAAGAACATGTGGAATAATCACAAACACAGGATACATCGGAATCAAGCAGCGCGCTCTCATGGATAGTCATCCAGAGTTTGTTTGAATTGAGACAGATCAGTACGTTCCACAACACACATCGGTAACTTGTTCCACATTTCAATTACGTTGGGGAAGAAATACCTGAATGTATCATTATTAGCGGTATAAGCTTGGATAGATCGATTATGGTTAGTTCTGGAGCTCCGTTTGCCAGCTTCCAGTATGTATGTTTCCTTCCTAATATTTATTTGGCCTTGGAGTATTTGGTATATTAATTTCAATCGCTTTTTTTTGTCTACGTGTTTCTAGCAAGCCCATTTAGAAAAATGGAGCATTTCTGTGACTGAATCAGTCCTTCGATATTGGGTGACCACGTTTCACCACCTAACAAATGTTATCGCACAGCGCAGGACACGCCTGCATGTATAGGAAGTTTCTGGAATGTTATCGATGGTTCCATTCGCAGTCTGTCACCGAACCTTGTGTAATCTGATTGCATGTATGCACGACGCGAATAGTGTAGAACTTTGTGGAATACACGCGGGTCCCAGCAATTACTCTGGAACATTCGACGACTGATGTATAAAAGCCGACGCACTTGACCCGCTGATCAGATTTTGACGATCGCCGACTGTGTTCGCCGTTGTCGCCGTTCTTTCCTGTTTTTTTGGGCACAGGTTCCCCCAATAAAAATTAGTTTTGTCTTTCAGAGTATTGCTACTGTGTTCTTTATACGTCACTACCACATGGCATCTGGTGGAGGTGCTTTACGTTCATGTACCAGACGCCCCCGACAAGCCGTGATCCAAGCCTGGACCTTAAACAGAACACCAACGTAGTCCCGGACCATCGAGCAAGCCACCATCTACAACAACTGCCCCCGGAGCACGGACTTCTACCTGAGAAGACCAAGAAGATTGTGGCCAGGACAACCACAATGGCAGCCACAGTGTCACCCATCGTGCTTCAACACACCAGATAGCCCCCTACCTTCCGTGGAGCTACGTCGGACGATCCGGAAACCTGGCTCGAAACCTTCGAAAGGATCACGACCTTCAATAACTGGACCTCTGAGGATAAGCTGCGACATGTGTACTTCTCCTTGGAAGATGCCGCGAGGGCTTGGTTCGAGAACCGGGAGTCCACCCTTACAACATGGGACCTGTTCCGCATTAGCTTCCTGAGGACGTTCACGAGCGTTGTCCGAAATGAAAGGGCTGAAGTTCTGCTGGAAGCCCTAGGCCAACTACCCAATGAGACCATTGCCATCTTCACGGGAGAGATGACCCGTCTTTTCCAGTACGCCGACCCGGAAATGTCTGAAGAGTAAAAAGTGTTTCTTGAGGCGAGGCGTAAAGCAAGAACTTTTTGCCGGACTGATCCGAAACTCACCGAAAATCGTAGCTGAGTTCTTGACAGAGCCAATGATGATTGAGAAATTTATAGAAATGCGCACTAGGCAATATAACCGACAAGTGCGCACGCCATAGTACGCCATCCAAGCACTGGGCTCCGGTGATCTCCAAAAGACCATCACGGCCATTGTGCATGAAGAACTGCGCAAGATGGTTTCTTCTTCGCAACCTCAGGTGTCCTCAGTCACTGACGTCGTCAAAGACGAGCTGCAGCCCGAATCACCGCTTCTCGTGCCGGAAACGATGACCTACGCCGCCGTCGCGCGTAGTCAAGGTCCCCCTCCGCGATTGCGCCAGGACCCTGTAACGCCACAATTCCGTCATCCACGGCCGCCACCGCCAGCACACTCACCCATCGCCCAGTGCAGCTACGCGAAGAAGACAGACATTTGGCGAGCCCCGACCACCGCCCGCTCTGCTATCACTGCGAGGAAGCCGGACATATATCCCGCCGATGCCCATACCGCGAAATGGGACTACGAGGGTTCTCCGTCAACGCTCCACGCCTGTTGCAAGGTGAATGCCCTCGCGATATTGCCGACTACCTCGCCGCTACTCAGTGGAGCTCTTGACGACTGTCCCGTCTGACATCACCAGGCCGCTACCTGTCGCCACAGCGCCGTCCAGCCTGGGGCCTCTCTGCAAGCCCATATCAAGCCCACAGTGGGCACGGGACCAGCGTTGGCAGCGTTGTGCTTAATCGTCACGTTTTTGCGATGCAGGCAGTGTTATCGCTAGCCCTTGCTTAGCTCTCGTCAGCTCCCGAATCCCGGACCAGCCTTACCTCATCGTTGCCGAACTTCGACTACGACCATGGCTCCTACCCCGATGGTCCATTTCTGGATTCAACTTCCGTCGCACAGCTCCCGCCAGTCTACCCAGCGCCATCGTCAACGTCATCACTTCTGCCTGCGAATTTAAACAGCTGGCACTCTGGCACGCTCTTCAGTGGGCACGGGACCAGCGTTGGCAGCGTTGTGCTTGATCGGCACGTTTTTGCGATGCAGGTGCGTACACAGTTCTTACCATACACTAAAGAAACTGATGAACTCTGCCTGATTGTCTTCCCGTGCCCACGGGTGTTGTGCGAGTCGTTGCTCGAGTGCTACGCAATGACGATTTTATTGTTATGCGCTGGAGACATTGAATCTAACCCTGGACCTAACACACGTACTGTCGCCTTATCTGAACTGGATTATTTACCTGATGATCCGGCAGACCAAATGAAGATCATGTTTAAACTGCTTAAGGACGTACACTCTCGTTCACTATAGTCTTCGAAGTGTCAAACCGAACTTGTTTCAGATGTCAAAGCCATTAAAAACGGACATAAAAACATACAAACTGAGCTAGCAGGTATCAAGAAAAGGCTTGACGATTTAGAAGAAAACTCAAAATTCCTAGGCCGTTTCGACACTAACCTAACACGCATGCAAGACAACGTAGATAGCCTCGCTGCTCAGAACAGCTCCTTATTATCGCGTCTGGATGATCTGGAGGACAGGTCTCGTCGCGATAATTTAATATTTCAAGGCGTACCCGACTCGAAAGAAACCTGGCAACAGACAGAAGAAAAACTAACCACAGTACTTAACGCTGCTCTTGGATCTTTTCCCAGCAGTTGATTTCAGCGAGCCCACCGGCTCGGCACTTACCAAGCTAACAAATGTCGTCCGATAATTGCTAAATTTACTAACTACAAAGCGAAAGAATCGGTACTTTCATCACGCGCGCAGTTAAGACCTAGCAACATTGCAGTTAATGAGGACTTTTCACCCGCAACTCGACTTGCCCGTAAAAAACTAATTGAGTTTGCGAAATCGCAACCAGACTTGCCACAGTTTAAACTCAGCCACAAGAAACTGCTACTAAACAACAAATGCTACATGTACCATTCTAACTCGAATAGTATTCAGGAGATGCCAAGACGCAACGTCGGCCTAGACCATGTTTCAGCTGCCTCGCAACACGTTCCTACTTAGGGACATGTGAGGGGCAGTGGGCATGCGCAAAATAATCAAGTCAGCATCCTTTATACTAACATCATAAGTGTTCTGAAGAACCGTGACTCATTATCATCCGCAATTGGCACGTGTTCAGCCCATATAATAGCTTTAACTGAAACATGGCTCTCGAATGACATTCAAGACTCAGAACTGTTTCATGATAGCAAACAATTCACGATATACCGCTGTGACAGAACAGAGCGCCGTGGTGGCGGCGTACTTCTTGCCCTTTCGAAACGCATCAATCAAGAATCAGTGTGGGCTACAGCAACTCTGAACCATCAAAAGGTAATTTTAGGCCTTTGCTATCGTCCACCTTCTTCGTCACCCGCATTTACCAATGAATTGCATGATATAATTAGTACCATTACGACAAAGTTTCCTTCTACACCTCTTTTCTTATTTGGTGACTTTAATTTTCCTAATATAGTTTGGAACAGTGATATACCTAACTTATTATCTTCTTCTTCTGATTCAAAAGATTTCTTGGGCATTTGTACTACATTTTCATTAACTCAGTTAGTCACACAAGCCACGAGATTAACATCCACGTCCGCAAACATTCTCGATTTGATCCTAACCAATCGTCCCGATTATGCCTCTACCATCCATTACTTACCGGGTATCAGTGACCACTTATTACTAAATATTCACTTTAATACTGCGTTTGTGAAACTTTCGAAGACTAAAAAAATAATTAGAGACTATAAGAGAGCTAACTTCGAAACAATAAATAATGAACTCAGTCTATTTCTTAACATATTCATGAGTGATATTGAAAATCGTAGTGTGCAGTCAAACTGGAACATGTTTTCGGCAGAGGTAAATCGCTTAATCAATAAACACATCCCAACCCGTACTATAACATGCAACCCGCGCGCGCCTTGGTACAATAATCATTTAAAACGACTATCCAACAAAAAAAGACGACTGTATCGTTCCGCGAAGCAATCACCCACTGACTCACGTTGGAAAGCCTACACATTAGCATCTAACACCTATGTAGCCGCACTCAAATGCGCTAAAGAAACATTCTTATCAACCACATTACCATCTATGCTGATAACTAACGTAAAAAAATTTTGGCGCGTCATACATCCACCTTCCGATGATTCTGTCACTCTTAACACTTGCTCTGGTAACCCTGTTCCGAAAAACCTATGCGCAACTCTCCTGAATAATAACTTTGTTAAAAATTTCTCGTGCACAGTTGATATTGAACTACCTATCTTGAATGACTATAACTTCTTAACTATGCCTCCAGTGACTGTTGAAGTTCCTGGAGTTATTCGACTAATAGACTCATTGAAGATGGATTCGTCACCCGGCTTTGATAACATCAGTGCTAAATTTCTGAAAAACACCTGCACTTATAGCTCCATTATACTAACCAAAATATTTCAAAAATCACTCAACACATCTACTGTTCCATCCAGAATGGAAAATAGGAAAAATAATTCCTTTGCACAAATCTGGCAGGAAAACATCACCTACAAATTATCGCCCGATATCATTAACCAGTACCTGCTGCAAACTGCTAGAACACATTATTCTTACTAAAATTGCGGATTTTCTCGAATCTAATTCATTTTTTTCGTCATCACAACATGGTTTTCGAAAATCATTCTCATGTGAACCACAATTATTAACATTTACTCACAAACTACACCAAATACTTGACTGTTCTTCTCTTGCCGATTGCATCTTTTTAGATTTTTCGAAAGCCTTTGACAAAGTGTGTCATATATCCCGGCCACGGCGGCCGCATTTCGATGGGGGCGAAATGCGAAAACACCCGTGTGCTTACATTTAGGTGCACGTTAAAGAACCCCAGGTGGTCAAAATTTCCGGAGTCCTCCACTACGGCGTGCCTCATAATCAGAAAGTGGTTTTGGCACGTAAAACCCCAAATATTATAAAGTGTGTCATAAACCTTTACTTTATAAACTAAGCAAATTAAACCTCGATCATAGCGTTCTCAAATTGGTTGAGTCATTTCTCGCTAACCGTTCTCAGTTCGTAACAGCTAATGGCCATGACTCACTTCATAGCGACGTTCAGTCCGGTGTGCCCCAAGGTTCCGTCCTGGGACCTCTATTATTCCTTATCTACATTAATGACTTACCTTCAGCAATAACCTCTGACGTGCATTTATTTGCAGACGACTGTGTAATCCTCAGAGAAATAACTAACGAACACGACATCTCCCTGCTTCAGGCCGATCTCAATAATGTCAGCAAATGGTGCCGATTGTGGCGAATGGAACTCAACATTAACAAATGCAAATTTCTGAGAGTATCCCGATCTAACGATAATCTGCCTTTGTACTACTTGAATAACGTTGCTTTAGAATCTACTAACTCATATAAGTACTTAGGCCTACATATAACATCTAAATTAACATGGAATCATCACGTCGAATACATAATTAATCAAGCTAACCGCTTGATGGAATACTTACGCCGTAACCTCTCTCATGCTCTCTCTCCTTTAATATTACTACATTATAAAACCCTGTTACGGCCAAAATTAGAATACGCTGCAGCTATATGGGACCCTTACCACGAAAACCTAATACATTCCCTTGAACTCATCCAAAACAGCGCCACTCGTTTTATTCTTTGGAATTACTACCGTGGTGCGAGCGTTTCTTCAATGAAATCGAATCTGGGTCTTCCACCGCTAGCAACACGTCGAAAAATTTACCGCCTTTCATTTTTTCATAAGCTGTATCACCACCCTACACTTCATCCAAAATTCATGTCGCTACCATATTACTTATCTCACGGTACTGATCATCATCATAAAGTTAGAATTGGTACATGTGACACGACACACTTCTTACATTCATTTTTGCCACGTACGTCGAAAGATCGGAATGAGCTTCCTTCTGACATTGTTTCCATTAATAACAATGATCATATTCGAAAAGCACTAGCTAACAATGTACAATAGCAAACGTTTGTACGAACTGCTCCTGGTGTTTTCCTTTTTCTTGTTTAATGTTACTTTTATATGTCATGTTCTATTACTGCATTTATCATACTTTCAGCTAACATTGTATAATTAGGAAATATTGTGTATAAGCTCATGATTTATTTCCTTCGTATTTGTTGTATAACCCACTCCCCTCTCTAATGCCGAAAGGCCCTGAGGGTAAATAAATAAATAAATAAATAAATAAATATCTGGAAAACTAAAAGCAGCAACCGATGGAGGTGCGGTCGCTGTTCGTCGAACTGATGAAGATGCTCCGAAGACGCGGAAGGAACTATCTCGACGACATAACAGCGACACGCCACCGTCCCGACAAAGTCTAGAAGCAAAGAATACGCCAACGATAGATTACCTGACGACGCCACGTACCAGCCATAGGTCAACGCGACGCAGCCGTGATCCGATGCCAAGACCTAACTGTAACGCAAGTTCAAGGGGTTTACGGTAGTGCGATTGAAAGATGGGACAAATGAAGACACACAGGGACACACACAGCGCTACCAACAAGCCCACATTGCAACCCTCGTGTAACGCAAGACAAAGAACCACCGACCTCGACGTGCTTCTCGATGGCCACGCAGTCACCGCCTTAGTAGACACAGGGGCCGATTACTCCATCATGAGTGGACACATCGCTGCCCAGTTGAAGAAAGACTGCATTTGAAGGCCCTCAAATTCGGACTGCTGGAGGACACCTCATCACGCCAACTGGAATCTGTACAGCAAGAATTACCATTCATGACCGGGCTTACCCTGCCACCTTCGTTATCCTCCAACAATATTCATGCGACGTCATTCTCGGTATGGACTTCTTAAACCAACACGGCGCAGTCATCGACCTGAAGTTGGTAACCCTGTCGGAAGATCAAGCGATAATGCTAGAGAGGTCTCGTAGCCACCATGCCTTGCGTATGCTCGAAAGTCAAGTCAGCATCCCGCCCTGCTCCAGCATTGTCATTTCCATCGGCACCAAAACACCTGCCGGCATAGAAGGCATCATCAAGGGTGACCAACGCGTACTGCTGGACTGTGAAATTTGCGTCGCAAGAAGGATCGCTCGACTGCACGGAGGAAAAACGAGTGTTGCTGACAAACTTCAGCCAGGAGTTCAAGCACATCAACAAGGACACGACGATCGCGTACATCGAGGCAATTGTGGAAACCAGCAATGCGTTTGTCCTCTCGGATTCTGCCGCATCTACCCTGACGACCGTAGTTCCCGAACCAGACTTCGACATAAGTGCAAGTCTCCCCATTAGTAAGCAGCAACAGCTCAGAAGTCTTCTCCGACGATACAGAGTGTTTTTCAACGTCATCAAGGATTCGACGGACACCAGTCGTAAAGCTTCGCATAATAACGGAAGAGTGTGCTCGACCACTCCGCCGGAGCCCTTACAGAGTTTCCACGCGAGAATGTGAAGCTATTCGCAAGTCGACGAAATGCTGTGCGACATCATCCAGCTGTCGAAAAGCCTGTGGGCATCTTCTGTAGTCTTGGTGAAGAAAAAGGATGGAACCCTACGTTTCTGCGTCGATTACCGTCGACTTAACAAGATCTCGAAGAAGGGCGTATACCCCCTCCCACAGATAGACGACGCATTGGATTGTCTCTGCAACGCTAAATATTTCTCGTCGTAGAATCTCAAGTCTAGCTACTGGCAAATAGAAGTCGACGAGAGAGATCGCGAAAAGACCACCTTCATCACGCTAGACGACCTCTACGAGTTCAAGGTCATGCCATTCAGACTGTGCTCGGCGCCTGCAACGTTCCAGCGCGTCAGGGACACGTTTTTAGCAGGTTTGAAATGGCAGACCTGTCTTGTTTATTTGGATGACGTCGTCGTCTACGCCGAAAATTTCGATGATCACCTTAGGTGGCTTGCAACAGAACTGCAGGCCATCAAGTCATCAGGGCTCACTGTGAAGCCGGAAAAGTGCCGCTTCGCCTATGATGAGCTTCTGTTCCTGGGCTATGTCATCAGAAATTTTAGAGTCTGCCCCGACCCGCAGAAGACAGCTGCCATAGGAAAGTTTCCGCAGCCCATCGACAAGAAGGCAGTGCGTAAATTCCTTGGCATGTGCGCCTACTACAGGTGCTTTGTCAAGGACTTTTTACGCATCGCTGAGCCGCTAACTCATCTAACAAAATGTGGCGTCGAGTTCAAATGGGAAATGCCGCAGGCCGGCACATTTCAAGAACTCAAATGATGCATGCAGTTGCCGCCGGTACTTGCGCACTTTGACGAGGATGCCGATACCGAAAACCACACTGATGCCAATAGCCTAGGCCTCGGTGCTGCCCTAGTGCAGAGGAAAGACGGACTTGAACGGGTGATAGCTTACGCTAGCCGGTCGCTGTCAAAAGCTGAAGGCAATTATTCTATGAATGAAAAGGAATGCCTTGCCATCGTTTTCGCAACAGCTAGATTTCGCCCTTAACTATATAGCAGGCCATTTAAAGTCATAAGCAATCATCACGCGTTGTGTTGGCTAGCGAATTTAAAGCATCCTTCAGGACGACTGGCGCGGTGGACCCTCAGACTACAAGAATACGACATCACTGTAACTTACAAGTCAGGACGAAAACACTCTGCTGCCGATTGCCTATCACGTACCCCCGTTGACCCGCCGCTGCAAGATGAGGAGGATGACGACGCCTTCCTTGGAATAATAAGTGTGGAAGACTTCGCTGAACAGCAACGAGCAGACCCGGAGATAAAAGGCCTCATCGAGTATTTGGAAGGGCACACCGACGTTGTCCTATAGGGCATTTAAACGAGGATTGTCTTCATTCTCGCTTCAAAACCTACTAGTAAAGAAGTACTTCTCACGAGTCCACGCCAACTACCTTCTTGTTGTTCCCTCAGCGCTGCGTCCAGATGTGCTGCACGCCCTGCATGACGAGCCGACCGCTGGGCACCTCGAATTCTCCCGGATGCTGTCGAGGATACAGGAAAGGTATTACTGGCCGCGCCTGATCACCGATGTTTCCCGTTACGTAAAGACATGGCGAGACTGTCAGTGACGCAAGACACCACCCACAAGGCCAGCAGGATTACTAAAACCGATTGAGCCTCCGAGCCGACCATTTCAGCAGATCGAGATGGACTTGTTGGAACCCTTTCCGATGTCAACAATCGGAAATAAGTGGATAGTCGTGGCGACGGACTACCTCACCCCCTTCGCTGATACAAATGCTCTGCCGAAAGGTAGCGCAAGTGAAGTTGCGAAATTCTTCGTTGAGAACATCCTGCTGCGACATGGCGCGCCAGAAGTCCTCATCACCGATAGAGGAACGGACTTTACAACGGAGCTCACCCAAGCCATTCTGCAGTGCAGTCAGACAAGGCACAGGAGGACAACTGCCTGACACCCACAGACGAATGGTCTTACGGAGCACTTGAATAAGACCCTCGCGGATATGCTAGCAATGTACGTCGACGTCGAGCACAAGACATGGGACGTGGTTGTGCCGTAGGTAACCGTGTTTATTTATTTATTTAGTGATACTGCAATCCCAGGAAGGGATTTTCGCAGGGTGGGCATGCAGATGCAAGCACTGGTCAAATATTTACAAAAGAAGCCAGAAAAAAATTAAAAAGGCCGCAAATGATTAGCGAACAAACAAATAGGATCAGCATTTGAGAGAACAAAGTTCAATGATGGCAGTGCAACATAGGAGTAGACATAGCAGCACTGTAAGGTTTGTGGCATATCTTTATCATTCAGGAACATATAAAATATTAGTAATACAGTAATACAAAATGTGAGGGGCAAGAATGAATTGGTAACTATATGGGCAGCAGGGAATAAATACAACAGAAAATAGATGTTAATGGACACTGAGGCTTCTGGTGAATGACGTCAGAGATTGCTGTAGTACTTGATCGTTAGTAAGTCGATTCCATTCCATTACTGTTCTTGGAAAAAAATAATATTTAAAGCAGTTATTACGCTGAAGAAAACTGGTGATTGTGAGGTTATGACGTCTTGTAGTGTAACCTGAAGAGAAGGATATTAGTCCGTCAATATTTATCTTAAAGTTACCTTTGATTGATTGGTACAGTCGAACCTGACTATATCAAACCCATTTGCATTGAATTCTATATATCGAACAATTTCTGGGCACGGTATAGTTTCAATGAGCACACATAGCAAAAATTATGTTTACATCGAACAAAAATAGCAGCGACTCCCGATGTATCGAACGTCGAGCGGCGGAAAAGTGCCCCCAGAAGTTGGCTTTCCCTCGTGGATGCGGGGAAACCCGACGGCGCAGCTCGAACCAACCGCTCTCCCTACCGTGACCGCACTGCTTCGGACGAGCCGTCGACACCCCCCTGCTAAAGTTATCGTGGCCTGCCCGCAGCGCTTGCTCAGACAGCCAATCAGAGGCTCTTGTGCCCTCGTCGTGCAAAATGGTGAAAGTGTGAGTTGTCTCGGTGATTTTCTGGTCCATTGTGTGTGTACCTTGTGGGCCTTCTCCCGCAGTGTTGCCGTGACGAAGCGGCAGAATCTGCCTTTTGTCGTGAAGCTCGAAATCATAAAACATAAATCGGGTTGAACGCGGTGAGAAGTCAGTTGTGTCTCCGCAGCGTGAATGATTCCGAGGAACACTGTCAGGACGATCTTGAAGAACAAGTGGGAAATTAAGGCTAAACGGGCCAAACTCTTGCCCCGGTGCTTGTGGCGCCCGACGCGTACGCACGGCCATGTACGAGTGGTTCATCCGAAATAGCTTCAGCCGTAACGACTTCCGCATGCTCGGTGATGACTGTAAATTCTGATGAATGCGACGCAGCCTTTGCCAGTGTTGCCGAAACTTGGAGCGAGCTGTCAGAATTTCCGGAAGCTGTTGATGAATCAACAGTGGACGAGTTTGTGATTGCAAATTGGTGTCGCGACCATGGGAGAGCCCATTAATGAAGACTACATTGCCGACTTCGTACCGAGCACAAGTGAAAGTGGGCACAATGAGGAAAGCAACGACCATCCTTGGCCCACATCCTTAGAAGTGATTGGTGCGCGCACTAGTCCGGTGCTTCTGCGCGAATGCGGAAGGTTGCGGCCTCAGCTGCTCCCGAATCCTTAGACAATGTGGAGAAGTGCATGCGTCGCAGGCAGCAAAATTGCCCAAGCAGAAAGAAATGCAGGAATATTTCATGCGAAACTAAGCTAGTTTCATCAATAAAGTGGTTTTCTAAGTGGTATGTGCTTTTTATGGCATCCAATTATCCAGCAGGCTTATATCGAATTAGGCTCTATATCGAACTGATAGGCGTTTTTTTTTGCGAGTTCGATATAGCCGGGTTTGACTGTATAAGAACTTAAGTCGGGAAACGCGATTTCTTTCGGATACAGATATCAAACCAGCACTATTTAACAGATCAGTTACTGATGTGCCTGCATAGTTATTGTAAACAAAACGAGCTGCTTTCTTTCCTACGTTTTCAATTTTATTAATGTTCGTTTTAGTAAATGGATCCCAAATTATCGCCGCATAATCTAACATTGGAAGGACAACCGATTTGTAAGCTAGGAGCCGGACTCTGTGTGTGGAGTTTTAGCACTCGCCTAAGAAAAAGAAGTTTACGGTTAGCATTGCTTATTTTCTTGTTCTGCTTATTTTAGTATTTATTTATTTATTGGTGTCGTGTGCGTATCATAGCCACGCACGCTTATATCGCCTTCCGTTTCTCTACCACGGGTGCGCTTTAAAACCATGGCGCTGCATTTTTTGCTTTCCTTTCCTTCCTTCTTCTCTGCCCTTAAACTGGCGCTCTTAACTACTACATGCAGAGACAAAGCAACAACGCGCGCATTAGATCCCATAGATGAGATGAATATTTACAATTATTATTAGGGTTATAACTATATTCGAGTGCTGATTGCCGTGCTATCGTTTGTTAACGAAGCTTTCTCTCAAGTCTAAATATTTTGACAGTTTGTCGTGTGCGTATCATAGCCACGCACGCTTATATCGCCTTCCGCTTCTCTACCACGGTTGCGCTTTAAAACAACGGCGCTGCAATTTTGCTTCAGAGACTTTCCTTCCTTCTTCTCCGCCCTTAAACTGGCTCTCTTAACTACTACACGCAGAGACAAAGCAACAACGCGCGCATTAGATCCCATAGATGAGATGAATATTTACAATTATTATTAGGGTTATATGTATATTCCAGTGCTGATTGCTGTACTATCGTTTGTTAACTAAGCTTTCCCTCAAGTCTAAATATTTTAAGGCAGTTTGTCGTGTGCGTACATAGCCACGCACGCTTATATCGCCTTCCGTTTCTCTACCACGGGTGCGCTTAAAACCACGGTGCTGCAATTTTGCTTTCCTTTCCTTCCTTATTCTCCGCCCTTAAACTGGCTCTCTTAACTACTACACGCAGAGACAAAGCAGCAGCGCGCGCATGCGATCCCATAGATGAGATGTATATATATATATATATATATATATATATATATATATATATAATATAGCAAAGTATAAGTCATAGCTCTCGTAGTATAGCCTTCCGGGCCGTTTCCTTTTTTTTCTTTTTATTCGTAAGTAGTTCTATTAGGGTTATTATAATTACACGGAGGTATTTCGCCCTCGTCAGCCGCAGTCCTTGAGATAGCTATTCTGGCGGCTAGCTTCCCACGCTGTGCGTGCCGCCCTCGCACCTGTTTAAGCTTTTCCTAGACGCTAGAGTTATACTATGTCCGCGCAACCTTGAGCGATCGGAAAGCGCGTTTTCCCCGCTTGGCCGGCGGAGAGGGGAGGCTTTGTTCCGGCCGCAGAGCTCCACGTCTCAGTAAGGTGCCTGGTGGTGGTCTCGCGCGGACGATGCCCTCTCGGTGAGCGCATATTTCCCCCCTCATCGTTTAAGAGGTTCAATACTTGCAAGCATTTGTCTCGCAAACCATATTTCTTTCAAGGGAATTTTCCTCGTCTCAATAATTTCTCTCGTTGTATTCGAGTGCTGATTGCCGTGTTATTGTTTGTTAACGAAGCTTTCCCCTCAAGTCTAAATATTTTAAGGCAGTTTGTCGTGTGCGTATCATAGCCACGCACGCTTATATCGCCTTCCGTTTCTCTACCACGGTTGCGCTTTAAAACAACAACGCTAAAATTTTGCTTCAGAGACTTTCCTTTCCTTCCTTCTTCTCCGCCCTTAAACTGGCTCTCTTAACTACTACACACAGAGACAAAGCAACAACGCGCGCATTAGATCCCATAGATGAGATGAATATTTACAATTATTATAAGGGTTATAATTATATTCGAATGCTGATTGCTGTGCTAACGCTTGTTAACGAAGCTTTCCCTCAAGTATAAATATTTTAAGGCAGTTTGTCGTGTGCGTATCATAGCCACGCACGCTTATATCGCCTTCCGTTTCTCTACCACGGGTGCGCTTTAAGACCACGGCGCTGCATTTCTTGCTTTCCTTTAATTCCTTCTTCTCTACCCTTAAACTGGCTCTCTTAACTATACTACACGCAGAGACAAAGCAACAACGCGCGCATTAGATCCCATAGATGAGATGAATATTTACAATTATTATTAGGGTTATATGTATATTCCAGTGCTGATTGCTGTACTATCGTTTGTTAACTAAGCTTTCCCTCAAGTCTAAATATTTTAAGGCAGTTTGTCGTGTGCGTATCATAGCCACGCACGCTTATATCGCCTTCCGTTTCTCTACCACGGGTGCGCTTCAAGACCACGGCGCTGCATTTTTTGCTTTCCTTTAATTCCTTCTTCTGTACCCTTAAACTGGCTCTCTTAACTATACTACACGCAGAGACAAAGCAACAACGCGCGCATTAGATCCCATAGATGAGATGAATACATACATATATATAATATATATACATACATATATAATATATATACATATATAATATATATATATATATATATATAGCACAGTATAAGTCATAGCTCTCGTAGTATAGCCTTCCGGGCCGTTTCCTTTGTTTCTTTTTTTTCGTAAGTAGTTCTATTAGGGTTATTATAATTACACGGAGGTATTCGCCCTCGTCAGCCGCAGTCCTTGAGATAGCTATTCTGGCGGCTAGCTTCCCGCGCTATGCGTGCCGCCCTCGCACCTGTTTAAGCTTTTCCTAGACGCTAGCGTTATACTATGTCCGCGCAACCTTGAGCGATCGGAAAGCGCGTTTTCCCCGCTTGGCTGGCGGAGAGGGGAGGCTTTGTTCCGGCCGCAGAGCTCTCCACGTCTCAGTAAGGTGCCTGGTGGTGGTCTCGCGCGGACGATGCCCTCTCGGTGAGCGCATATTCGGTGAGCGCACGATCGCGGACAACGTCAGCCCCTTTCCACGTAAGTGTGAGGCTCGGAGCGGGAGCTATGGCGCTTGAAAGTAACCTGGGGCTTGACGAACCAACCGACTGAGCTATCTTTACGGGCAACATCCAAGGGTGACGAGTTGAAATCACCTCCCATGTTCCTTTTCTTTCTCCCCTTTTTTTCTTTTTTTCTTTCTTTTTAATGTCTTTTCCTTTATTTTATCACTGTACGGGAACCCTCCTAAAAAAATAAACTATATATATCCTCAATTATGTATGGCCACACATGTGCAGGTCATAAATACCAGGTTCTCTAGCCGAGTGCCATCCGTGCGGTATAACCGAGCTCAGATTGGTCCACCTTGACTGATCAAATAGGGCACCACTGTAGGTTAAATAAGGCGTACAACTGGTGCGGCACCCGCCGTGGTTGCTCAGTGACTATGGTGTTAGACTGCTGAGCACAAGGTCGCGGGATCGGATCCCGGCCACGGCGGCCGCATTTCGATGGGGGCGAAATGCGAAAACACCCGTGTACTTAGAATTAGGTGCACGTTAAAGAACCCCAGGTGGTCGAAATTTCCGGAGTCCTCCACTACGGCGTGCCTCATAATCAGAAAGTGGTTTTGTCACGTAAAACCTCATAATTAAAATTTTTTAATTTAACTCCTGCGGGGACGGTAGAGTATCCGTCTCCCGTGCAAGAGGACCGTGGTTCAAATCCCGGTGCCGCGCAATTCTCCACCGGAAAATACAAAATACAAAAACCGTGTGGTGAGAAAATTGCACGAACAGGCCTGGAGTGCGGCCTGACCCCGGTGACCAGAACCAATAACGCACTCTCTCACCAGAGCAGGATTGGCCACCCTGGTGCAGTACTTGGCCACAGCCTCCTATATGAATACAACAATCGAACCCCGGCCCTCAGTCCCCAGCAGCCGCGAAGCAACTGACCACGGCGGCGGTCAGATCTGTGACGCTGCAGAGGGTGCTAAGAATACCTGGCTCCGGACAGGCTGCCATTGGAATCTGAACCTGGCAACGTTTAACGTTAGAACGTTATCTAGTGAGGCGAGTCTAGCAGTGTTATTGGAGGAATTAGAGGGTAGTAAATGGGATATAATAGGGCTCAGTGAGGTTAGGAGGACAAAAGAAGCATATACAGTGCTAAAAAGCGGGCACGTACTGTGCTACCGGGGCTTAGCGGAGAGACGAGAACTAGGAGTCGGATTCCTGATTAATAAGGAAATAGCTGGTAACATACAGGAATTCTATGGCATTAACGAGAGGGTGGCAGGTCTTGTTGTGAAACTTAATAAGAGGTACAAATTGAAGGTGGTACAAGTCTATGCCCCTACATGCAGTCATGATGACCAGGAAGTCGAAAGCTTTTATGAAGACGTGGAATCGGCGATGGGTAAAGTCAAAACAAAATACACTATACTGATGGGCTACTTCAATGCCAGGGTAGGCAAGAAGCAGGCTGGAGACAAGTCAGTGGGGGAATATGGCATAGGCTCTAGGAATAGCAGCGGAGAGTTATTAGTAGAGTTTGCAGAACAGAATAATATGCGGATAATGAATACCTTTTTCCGCAAGCGGGTTAGTCGAAAGTGGACATGGAGGAGCCCGAATGGTGAGACTAGAAATGAAATAGACTTCATACTCTGCTTGAACCCTGGCATCATACAAGATGTAGACGTGCTCGGCAAGGTACGCTGCAGCGACCATAGGATGGTAAGAACTCGAATTAGCCTAGACTTGAGGAGGGAACGGAAGAAACTGGTACACAAGAAGCCAATCAATGAGTTAGCGGTAAGAGGGAAACTAGAGGAATTTCGGATCAAGCTACAGAACAGGTATTCGGCTTTAACTCAGGAAGAAGACCTTAATGTTGAAGCAATGAACGACAATCTCATGGGCATCATTAAGGAGTGCGCAATAGAAGTCGGTGGTAACGCCGTTAGACAGGAAACCAGTAAGCTATCGAGGGAGACGAAAGATCTGATCAAGAAACGCCAATGTATGAAAGCCTCTAACCCCACAGCTAGAATAGAACTGGCAGAACTTTCGAAGTTAATCAACAAGCGTAAGACAGCGGACAATAGAAACTATAATATGGATAGAATTGAACAGGTTCTCAGGAACGGAGGAAGCCTAAAAACAGTGAAGAAGAAACTAGGAATAGGCAAGAATCAGATGTGTGCGTTAAGAGACAAAGCCGGCAATATCATTATAATATGGATGAAATAGTTCAAGTGGCTGAGGAGTTCTATAGAGATTTATACAGTACCAGTGGCACCCACGACGATAATGGAAGAGAGAATAGTCTAGAGGAATTTCAAATCCCACAAGTAATGCCGTAAGAAGTAAAAAAAGTCTTGGGAGCTATGCAAAGGGGGAAGGCAGCTGGGGAGGATCAGGTAATAGCAGATTTGTTGAAGGATGGTGGACAGATTGTTCTAGAAAAGCTGGCCACCCTGTATACACAATACCTTATGACCTCGAGCGTACCGGAATCTCGGAAGAGCATTAACATAATCCTAATCCATGAGAAAGGGGACGCCAAAGACTTGAAAAATTATAGACCGATCAGCTTACTGTCCGTTGCCTACAAACTATTTACTAGGGTAATCGCAAATAGAATCAGGAACACCTTAGTCTTCTGTCAAGCAAAGGACCAGGCAGGATTCGTAAAGGCTACTCAACAATAGACCATATTCGCACTATCAATCGGGTGATAGAGAAATATGCGGAATATAACCAACCCTTATATGTAGCTTTCGTTGATTACGAGAAAGCGTTTGAAAACCTCAGCAGTCATGGAGGCATTACGGAATCAGGGTGTAGACGAGCCGTATGTAAAAATACTGAAAGATATCTATAGCAGCTCCACAGCCACCATAGTCCTCCTTAAAGAAAGCAACAAAATCCCAATAAAGAAAGGCGTCAGGCAGGGAGATACGATCTCTCCAATGCTATTCACAGCATGTTTACAGGAGGTATTCAGAGATCTGGATTGGGAAGAATTGGGGATAAGAGTTGATGCAGAATACCTTAGTAACTTGCAATTCGCTGATGATATTGCCTTGCTTAGTAACTCAGGGGAGCAACTGCAATGCAGGCAAAGCAGAAGAGTGGGTCTAAAAATTAATTTGCAGTAAACTAATGTTTAACAGTCTCGGAAGAGAACAGCAATTTAGAATAGGTAGCGAGGCACTGCAAGTGGTAAGGGAATACATCTACTTATGGCAGGTAGTGACCGCGGATCCGGATCATGAGAAGGAAATAATCAGAAGAATAAGAATGGGCTGGGGTGCGTTTGGCAGGCATTGGCACGGGCAGGACATGTAATGGGCATGGGCAGGACATGTAATGAGGAGGGAAGATAACCGATGGTCATTAAGGGAAGGGAAGCGTAGCAGGGGGTGGCAGAAAGTTAGGTGGGCGGATGAGATTAAGAAGTTTGCAGGGACAACATGGCCACAATCAGTACATGACCGGGGTAGTTGGAGAAGTATGGGAGAGGCCTTTGTCTTGCAGTGGGCGTAAACAGGCTGGTGATGATGATGATGATGATGATGAATCATCCAATGCTTTCCAGACGTACATGTTGCTGGGTTAGTTGGTTCATATTGCTGAGTACACCATAAATATGGCGCTCCCCATTTTCCCGTCCATCCTTCCTTGTTTGTGCCAAAGCGAACATATTTATGGTCTGCTCAGTCATCATCATCATCATCAGCCTGGTTGCGCCCACTGCAGGGCAAAGGCCTCTCCCATGCTTCTCCAACAACCCCGGTCATGTACCCCGGTCTGCTCAGTAATCCAATGTTTTGACTGCTTCATCATAGGTGAGCACATTGGGCTTCCTTGGTGCCACTCTTCCTGCGAGCACTTGAACGGTGCGTGTGTTGAGCGCCGCGATAAGCAATGCTCTCTTCTTCGCCTGGTCGCTGATGCCTGTCGCTTCAAAAGTAAGCTTCTGCCTTGATGACGTACGCCTTCCAGTTGTTCTTTTCGTCATCATAATCTGGTAGCTGTTGTTGCGCCATGGGAGCAATTCTTGCAGCAACTGCTGTACGGTCTTCATTGGTTGGCTCTTTCTTGATTCCGCGGGTTTCTTCCAGCCTCGTCACCAATGTTATGTCATAGCGCCCCGCCAAGTGTGCTCCCCGATCCCTGAATGACACGAGTGACATGTAAGCATCAGAACAACCTTTATTGGTGTCAAATCAGCATTTTTATAGCCATGAAGGAAAGGGAGGGTAAGCAGAAGTGAACACTGATGTTCTTGGTGCCCACATGCAGCAATTCTGTGTCGTGAAATGTAAGCCGCCATAGCTGTCAATTGTACAATAACGTGAAAGAAACTTGCTATATGCCAAGAATTGGTGCTACTCTCTTTGTCACCATATAGCGAGCAGTACTCACTCGCTAACCTTAGAGATTAGTACTACAATGCTGGCAGATGAGTGATTTTCTTTTATTCTCGATGGAAGCCATGCATTGGAAGAGCCGGCTACTCAGGTAGTCCCTATGCAGCAGCACTCCGTGAACTTGAACACACAGATTCATTCCATTCATTAATATACCAGTCACAATTTTTTGCAGCCAACTACTGCACACGTCATCACTCTACCGCTCCATATTTTGCTGCATGAATGGAGCACAATGCATAAGCGAAAACCCAGTTGCACTTCCAGCAGCTTATCGCACAGAAGCAGGGCAGAAGAGGTCATGGTTTTATGTTCGTACGCTTTCGCTGAGGCGGTGCGCCGCTGAAAGTGCTTTTTTGTTTCTCTGCAGCAAACTCCTTTGCAAAAAGGGTCAATAATGCAGGTGCAGATGCATAGGTACATAGAAGACGATGGTAGAGATGTTATTGCACTTTTGTTAGCAGGTTCGCCATGGAGTCTTTCATATTGTGACGCAAGTATCCCTTTCTGAGAGGAAATCCTTCACATTTTTGTTGTACTCACTTCTTTTGAGCAACACCATGGTGTTTTTCTTATCCACAGGAAGGATAGTAATGGAGGCATTGTTCCGAAGGCCCTTGATGGCTTGTTTCTCAGCAGGTGAAAACCGAGCTTGAGGGTTGCGCTTCTGCCATTTGGGCAGAGCAGTGATAGTGTAGGTGCAGGTTTTGTCTCTTACTTGGGAAGGAAGCTGAGTGACGGCGTGTTCTGCGGTGCAGGTTTCTTTCATTACGTTGGGTGCAGAGCCAGTGCTGAAGTTCATTCCCTTGCACAAAATGGCAGCTTCAAGTTCAGTGGGTTTGTAGGTGTCGATGATGACTTCCTTGGTTTGAGCAGTTTTTTTTTTGGTCTTAAAGCATTGAGCTTGCTTTCTTCTGACTTTCTGCAATGGCACTCCCTTAGCGCCACTGTGAAGTTGGTGTGAAGCTGTATCTGAAGTACTAAAGAGCCAAACAGACGACACAAGAAGAGACACGGACGAGCGCTTGTCCTTGTCTCTTCTTGTGTGCCGTCTGTTTGGCGCTTTAGTACTTCAGTAACATGCACCAACTAGCCCAACAAAACGTTCTGCGTGAAGCTGTATGTTTGGGAAGTCCTGAACAGTGAAACATTCTAGCTGATGCCTTGCAAAGAACATTTCAATTTTCAAGTCCTTGATTTTCTGTTGACATTCTTGAACTTGTGCTGCAAGTGATTTCTTCTCTCGGCTTGATGAATTATTTTTGGCCCCACACTGACATAACTGGTGTCTTCAAGCGCCGACGCTTGAAGCCCTCTGCATAAGGCCCTCCGCTTTGCACGTATGGTTGAAGGATTGTGGCACTTGAAGGCAGCTATTTTCAACTTAAGTGAGTGAGACGAACAAGCAAACCTAGGATACGATGTCTTGTCCAATGTTAGTGGGAGATGTAGTCAAAAACTCAACGAAAGTTTGTCTAGTCAAGTAATGATGAAGAAGTTGCAATCACCGATCCAGTCAAGTTGAATATACTAACAGAGACATTTCGGAAGCTGTACGAATTAATCACATTAAAACTGGCCAGAGCCATGTGTTGTTTATTAAGCCAATATGTGACTGTAATGAAGGAGTGTAGGTAGCGGGCAGATTTCTATCAGTTCTGTTAATACTCTGGTCCGTCATTTGAATCAATAAAGATTTCATTAGAAGCTTAGAACGAGAGACAGCTGAGCTAGTTGTTAAGGATTCATTATGCAGAAAAGAAGTGAGGCGTGCAGACAGGACACAAGAGTAGAGAAGTGGACAACATGAACGCCGACTATCAACTGAAGGGAGCGCCGAGGCGAAAAAAGAAAGAAGACACAAAACTCACCTGCGCAAGCTCAGGAATGGTAACACCACGTGTCAGTCGGGTACACGTGCCGGTCTACGTGAGAGATAACTGTTAAGGCACTTAATCTCTTCCTTATGCACGCCAGAGTTAGATGAATGCGCGATATTGTACAGGCATAAGAATGAAGATACGCGTCTTATGGTGGAGACATGGCATATCTATAATAGTGGAAGTTCATGCGTGAGTCAGCCTTCGATTACTTTACATAAGGAAGAGATTAAGTGCCTTAACAGTTATCTCTGACGTAGACCGGCACGTGTACCCGACTGACACGTGGTGCTACCATGCCTGAGCTTGCGCAGATGAGTTTTGTGTCTTCTTTCTTTTTTCGCCTCAGTGCCCCCTCGGTTGATAGTTGGCGTTCGTGTTGTCCACTTCTATACTATTGTGTCCTTTCTGCACGCTTCACTTCTTTCTTTGCATAATTTCATTACAAGTTGTGTCATTTTTTGCTGTTATGCCAGCATTTTCCCAATCGAAGCGGTGATTGTGATTATCGGTGTGCTCCGCAGGGGCATTTGAAGCTTTTCTGTTATTGGAGACGTCCTATTTATGCTCCTTTATTCTTATTGTAAACTTGCCGGTTTCACCGATGTAACTGCAGCCGCAGTCACGGTATCCTGTAGAAAATACTGGGGTAATCCTTGCTGTCTAGCCGGTCTTTCACGTTTACAAGCTGATTTTTCAGCTTGTTGGATGCCACTGTGCGATTCATAGATTCTATCTTGAGAAAACACAGCTTAGTGCTTCGCAGTTAGTGTGCTTTACATGAAACCTTGGCAACTGATTTTCTATCTCATGCAGCAGCCACAGTGAAGGTGTTCCTTTTGTGCTTTTTCCTTCTTGTGTGTTTTTTTGTATAACTTCAATGTATATTTATAAAAAATCGACGTACATGCGTACGAACTGAATGAGTGGACGATTAGCGACACTGATTTGAAACATCCAAGCAGAAATGATGGTGTAGACGCAGTCTGATTTATTGCAATAATGTATTTGAATTCTTTCTTTCATTTATTTATTTCAGTTTATAAAAGCGGAAGGTTTTGCACTATGGATTTGAATTTTGCACACAGAGCACACTGGTTTCTCACAGCACACTTCTGGTTGTGTCATAACAGAAGTGGCTATGGACACCCCATACATTACAAGAGAGTTTGATCTCACTTGAACCTTGAAATGGGCATGGGCAGGACATGTAATGAGGAGGAAAGATAACTGGTGGTCATTAAGGGTTACGGACTGGATTCCAAGGGAAGGGAAGTGTAGCAGGGGGTGGCAGAAAGTTAGGTGGGCGGGTGAGATTAAGAAGTTTGCAGGGACAACATGGCCACAATTAGCACATGACCGGGGTAGTTGGAGAAGTATAGGAGAGGCCTTTGCCCGGCAGTGGGCATAACCAGGCTGATGATGATGCTGATGATGAACCTTACCCTGAGGGGCACATCCACGTGCCAGGAGTTTGCTACAGGGAGGCTTTAATTAAATGTCTCAGTACCATTTCCCTTTCCAGCATGTAGCATGTATGGCCAGTAATAGATGACTGTTGCTTCTACCTACTGTAGCAAGGTTTGAGTATGGGCTAGTTGGTGTTCCATGGTATCAATCGTCACTTACAGCGCATACATAGACGAGGGACAAAAAAAGGACGACGAAGGCAAGCGCTGTCTTCGTCGTCCCTATTGTCCCTCGTCTATGTATGCGCTGTAAGTGACGATTTTGCCTACTGTGTTTGGCAACTAACTTGGTGAGGCATGCATCTTTCAATTGGCTGGTTTTTGTATCACTGCGTGATATTGACATGTACATTCAGTGCCTTTCCATGTGTTGTACAGTTACAGTTTGATTGACCTTTATATCGCGAGCAATGGAGGATTCAGTGAAGAAAGACGAGGACGACGAAAACATTCTGCTCGGTCGGAGCTGTTTTGCTGGGTGGCCAGCTGTTGCCTGTCATGTTAATACCGTGACAAAACTGGTGAAGTTGAGAGGGTTTTGTCACAATAGTAACACGACAAGCAATAGCCGGCCAACCAGCAGGACAGCTCCGATCAAGCAGAACATCTTGTTCATCGTCCTCGTCTGTCTTCACCGAATCCACTGCGATGAGCGAAATAAAGCTCAATCAAACTGTAACTGCACAACACAAAGAAATGCACTGAATATACGTGTCAATATTAAATGCAATATAAAGACACAGTCAGAATCTTTGAACATCAGTTGAGCACATTGTGACCAACCTTGCAGGTGTGCACTCGGCCATGCGGCACGATGTGATCATGGACTCTGCAGCCCCTGACTACGCCCTGGTGGAGGGTGAAGCGGAGCGGGTTGCGCAACAGGCTATCCGGCGGCTACAAGAGTCCCGCAGACGCTGCCTGTCGGCTATGTCGGGAGTGCCCACCTGGACAGGGCTGCACGGCATGTCAGGGGCTCCACCCAGGTGGGTTGTTTACTGAGCAGGAATGTAATTTACATACTTCATCTCAGTAGTGAATTACAGCTAGGGTTTTCTTGGATATGAAAAAGAATGACAAAAAGAATATTTTTATTGGCAATATATAGATGTGTTGGCAGCTATAGAAAGCAGCCATTCCAGAAGGGTTGCTGCTTGTTGCCTGCTCATCGGACAAAGGTGGCAACCCACTCAAAATGAATGCTTTTTGCAGCTGCTGACAGGCAGCGACACAAGTTTATTGCCTTAGCAGTAGGTAGCTTCCCCATAAACAAAGGCAACTTTGTATTTCTTACATTAAAAATTAGCCGTGTATTTTGGTGACAAATGTTCCATTTAATGATTCACACAATAAAATGCAGCTTTCTGCAAAACTTCAGTAACACCAGAGCAGTAGAAAGCACAACATTACCTTTCTACGATTTTAAGAGAAAAACATCCCTGTATAACCCGCAGATTTTGATGCCAGTACATGCTGACTGAATCGAGCTCTGAGTTGTCTCTGTATATTTCTTGAGTAAGCAACCTATTCTGAGTCAGGTCAAGTTACAAACCTTTGTGTCTGAGCCTTCTTTCCATAAGATTTGGGCGAGTCTGAGCGCATGATTCCTGCAAGTCTGAGTGAATCTGTGACTCTGAGTGATTACGAGTGAGTGTAAATTCAGGCGCTCATGACACTGGTTGAGGCAGCCTGGGCATGATTTCTGGTGAGTATAAGCCCGAGTGAACCCAGCAGAGTCTGGTCTCATTGAGTCTGAGTCAGAGTGAAGTGTGCTGAGTCTGAATTATGGTTTTTATTAAGTTGTGGCGATTTATGTGCCAGAGCCAAGACATGATTATGAAGCGCGCTGTAGTAGGGGACTCCGCATTAATTTTGACCAACTGGTGTTCTTCAATGAATGTGCACCTCATGCACGGTACAACTCACTAACAAACCCTACAACCTGAAGTCCGTAAAAAATTTGCAGATTGGCATTTCCATAATGCGAAGCATTGGACCAATAACATGCACCAAGCTGGTGGGGCCCGAGTGGCTCGAGACTTACAATGTTCTTAAGGCTTTGGCAAGCTTAACATTTGCGCTCCTCGAATTTGGCCTGGGTCGACAGCATCATCGGGCATGGCACGTTGGCGAGCAGTTCTGTGATGTCCACTCGGCAAGAATCATTGTGGCAGGAAAAACTGACGCACTTCAAGCTGGTGAGGCTTCAGTGTTTGTCATTTTTCTGTTACGCAGTGTTTTAAGACAGCAACAGGAAAATGAAATAGACCTGATGGGCGATGCCGCAATATGGTGCTACCAGGAACATGATGCCCACTTCGCGTCACCTGCAGCAGGGAATAGTGGCGGGTGCATTCATCACAAATTTCAGTGATCCAAAGACAGACAGAAGACAATGTGGTAATGTTAGAAAAAACATAACTCAAAAGCGAGTAAGCCAAAAAAAGAAACGACAAAGAAATACTGCAAAGAACAACTCTAAGCACCCACTAAGTCCTTACTGCTCATGCATAACAAATCAACACCTAAACTATGGTGTCTCCATTCCTAATAAACTGAAGGCCAAACAGTCTGACCATCATGACGAGGCGGTAGCCGATCAACATGTAACAAGACGCCACTGTTGTAACTCCAGTGTGATGCAGGCGCCGGCCTCCGTCACTGTCGCTTGATGGGGCTGGTTTCCACTCTGGTGGCAGTTATTACTGGCTCTCCACCGTGACAGCAACAAGTCAATGGTTAAAATCCATCATCGCTTCGTCTCATCTTATGCTGAGGGCAAAGGTGTAGGTATGTATTGTCATTAATATTGCTACGGAACAGTATTCGCGATGACGAAGAGGCGAGCAGTGTGAAGACGACGAGGACGATTGGAGGCTAGTGTGGGCTGTTGCCTCTTGGCCAAGTGTGGCGTAATCCCTTGTAAATATACCGGAAAAACCGGGCTATGCGCTCCTGACACTGCCCAGGCAGCGCGTCTGAGCAGCGATCGTCAGTGCCTCTTGCGGCACCTTCCGTC
Source organism: Dermacentor variabilis (assembly GCF_050947875.1). Lineage (NCBI taxonomy): Eukaryota > Metazoa > Arthropoda > Arachnida > Ixodida > Ixodidae > Dermacentor > Dermacentor variabilis. Next base: position 2,611,672 of record NW_027460357.1, read on the forward strand.
AAAACTAACACTGACGGACCACGCTATTCACGCTGCCAACGTGATCGCATGTACATGCTTGTCTTGAAACGAACAAATGGCGCAAGTATTGCTGTGTGATTTCAGACCAATCTCAAAATTAGACGGTCGGATACACTCTGGCATTCGTAGTAAAGGGAAAAAGCTCTACGCTGCCAGGCACGTTCACAGCGTGAAAGAAGTCGCCTTGTGACTGCGCTGGCGAAGTGTCACTCCCAGCAAGGCAAGCACAACTGCAGCGTATTTCTGGCCTGAGTACACTAAATTATTCAACTATCATATTATGCTTTGATCAAGCAGCTCAATTGAGTGCACAGGCATGGCTGAGCTTATTAAGTGTTAGGCATAGGTGTTCTTATCCAACCATTTGAGTTACCGTAGACAAAACGTGTCCTTCCGTGGTGCTGTTTTGACACGCTTGCAAAGCCTCATTGGCCAGGGATGATAGGCGCCATATCTTTTATAAGTACTAAAAGGCTCTATTAAACAACTTGCACAAAAATTTTATCAGACTGCTATGTTCTGCCAAGCAACCGCAGTACTTTGTTTACACTCTAAAACAAAATTGCACCCTATGGGTTGTATCTTGCCTCACAACAATAAACGTCATCTGTGTTGTCCGCATTTCCCTTCTTTAACGCTGCGAGCCCGGTACTTCCCAGTAACGAACGGCATGCGCCTTATCAGCATGACATAGCATTCCCGACAGGATAGTAGCGGGCGCGGCGTTTTCAAGAAAGGAAACACAAGCAAGGCAGATGATGATTATCATTGTGTGGCAGATACACACCTCAAAGGTTGCAAACTTTTCGTTAGAGTGTAGAACTGCCGAGGCACCGTCACGACCTTGGGCCGTTCAAGCCGCCAAGACTCGGGTGACCGTACCTGGCAACCTGGACCCAAGCAGGGCCACACAGCGTGAAGTGCTGAGCGACTCACGCAAGCCAGAACACCTGCAGCCACCACAAAGTACGCTTCGTACAGCACAATAAATAGCTCTAAAAGATATGGGGAATCTGCAAAAATATGTAAGTCGGCTGCCCGGCAAGACTCCTTCTTGACCAAAAACTTCAGTCTACTGACTACAATACTTTCTAGTGTGATCCTCCAGGAAGGAAGCATGAGCACAAAACCACGGCTGGCCAGGAAATCTGTAGAGTCGGAGCGCAGGCAGCCCTCCACGGCCGTGACAGCCTTTGACGAAACAGTACCGCCGTCCCCTCGCTTTTTTTCCTGGGCTGTTTTCGATCTCTCGCACATTTGCCATTGTAAAACAGCGGTATGAGAACGTTTACCTGCAGGACGGTGGCACACGTGGTTCAGAAGTTTCGAATCACACGCGGTCATAACAACACGTGCGCCACTGGATTCTACGCCGTCGACTGAAGTTGTATCAGTACCAGAGTTGCGCTTTCGACGCTACAGGTGGTGCGGCCGTCGCCGGGAAACTCCACTGTCAGGAGCGTGTAGGTCGGACGGGAATATAGGTCGATTCCCCAACTAACGAATTCTAAAAATTAAAGAAATAGTTTTCAATGGCAAAAGTACCGAAAGACACTCTTACTTTGAAACAAATGCGACTCACGCACAATAGTGACAGTATTTATTTAAATGCTGCTCGCATGTGCACCCGGCCACTTTTTAACAGCATTGCGCGACCATCGACCCGCGTGCTTGTCAGCACCTTATTAACGGCGCTGAGCGGCGAAACAAACGCGATACGCGCATGTGTACACGTGCCCTTACTTTCGCTATTTCACCGCTCTGTGCCATAATGATAAGATGCTGACAAACATGCGGGTCGATGGTCGCGCGATACTGTTAAAAATTGGCCGGGTGTACAGTACACAGAAGGGCACGAAGTGCGCAAGCGCTACTCCGAACCAGAGCAACGCCTTTGATCAGAGTCGTCCGAACTAGAGTCGGATGACGAGTGCTTCTCGCTGCCCAGTTCAGAGGTGTGCGCGATCTCTACCGCTTTCAAACAGATGCATTCGGCAGTCACAGGCAGCGATCTTACACGCAGCTCCCACACGAACTCCGCAACCTTGTCTACCAGTTCTGCGGTCGGCCCACGAAATGACATTTTCTGTTAGTTTGCTGCTTCTGCCTCCACCAGTACCGAATGCTCTTTTCGGATACTCCAAATTCGCGCTGTGCCGCTAGGTTGCCGTGGGCTTCCGCGCACTCAATCGCCTTTTTCTTGAAGGCGACGGTGAATTGCCGTCGGCATCGGCTCATTTTGAAACAAAATGTGAAAAAGCAGCCTTTAACCAATATAACTTTGTGACAATGTAAATGCAAATTGGCGGCGCCACAATGTTGCCACGTCGCGCTGCTGCTGATGGCGATGGCGAAGGCGGCTCTTTACTTCATCTGGCCATTGTTGCAAGACTTTCGTTGTTTTTCGGTCAATGTCCGGTATAAAAGACGAAGGTCGACTTTTCGCAATGTTGTTTTGAGAAAAGTTCGACTTATATTCCGGTTTTTACGGTACTTGTATATAGCTTTTCGTCTGCGTCTTCCTACGTAAAATATCTCGTGGAGGTGGACGTTCCCTGTACCTCGTCACGGAGCTTTGCAGTGGACGGTACATCGAGCTTCCTTCGTGGCTCCCGGCGATGACAGCTCAACTCAGCCGCCTCCGACACCTGCTGCCACTTCGACGACCTACATCAGTCTCCCCGCTCCCCGTGATCCTGGCGTATTCTCGGGCGAAGATGGGGAAGACGTCGAGGACTGGATCAACCTGTGCGAACACTTCAGCTGGTGGGACCGGTGGGACCCTACTATCATGCTCGCCAACGTAGTCTTTTACCTCGGTGGCACACCTCGAGTTTGGTTTCGGACGCACGAAGATGAGCTCACCAGTTGGGATTCGCTTAAGCAAAAGCTCCGAGACTTGTTCGGCAACCCATACGGTCACCATCTTGCCGCGCAGAAGGCGTTATCCAGCCGTGTGCAGACGTCAACGGAGCCCTACGTCACGTACATTCAGGACGTCTTGGCTTTGTGCCGCAAAGCTGACGCACATATGACTGAGTCCGACAAGGTTTCCCACATCCTCAAAGGCATTGCCGATGACGCCTTCAACTTGCTCGTTTTCAACAACGTGGCGACGGTGGATGCAGTTTTAAAAGAGTGCCGCCGCCTGGAACTCGCTAAAAGCCGACGTATCGACCAGCAGTTTGCCCGTCTGCCCAGCACCCCAGCGACATCTTCCCGTACCGACGCTCCTCGTCCCACCAACACTGGCGATGCTACCAGGATAGTCCGGCGTGAGATTGAGGCCGCCTATCCGGCTGCCTTCGATTCCAGCTCCTCCAACGCACCTGCACTCACGGTTTCTCTGATCCAGGCAGTTGTCCGCCAGGAATTCGCAAACATGGGTCTTCACACCATCTGCTCGGCCCATCGCCCTAGTACCCACCCGGCTTCTTCGACTGCGCCCCGTCCCGCATCTTATTACCTACCACGTTTCCGCGACCCATCTGAATGGCGCACTACTGATGACAAGCCCATTTGTTTTCACTGCCCTCGAATCGGGCACATTTCTCGGCACTGTCGCAGTCGCTGGAATTCCTCGACCCGGTCTACTTATATTGCCTACTCTCGCCCCTCGGGTGGCCCTTCTCGTCCCTATGCCGCACGCTCCGACAATGCCGCCACTGATTCTCCTGCGCCGAACCGCCCCTATTCTCGTTTGCCGTCGCCACAACGACGACAATCTCGCTCTCCCCAGCCCAGTCGCTCGTTTCCGCCGACTCCCTTCCGACGCCGCTCCCAGCAGGAAAACTAGACGATGCAGCGCCTCGAGGTGACGCTGCATTGCTCCCAATGCCGCCAAATCCTCTACTGACGTTGCCCACTCATCTGAACCTTCTTTACGTGCAAGTCGACGATGTTTCTCTATATGCTCTTATAGAGACTGGGGCGCATTTGTCGGTAATGAGCGCTGACCTTCGTAACTGAAGAAAATAATCACGCCCGCCATGACGCCTGTTGTCCGTGTCGCCGATGGCGGAACAGCCCCCGTAATTGGTATGTGTGCCGCCCGCGTATCGTCGATCGCTCCACTATCGCGCTATTCAGTCATTGCCCACTGTCCCCACGACATCATCCTCGGCTTAGACTTCCTCTCCGCACATTCTGCGCTCATCGATTGTTCCGCCAGCAATGTACGCCTTGACCTGCCTGTTCTGGATTCCGCTGAACCACAGCCCAGTCGCCTCAGTTCCGTCGACTTCGTTCGCTTGCCACCTTCGGCACTGACTTACGTTGACTTAGTGTCATCCCCACCAGTGCCCGACGGTCACTACATCGCGGCTCCTATGCAAGACGGCCATACTTATATGGCCGACCCTTTTCTGTTGTCACAGACCATCACGCGCTTTGCTGGTTGCGCTCACTGAAAGATCCTACAGGAAGACTTGGTTGCTGGGCCTTAAGCCTCCAAGAATATTCGTATACTGTCACCTACAAATCTCGCCGACTACACAAGGACGCTGACTACCTTTCTCGCTACCTAGTAGACGAGCCTAACGATGCCGACAGTACTACCGCCAACGGCATTTTCTCTGTGTCTGCCTTCGCTAACATCGCCGATGAGCAGTACCGAGACCTATCGCTGCGAGCACTCATCGAGCGTCTGCGCTCTACACCTACCGACGCATCCGTTCGCCGATATGTCCTCCAGGGCGGCATTCTGTACCGAAGGAACTTCCTCCCCGACGGATCTGATCTTCTTGTCGTGCCAGAACATCTACGACAGACTGTGCTCTTTGAGATGCATGACGCACCCACTGCGGGACATCTTGGGGTAACCCGCACGTACGACCGCGTCCGCCGCCGCTTCTATTGGTCTGGTCTCACTCGCTCCGTCTGACGCTATGTTGCTGCCTGTGATCCCTGCCAGCGTCGGGAAACACCTCAGGTGCTACCTGCCGGTCATCTCCATCCGATCACCGTCCCTGTGGAACCGTTCTTTCGTGTTGGATTAGACCTCCTCGGTCCCTTTCCCGCGTCATCCTCTGGGAACAAATGGGTAGCCGTCGAAACTGATTACGCCACCCGATATGCTATCACGCGGGCTCTCCCTACCAGTTGCACCACTGACGTCGCGGACTTTCTCTTGCGTGACATTATCTTACTTCATGGCGCCCCGCGACAGCTGCTTACTGACCATGGTCGTAACTTCCTCTCGAAAGCTATCGCCGCCATTGTGCGTTCCTGCTCCACTCAACACAAGCTGAGTATACCTCATACCATCCTCACACCAATAGCCTGACAGAGCGGTTAAACCGTACTCTTACCGATATGCTGTCCAAGTACGTTTCCAAGGACCACCTCGACTGGGACATTGCCCTTCCTTGCGTCACATTTGCCTATAATTCTTCCCGGCACTACACCGCCGGATTTTCTCCATTTTATCTCCTGTATGGTCGCGAACCGACCTTGGCCCTTGACAAGGCACTTCCTCCTGCTGTGATCTCAACAAGCGAGTATGCGCGCGACGCCATCGCCCTCGCTAACCATGTACGCCAGCTTGCCCGTGCTCGACTGACGGCCTCGCAAACCACTCAGCAGCGTCAGTACAACGCCCGCCACCGTGACATACACTTTTCGCCTGGTGCGCTCGTGCTTCTGTGGTCGCCCTCTCGTCACGTCGAACTTTCAGAAAAGCTCCTTTCGCGATACACAGGCCCCTTTCGCGTGCTGCGCCAGGTGACACCTGTGACGTACGAAATTGCATCTGTGAGTTCGACCTCGTCCTCTACTCTGGCATCTAGCGATGTCGTGCACATCAGTAGGCTCAAGGCCTGCTACACTGCTTCCGAGTCCGGCCTTTACTCGCTCCGGGACGGCGCTTTTGCCGCCAGGGGTAGTGCTACGAAACAGTATTGGCGATGACGAAGAGGCGAGTAGTGTGAAGACGACGAGGACGATTGGAGGCTAGCGCGGGCTGTTGCCTCTTGGCCAAGTGCGGCATATTCCCTTGTAAACATACTTGTATATAGCTTTTTATCTGCGTGTTCCTACGTAACAATATTGAGAGGAGCTCTGTGTTTGGCCTTGATAGAACTACATAGTCAGCGCCGAGCTGTAAAGGTGGTTTATTAGTAGATGGTGCCACAGCATTCTCGCTGGTGATGCTTTGATGATCAGGAACGCTATGAAGGCCTAATTATTGGCTACATCATTGATACTACTCCAGTCTACTTTGTTGCACAATGACGGGGGGGGGACTGTTGTGTGTTAGTGAGTGACAGTGCATGAAACCAGTGTCACAGATAAAGGGAGCGGTGCGGTGAAGACAACTTAACATCGAGAGCGAATGGGGCGCAAGAAGCCGATGACGAAGAAGCAACGCGTGTGATAACTGACGCGCTGTCAAAACAAAATACAAAGAAGAAAGGAACCATTAAGGACCATGCACAATGGGTGACGTAGAAGAAAATGAAGGAAGAAGAAGAGCGAGAGACTAAAAAACGGCATGGTGGTGTTCGGACGAAAGTGAATGCCGAAGAAGTCAACATCTGCCGGGAGCGGGAGTAAGCCGTCGGACCGTGGGCCCGAGCTTCCAGACCCCTACTTGCAGAACCTGGACTGCCTAGCCTCCGGTGCTAGAAGGTCTCACCGTGTGACTAGAGTGAGCTGTCGGGCCACAGGCTCGAGCTTCCAGATTCCCACAGGCAGAACTTGGACTGCCTAACCTCCTGAGCCAGTACAAGGTCCCATAGCGTGACAACCTGGATTTCACTCAAGTAGCGACCAGTGCCTTCCGTTGACGACGGCACGGCGCCCTTCACCTACGCGACCATGTTCCATAACTGTTGGTGTGCCGCACCCCGCTCTCAATCTACTGTCCTTGTGTATTCGGACATACCTAATAACTATAGGACTAGAATAGCGGTGACTTTGATTAATGAAAACTGTGTTATAAGCACTGTAGAATGCTCTTTATCCTTTTGTTTTTTTTTCTATCCTTTGTTTATGCGTGTTTTCTTTCCACTTGATTATTTGTAAATATACATTCTTCTTTCACTTCTGGAATCAAACGCTCTCATCCTTCATTTGAAAGGAAAACATGGATAGCGATATTATTTTAAGTCGCTTTCCATAAACGAACCGTGACAAATTGGCGTCCGTGACAGGACGAAAAAAGAACGATAAGAAGAACGATAAGAAAGAAAAAGAAATGACAGGCGAGAGTTAGTGGCGCTAGCAGAACGCATGGGGTTGGAAGGAGTGGCACTGCAAGCATGGTTCGATGAGCGAGAGGCGCGAGCGCGCAAGAACGAGCTGCGGAGAGAGAGGCGAAGACAGACCAGCTGGAACTGGAGGGTCAAAACTTACAGTTGCGCCTTACAGAAACGGAAGGTCATAGCGGAGAGGCGAGCCAGCGAAGCTTGGAAATGGAAGAATGGACGTTTCAACTGTGCCTGAGAGTAGCCGAGACTGGTCCCGCTGAGCAAACGGTGGTTGACTCTGGGCTCCAAAGAGGTGCGTCTTCAGTCGTGAATCCACACAATTTTATACCGGCTTTCGACGAGGACCGAGATGACCTTGACGCCTATCAGAAGAGATTCGAGAGGGTGCCGACAGATCAACGCTGGCCTCGGGAAAAGTGGGCAACGGCTCTTAGTTTTTTATGCCTAAGTGGCAAAGCTCTGAAGGTATTTGGGCGATTGTCGCCTGATGACTCTCTAGAGTACGACAAGGTCAAGTTGGCATTGCTCCAGCGTTTTGGTTTCACGGCTGAAGGCTACAGGGATAAATTCCGTAAGAGCAAGCCACAAGACGCCGAAACTGGAAGGCAGTATGCCACAAAGCTTCTAAGGTTTTTCGACCGCTGGATAGAAATGTCCCAGACAGGGAAGGACTTTGATTCTGTCCGTGACTTAGTTGTGGCTGAAGAATTCATGGTCAACTGTCACAGTCAGCTGGCGCTCTTCTTACAAGAGAAGAACTGAAAGAGTCTTCAAACCGTGGCAGAAGCGGCTGATATTTTCATGAAGGCAAAAAGACTACGGAACTTACTAATACTTCGGGATAAGGGTGAAAACACAAATATAAAGGTGGTAGGAGATAACACGGGTTCAAAGGCGGAGATCAGATGCTTCGTTTGTGGGCGTACGGGACACAAGGCCTCTGACTGCCGCAATAAGGTGAAGCAACTATATTGCCCATACTTTCAAAAAACTGGACATGAACCCAAGAGTTGTACCAAAAGAAAACACATCAAGGCCAGCTACCTCTTGCCTGCTGTTGACCAGGGGCCCTATAACGTAAAACTATTCCAATATGTTTTTATTCCAATCTCCTGACGTCAAATTTGCGTAACCGCCTACGCAAGCTTCGGGTGGTCACCCGCAGGGTTGTCTGAACAGACCAATCAAACGCTCTCCCCATTGATAGGAGGTCACTTTTGTTTGCTTGAAAAACGAATAACCTTGCCTACACTGAGCGGCTTGTCTTATCTAATGGGCTGACAAGAGGCAAGGCGCACACTATCTGTTATACTGGCTAATGTTCGCAGTTACATGTCAAAAAAGATACCATTAAAGCCCTTCTCGACGACAATAACACAGACATGGCCATTTTCACTGAGTCTTGGTTAACCCCTGACTTAGATAGCACTGAGCTACTGCATGCAGATTCCCCCTGCACTGTATACAGACGCGATAGAAGGGAACAAAGGGGTGGTGGCGTTCTTGTCCTTACGAAAAACAGCATTCCTTGTTACCAGCTCCCGAACAATTGTACTCACGAAATTCTTTGTGTGCACATATCCATGCCTACATGCACATGCATACTCATATCTTGTTATCGCCCACCCGATTGTGATCCTTCCTTTATCGACGAACTTAACACGGTCATTTTAGATGCAACCTCTCAATTCCCACGCGCTAACTATATTATTTGTGGTGATTTTAACTTTCCGGATATAAACTGGGACAGTCTAACAGCATCATCCCGCCAGTCAAAAGATTTCCTTGATTGAGCCTTAAACTTCAACCTTACACAAACAATAAACTTACCTACACGTGGTTCAAACACCCTTGACCTGGTCCTCACTTCTCAAACCGAATACATTCAGTCGATAGCATGTGTCAATGGGCTGAGCGACCACAGTATTGTCCTTTTCAATTTGAATATCCCAGTTCCAGTCAAACAGTGTTCAATAAAACTAATACAGGACTACAAGAAAGCTGACTTTTCCAAAATTAACAGTGAACTGAATATTTTTTTGAATACCTTAAGGACACTGCCTCCAGAAGGTCTGTTGATGGAAACTGGCTGTTGTACAAGCACGTACCCCTTGTTTGCATTCGTGGTGTCATGGGAAAACCTTGGTACACAAACCAACTAAAAAAACTAGCACAAAAAAGCGCCTTTTCAGGGTGGCAAAAAAATGTAGTTCTGCCCCGAAATGGAAGAAGTATTTCACCTGCCTGCGCGAGCCTTCTGAAGCTTTCTAAGAAAAAATTTTATAACGAAGATCTCAGTATCATCCGTGTAAACCCGAAAAAATTTTGGAAAATACTCGCACCAAGTAGAAATCAGTCGCATAACATTACCACAACTAATCCTAATGGGTCCCATGTTCCAGTTGAAAAGCGTTCTGACGTCTTCAATTCATACTTCTCTTCCGTCTTCACTTGTGAATCTTCCACCAACATTTCTGTTTTACCAAGATTTTGTGGCACTGAAATGCCTCCCATTGATGTAACTGCTGAAGGTATCGCAAGCCTAATCAATTAACTTAATATATCTAGTTCCCCCGGACCTGGCAACATACCGGTGAAGATACTAAAAGCCACTAACGTCTTTTCTAGCCGGATATTACAAATCATTTTTACCCAGTCTATAAGCGAAGGTACTATGCCCAAAGACTGGAAAATAAGCAAAGTAACCCCCGTTTTTAAATCTGGTAAGCGCTCCGACCCATCCAATTATCGCCCGATCTCACTTACATGTATTGCCTGTAAACTTTTAGAACACATCATATATTCCCAAATAAGGTCCCACCTCGGCAGAAATTCTTTTTTCTTTGGCAAACAACATGGCTTTCGTCCGGGCTTATCATGCGAAACACAACTTTTTGAATTCACCACAGATCTCCACCTAAACTTAGATTTTTCATTTCAGACTGACGTAATTTACTTAGATTTTTCAAAGGCTTTCGATCGCGTCCCTCATCACTGACTAGTGACCAAACTTTCATGCCTTCACCTCGACCCAGTAATCCTATCATGGATCATTTGCTTCCTGACAGATCGCCTCCAGTTCACCTGTGTTGGCGGTCGCTGTTCAGATACTACCAAAGTAATATCGGGTGTACCGCAGGGATCCGTCCTCGGCCCACTCCTTTTTCTAATATACATTAACGACCTCCCAACTGACATATCATCCACAATACGTCTATTCGCCGATGACTGTGTTATTTACCGTCGTGTCACTACTAACACTCACCAATCCATTCTGCAAAATGACCTAAATTCTATTGACAAGTGGTGCTCACGCTCGATGACGGAACTAAATGTCTCCATGTAAGTTAATGCATGCATAACGTAAACGTTTTATATCCAAATTTCTATACTCTTTGGGCTCTGTAAATTTATCTGAGGTTGACAGTTACCACTACCTTGGCGTTATCATCACTAACAAACTAAATTGGTCGAACCTCATTCTACAAATAACAGCCGATGCCTCAAGATCCCTTAACTAAATTAAAAGATCCCTATTCTTGTCTCCTCCGTCGATTCCTAAACTCGCATATGAAATTTTCATCCGTACGAAATTAGTATATGCGTGTACAATTTGGAATCCGCATCAAAACTACTTGATTGACACCTTAGAAGCTACTCAAAATCGGGCCTCCCGTTTTATCTTATCGAATTATGACAAGACTATCAGCGTTACGAACTTGAAGTTATCTATTCGTCTACCCCTTTTAGCATCAAGACGTATAATTTCGCAACTCTGCCTACTCCACAAATTGTACTATAACTTTCCTGACCTTCGTTCCTCACTTTTATTTCCACCCGTGCGCTCATCACATCGTCTATTCAATTCTTTATGTATCGAACGCCTTCACGGTTCTATAAACGCTTTCAACAAATCCTTCCTTCCCGTTGCAATAGAACAATAGAACTCGCTCCTGGAATCTATTGTTGTAGAGCGAATCCCTTCGAAATTTCGAAAGTTACTAACCACCCATATTTGCAACTAATTATGCAAAAACCTATTCTTTTTAATGTCTTTTCAGTTGTTGCCTTTTTTTGCTTCGTACATGACCATTCCTTGGATGTTTGTATTATTGTTTTGCCCCCCCCCCGCCCTATTACATAGGGCGGGGGGCCCTTAAGGGCCCCGATATATCTAAGGCCCCAATATGGGGCCCTTAAGGGAATAATAAATGATGATGATGATGATCACTCAAGTGGAGAGGGATTTGATGGGGCCGAGCAACTGCACTGAAAATCGATAACCGCATGAAGAGGGTGGTTTGGGCATCTGCGATTGGTCCGCTTTCCCTTACTTAGCTTGCAGTGGCTGGTCGAAAATCACAGCGGCATGCAACGGAAGCTTAAGAATGACGCTAAAACAGATTCTCAGCAAGGAAGAGTTGGCAGAACGAGGTCGTAAGCGTGCCGAAAGTGCTCAAGCTTGTTACACGGCCAGGCAAAACGCTTTATTATACGCAAATAAACTCATGCTCTCCGCCAGGTGTGAGTAGCCAGTGTCTTAGCAACCGGCAGCAGCCATCTTTTATGCTTTTCGGAATGGGGCAGCCTGCGGCTATCCAGAAGAAAATTCAGTTTTGTTCGGCATATTAATGCATCTTTAACGCGTACACCTCACTTTGACGTGGTGAGTTTTTCCGGTTTTGTGACGTCGCGTGACAGGCAGGTGAAGTGGATGCAGCTTGAAAACTTTTGACCAATAATCCATTATGCAAGAAAGGTGACTCGTGCAAATAGAATACAAGAGTAGAGAAGTGGCCAACACGAACGCCGACTATCAACTGAAGGGAGCACTGAGGCGAAAAAAAGACACAAAACTCATCTACGCAAGCTCTGGATTGGTATCACGTGTCAGTCGGGTAGACGTGCCGGTCTACGTGAGAGATACTGTACTGCTAAGACACTTAATCTCTTCCTTATGTAAAGTAATCGAAGGCTGACTCACGCACGCACTTCCACCATTATAGATATGTCATGCGTATAAGACGCGTATCTTCATTCTTGCGCATTCATCTAACTCTGGCGTGCAGTTACAATCTTGGATATGTAGGGAAAGATTAGAAGGCGATCCACAGGTTAACAGCCTGTTATGTTCCGTTAGCCTCTGAGTGATGCACCGCCGTGCTTGCCCTATGTAGAACTGGCCACAACGAAAAGAAATTTTATAAACCACACCCATACGACAGTCAGTAAAACTGTTGTTCTTATTGTGCTTCACTGTACAAATACCTGATCTTTTTCTGCCTTTTATCTGCTCCTTTTCCTCTGCAAGGCAGCGCATATCTTACCTAGCTTATTGGTAGCAGTGAAAGCAACATTGACATCATATCTACTTGCAACATTTTTAAGCCTCTGCGATACTGAATGAATGTACGGAATAGCCACTACTCTTTTTTTGCTATTACTGCTTTCTGTAATCACGTTCGTCCCCATCGAAACCGACTTCTTGAGGCGTTCAGCCATAGTGGCCGCTGCTGTGCTAGGATAACCTGCTTTTAATAGGCGCCGGACCTGCGCATTAAAACTGGCGCTCATTTTGTGCATGCAGGATCTGGTGAGAGAAGACTTAAGGCATGACATGGTAATTCCGTTTTTTACTACATTGGAATGCTTGGATTGAAAGTTTAACAACGGCTTCGAAGATCTTGGGGAGTACTGCCAACAAACGTCATTCTGTTCGAAGACCAAGGAAATGTCAAGAAACTGAATTACGCGTCGCTGAGGAAATCTCTTGATAAACTTTAATCCTGCTCCATAAAGTTTAAATTGCTCAGTTACTGAGGTTGCAGCGGAATGGAATTCTTCCCTATTGCAGAAAATCAAATAATCATCAACGTAACGAAATATCTTGATAACGCAATCACCTAAGGCTTTTTCTAAGCAGCTGTCCACCTTACTCAGGTAAATATCGCTAAAATTAGCGCAACCTTTGAGCCAATACAAATGCATAATTTCTGCAGAAACACGCCATCTCTCCACCAAATCAGCGTCGGCTTTAAGTACATTGAAATAATTTTAGAAAAGCTCCAATGAAAACACCGCATCTGTCAATAAAAGCCGACTTTTGCACTTGTTCTTTAATGCACTCATTTACAGAATTTAGCAACCCGTCATGCGGCAAGCAGTAATACAGGTGTTCAATATCCATACTAAAAGGTGTACAATCACCAGGACTTTCCTCTCTCAAATACTGAACTACTGCCTGAGAATCATGCGAGCAAAAGGGTTCTGAAAAAAACCTGATGCCGGATATTGTACAGGCATAAGAATGAAGATACGCGTCTTATGGTAGAGGCAAGGTATATATCTATAATGGTGTAAGTGCGTGCGTGAATCAGCCTTTGATTACTTTACATAAGGAAGAGATTAAGTGTCTTAACAGTTATCTCTCACGTAGACCAGCACGTGTACCTGACTGACACGTGGTGATACCATTCCAGAGCTTGCGCAGATGAGTTTTGTGTCTTCTTTCTTTTCTTCGCCTCAGTGCTCCCTTCAGATGATAGTCGGCGTTCGTGTTGTCCACTTCTCTACTCTTGTGTACTGTCTGCACGCCTCACCTTTTTTGCATAATGAGCCCTTACCAACTAGCTTAGTTTTCTGTCGCTCTGACCAATAATCGAGTGCTAATGGTGAAAAGGCGTCTAATCAGAAATAACCTTTTTTTTTCATTCGGTCAAATCATGCATATTAGTGTGTACATGTCATATCAGATGGGGAGCGATCGCGGTTTTCGTGGCATCGCGTGACAGACAGATGAAGTGGTGGTGGTCCAAAAAAGCTTTTGACCAATCGCGGAGGGCTGATTGCAGAATTGGAATTGAAAACTTTGGAATAATTTTACGTTATAGCACCCCAGTTCGTTGCAACCCACATACGATTGGAACGCCTTGAAACAAGATGAGGACATCACTGGTACGGTGAGGCGCAACCGCTATCTAGTACACGTCGCATGCTTGTTTTGCCAGAAGTCAATGGACAAACGGTTCATGTCTTAACGGACACCGTAAGTAATACTTTGATTGCTCGCCGATCACTTGTGCCAGATGAAGCCCACACTGGCACTATGGCTACTTTGTGGTTGGCGGATGGAAGTAGCATTGTAGTCCCTGAAGCCGAGGTGCAAATTAGGTCTCCCTACTTCTCTGGGACAGCGATTGTCAAGCGTATAACATCACCGCTATACGATGTCACAGTGGGAAATGTACCTGGGTCGCGTGAGGCCAATGACCCCGACGATTCCTGGAAATTTTCTTCTCAGAACGATACCAATAAGAGGGAAGTTCACTCTGCGGATGAAGGTAACCGGCCAAATTAACTTCTAGTTAGTATAAAACGCACGAAGAACTTGCAAAGATTGCCGTCCGCTAAATTCCCTTGGCAAATGTCTCACAAGAATTTCCGGAAAGAACAAGGACGGGACGCTCGATGTGTGTAGAGCCAGAGTGGGCAAGAAATTTGTTAGCAAAGGATCAACAACCTTTGCGTTTGTCATCAAGAAAGGGATTTTATATCGTCACTACTTTCTATCCCCTTGCAAAACTTTTCAACAAGCAGTAGTCCCAAAGTCCCTGCGAGGTCAAGTGTTGCATTCCGCTCATGAGAATGTCATGTCTGGAGAAGGGTTGAAATCTGGGCCAGTTGGTACATACTTGAACGAAAAAACCAGTCAAAAACACAAAGGACAAGAGGAGAGGTTCACACCACAACGACTGGTGTGTTGTGGTCAAAGGACTTCACCAAAAAGCAAGGTGATCAAGGTGCCCTTGGGAAGGATGCCGTTGAACGTGTGGCTATTGACATCATTGGACCTCTAACTCCCACTTCCGCAAGTGGTCATCGAAATATACTCACTCTTGTGGATTTTGTGACTTGCTACCCAGATGCTGTAACTCTGACAGCAATCGACTCAGCTACAGTTGCGGAAGGACTCGTCGAGATATTCTTTCGCATTGGCTTCCCATGCAAAGTTCTGTGCGACCAAGCTTCATGTTTTACATCGGATCTCATGAAGGAAGTCAATGAATTGTTGGCAATCAAGCATCTTAGTTGCACTCCGCATCACCCTATATGTAACGGTATGGTCGAGAGGTTTAACCTTGAAACAGATGTTGCGAAAGCTTGTACAAGAACAGCCAAAATCTTGGAATCGCTCGCTTGCACCTCTTCTGTTTGCATATCGTGAAGCCCCACAAGCAAGTTCCGGGTTTTCGCCTTTTGAACTCCTTTATGGCCGTCATATCTGAGAAACCCTGAGCATATTGAAGGCGCTCTGGACTCAGGAGCAAGAAAATGGAGAAACTACGACAGCATGCGGATATGTCCTAGATTTAAGAGAATGCCTCGAAAAGACGTTGGAGTTGGCACAACAAGACTTGAGCTGAGCACAGAAGTCGCAAAAGCAGTATCATGACCGCCGCAGCAAACAATGAGAACTCAAAGTTGGCGACCGCGCCCTGATTGTGCTTCCCACTAATAACAACAAATTACTAATGCAGTAGAAAGGGCCGTTTCTTGTCACAGGAAAGAAGAATGATTACGATTATTGGCTGGACCTGGGACATAACAAAAGGCATTTTCACATCAACATGCTAAATAAATATGAAGAACATTAGATGGAAGAGCTTCCTCAAACATCATCTTTTGTGGTGGTAGAGGAAGAGGAGTCCGAGAAGCCATTACCTACCTTCAAGGTCCATGAGAGCTGTGGCATTGACTCCGTCACGATCGGAGATGATATCGACAAGATTCAGCGAGCCGAAATATGTGATGTACTAAGTACATATAAAGGCATATTCTCAGAGATTCCGGGTAAAACGAACCTGGTGGAATGCCGGTTAGAAATGACCACCCCGGAACCAATTCGCACTCCACAATACCCTTTATTGTTTGCCATGAAAGAAGTCGTTGAAAAGAAGGTCCAGGACATGTTGAAACTTGGGGTTATAGATCGCTCCAAATCACCATATAATTCCCCTCTCATTCTAGTTGAAAAACCAGACAAAAGCTACAGCGCATGCATAGATTTTTGACGCATAAATAGTGTTCTAGTCTCTGACGCAGAACCTATACCCAGAACCGATCACCTGTTTGCCGGAGTAGGGAAAAGAGATGGTTCTCGAAGTTTGATTTAACCAAAGGATATTGGCAGGTACCATTTGAAAAAGAGTCGCAGCGGAAGACTGCTTTCTCAACTCAATCTGGGCATGATCATTTCTTCTATATGCCTTTTGGCATAAAGACCGCATCTGCGGTGTTCACTCGTCTAATGAGAAGGCTGCTTCTGGAAATCCCAAACATGGTTCATTACATAGACAACGTGCTGGTCGCTACCACAACATGGGAAGAGCATCTAGCAACATTGAAAGAATTCTTTTCCAGAGTGTCACAAGCAGGATTGAAGATAAAACCGCAGAAATGTGAAGTGGC
Organism: Dermacentor variabilis; assembly: GCF_050947875.1. NCBI lineage: Eukaryota > Metazoa > Arthropoda > Arachnida > Ixodida > Ixodidae > Dermacentor > Dermacentor variabilis. The sequence continues at coordinate 2,628,369 of NW_027460357.1, forward strand.
TATGACCACAGTCACATTTTTGGGTCACCGATTGAGAGGTGATAACACCCGGCCAGTCGAAAGCACAATAAAGAAAATTGCTGGTGCTTCGAAGCCAGAGACAAAGAAGCAACTTCGCTCGTTCTTTGGGTTGGCTGGTTACTACCGCGGCCTAATACCCCGTTATGCCGAAAAGGCAAAGCCCCTTACCGTGATAACAAAGATGGAGAAGAATAAAACGACATAAAACAGGGAAAGAGAAGAAGCGTTTGAATCGCTCAAGAAGGCGCTATTTTCTGGACCAATTGTAAAAGCACCTGACCTTGAAAGGGAATTTGTGCTCCGCTCAGACTCCTCAGACTCCTGTATAGGTGCTATTCTCTTGCAAGACCATGATGGTTTCCTCCACCCTGTGTCGTATGCCAGCCATCAACTTCAGCCTCGCGAAAAGAGATACTCCACAGTCGAGTGGGAACGTTTGGCGTTAGTTTGGGTGATTGAGAAATTTCAGGCCTTTCTCTATGGAACCTCATTCGTGGTACAAACCGATCACCAGCCCTTACAGTATCTCTTAAAAGTGAAGCACTTGAACAACAGAGTGTTGCGGTGGAGCCTTGCATTACAGGAATATTCGTTTACGTTAGAGCACATTAAAGGCTCAGAAAATGTTGGTGCGGATTATATGAGTTGGCTATGAACATGCCATCTATAATTCATATTCAAAACAGCGCCAAAAAAACACGGACAAGGGAGGACACAGGACGAGCGCTGACTGCCAACAACACCTTTATTGGAGCCTGCGCAAGCATATACAGTTCACAACGGGCATAAAGAGGGTGAAAGAAGAAGGGGAAGGCGAGTCATCATCGGTCAACTTCTGCTGTGCATGCGTCAATAACATTAAACAATATAAAACTAACCATAACATGGTGGACACAGACCAAACTGATTAACTTCTAAGGAACTTAAGTTCTTTATCACAAAGTGCTATGGAAGGGGAACTAACACAGGTGGCTCCTAACTGACACATTGAAAATGCCTCAAAGATTTCTCTGGCCATCTGATTGCTGTACCTTTTCAACACACGTGCGTCGTCAAGGGGTGGTGAGCAGCCACACTTTGCACAATGAGCAGCCGGATTACTGCCAGTCTTAATCTTCACACAGTTCGCATGCTCACGCAAACATTCATTGTTACACGATTCCGTAACTCACTGAAGAACTGAAAATTCTTAATCTGGCTATTGAGTTTTGTTATGGTCAGCCTGTCAAGTGGGAGAAACATTCAGGCATGTGTTCCCATGACGAGATGATTTGTCTCGTCCCAGAAAAGGCTGTTAGGATAAGCCGGGACCTAACCTCTCAAGTGTGGGAAAGATTCAAGCGGGCATTCCCATGTCGACATAATTACCCTCTTCCCCGAAAAAGTATCACCCCTTTATACCCTGAGGGTACACAAAGGGAAGGACCAAGAGGAGAAGACATGAAGGGGAGGAGCTCGTCGACTTCACAACCTGACAAAGGCACTGATACTTTCACAAGTTCCCCAAGTTTTCCAAGAAGAAATCGACGACCACAAGACCGCAAGGGGTTATTTAATGCCGTCCTGGCCCCCGTGTTAAGCAGAACCGCTCAAGACTCAGATAGAGTCACAACCATGTACCAATGAAGTGGATACATTCTTTTTTATTTTTTTAATCATCACGATGTCCGCCTTCGTCGTCGTTTCCTGATTATTGTGGTTAAGACCCACCTCACCCGGCCAGGATGATATCAGTATGGAATCGCCGGGAAGTGCTATAGCTACAAGTGAATAGTGTGAACCCGGAACAGGAAGTACATCAGTCGCGTACTACCAGATGTCCTACGGAACAAGCACACCAAATTTTGATGTGGGGCAACATAAGACCTACTGCAAGACATTCAGAAATATTTTATGCTGCTCTGTAAAGCAAAAGAAATCAACTTATATTTTTAGATCATGCTTCACACCAGTGTTGGTGCGTATTTGCTGCCCTCATACAGGCAACTCTAGAGAGCTGTCGCCAAGAGCAAGTTAAGCATCCGTTGTCATATAGTGCACATTGCAATGGGCTGGGGACGAATGGAGCAAAGCATGTTATGCCTCCGTAGTACCTAGGTGCAGTCCCATGATTTCTCTTGTAACTCACACATGCGCACAAGCATTGGGCAAAGGCGGCACAGCACTTGCATGTCTTCACTGTTGAAAAAACTGAAATATGCCATCTGCAGAGGTGTCCCTAGTGGGAACTGCTATCCCTTCAGCAAATTTGGCCTGAAGTTTCGTGACTAGTAGAAAAGTATTAAAGGACTCTAGTAGAAGTAATGCCCCCCCTCTCTCTCTCCAATTATGACCTCCAATTTTGCATGAGATAGCAGAGAGGCTATTTTTGTTTGGGGATGTTTTTCAGACATATGATTGAAGGGCATGTTACGAACAGTTCTATCAAGTGATGCCCAATTGAAATTTCAAAAATGCTAGGAGCTCTTACTTTTGCACATACTGTAACAAATCATGTTCTCACTGTCTCCCTTATGCTTCACCACACCACAGGCATTGTCTTGTTCCGAAGCAGCTTTCAATGCTCAACAAATCATATTGCTGATATTAGCAATTTTGCATTCTTGATAACTAAACTGGCTGTACTTTTCTGTTCCTTGAGGTTGGCTTTTTCTCACCATGGGAATGGTCGAAATTTTTATTTTTAGTGTAATAGCAAGGCTTTGCCCATTATTACAGTACCCTACTGCCCACTACAGTAGACTTCCGTAATTCGATCCCGGTCGGCGCCCATGCTTTTCTATGGGATAAAACTTTTGACCTTCACTGGATAATTTGAACTTGACCAGTCAGCATGCATGCACCTGACCCCTATGGTACCCCAGTAGAACCCCAATAGCTGTGTCTGTCTTCGTAGAGTTTAGGAGATAGGGATGCGGAACACAAATGATCTCCTTTTGAAAACGCATATTTTTGGCTGGCCCTAGGAAGATTTTTAAGCAACAGCCATAGCTCACACTGTCTGATTACAGTATTTACCCAATTATAACTCGCAGATTTTTGTTTTTTTCTTTAAAAAAAGTTGGGCTGAAAATTGTTTGCGCGGTGCAATCGAACACCCTATAAAAAACGGCCTTCGTGGCATTTGTATGCTTTGTGCGTAACACAAACGCATTATGGCAAAGCCGACTTCAACAAACCGTCCCATCGTTGTGCAACACGTATTAAACTCTGGGCCATGTTATTATTAATAAAAAAATCAGGTGTACGTTACATTTCTACGTTAACAAAAAGTGTTTCATTACCGCTTGTACTGTGCTTCTGTGTCTTTCTTTTGTCCCGTCCTGGAGCTGTGCTTACGTGTATTCAGTTGCATTTCTACTTTTTTTAGGAGCTCTAATGTAATTTTTACGGCAAGTTTTTTACTTTCGACACATAGAAAGTGGGAGCATATTTGATTCGGGTGAGTGTAGAGTCGGGCAAATACAGCTAGGTGAATCTTCCATTTGCAACGAGGTATTTTCTGCATTTTGTTTAATTCGACCCGCCGGATAATTCAATCTATTTTGTCGGTCTTGTCAGGGTGGTATTAACAGAAGTCGACTGTATTTCAGAGTGTCTACGAAGTTGACATTTACAAATTCCCCAAATACGTTTGGAAAATTCCCTGAGTGACGCAGAACTTCATTTTATGTCAAGACTTGACACCATGTAACTCGATCCTGACACTCTCTAGTAAGCATGTTAAAAAATAATAAAAAAACTTAATGCAGTTTGAATAGTAAGGACTAGTGTTTCTTTTATTCAGAAAGACAACAGAAGGGCAGGACATTTCGGCATCAGCCAACACTGTTTTTTGAGCTGAAGCTCCTTCAAAGAAACCGTCGCACACTTCCTTTCCCGTTAATTCCTCAATGCGTAGGTCGTTTCTATTCTCGTCCTCCTTCCGCCACATGTTCACCCCACGGAGCATTTGAAGCATCCTCTTAGTCAGTTGTCCAGCCAACGTCCCATTTTTCTGGCTCCCTAGGGGCCGCGAAAACGTCCGAAAAATCCGGAAGTTCGAAAAAATGAACACTTGTCTTTTACTGCCCTTACAGGGCCCCTCACCAGGCCACATAGCAAATTTTAGTTATACGCTGGAAGTTGAGTGCTCTCTAGGGGGTGGTCTGCTGCAAGAATTTTTCAAATTGGTTCACTAATAGCCGAGCTAAAGATATTTCAGTGCCGCGAACCCAACATATTATGAGGCGAGGGCCACTGCCAAGAGAGACACTCTTTCTACTTGCCCCGTCTAGCCTCTGCAAGCGCAATCCTTTCCCTGCCTTCTCCCATACCGGAGCCCGAGGATCGCGTGACACATACATCACGGGCCCGCCTTCATTCTTTCCCTTGCTTTCTTGCTGCGCGGTGCACTTCTGCCGATGGCGTCGCGCGCAAGCTGTTGCATTTTGTTTTGTTTTGCGCAGCACATGAATTTGTGTTCTGCGCACGAGAACACCTGACTAGCGCTATAAGCCAGTGCTACGGGCATACTGAGGAAGACAAGCGGATCATAGAGCGTAATCGCACGCTCGAACATTGTAGAAAATGACATTCTTTCATTGTCTGAGCGTGCAACTGCACGACGTGGGGACATGCAGACTGAATGGAAGTAGATCTTGCAACGGTGCGAAGTAAAATGAACACAGACATTCGGTTTGTGTTTTATTATTTTTCTAAATTTTAATCCATCTCTTGAAGCAACAGATAACACAAATAACAGATGTTGCCATGAATAATTCTCGAAGTCACGTGTCACTACGGGCAACGTCACAGCAGTGTGATGTACGTAGGTGTACTTGTGCGATTACGTCCGCTCTCTGACTGGGAGCATGGTGCCTGCAAGAAGAAGGGCAGATGGCATTCGGTTTGAAATTTCAGCTCTTTCAGCAGCGCGTAGCAATGCAATACTTAGCAAGCGCAATTTTTAGCGTGCATAGTATGCACAGCGCTTGTCAGCTCAAAATGACCAGACCTGGTGAGGGGCCCTTTAGGGGCTCAAATCGCCATAGGCACATCCAAAAAAGATAGCTGAAGAGACCATAAATATGATCGCTTTGGCGTAAACAAGGACGGATGGAGGGGAACAAGGGGAGCACCATGGGCAAGCAACATGTACTTCTCTAAAAAGCTCAGAAGGCCTGCTAGTACACTAAATAGGCGTATCGGTGCTCGTACTGTGACAGGAGATGGCAAGTGCATGCATGGAATACATACGGGATAGATTCTTAAGGAATACATACTGTGTTCCATGACAACTGCCCCCTTACCACGCTTATGCTTCACCATGTAACATTGACAAAAGAAGTGAGGCCAAGCTGTCTTTCGGGAATCAGCATTATATAACGCGACATGCTTTCCGAGCTTCGAAACAAATCGCAAGGACCACAAAGGCAGAGGGGTTGCCATTGCCGATGGCGGCGAATTCTTTCAGTGAAAAACACAGCACAGAACGGCAAGAAGCTTAGTAGCGAACATCGAAGCAGCTAGGCCTAGCGTTGCCGCGGTGGTGCGTACGGCTGCCAGCAGATCTGCGTGCGAGCGCCGGTTCGAGGCGACAAAGTAATCAAAACGGCGGCGATAGTGGTGGCTTTGATTAATGCTGTTTCGGACCGGCGGTCACAGCAAAAAGTGCAAGCCGTCCGAATTATCAGGTGTCCGGAAAGTCGGTCGTTGACGGTAGACTGGCAACTCCTCCAGCGGATGGCACGATGTCAAAGAGGACTCGTTACGATTCCTCTCTGTCACTCGAGCCAGCACTATTGCGACTTTCGTTCCCTTTCAACAAAATTACTGCTCCTTTTCCCTGATAGGAGCACAAATTAATCATGCTTTAGCATTGCTTCGCCATAGTACAAATGCCATCATTGTTTTACAAACGCCACATGACACACCGTGCATATGATCGCATAGTTGCCGCATGAATCCGTGTTACTCTCAATTACACTCATCGACTGCCTATGTAGAACCCAACATGATGGTCGTCACAACTCACACAGCTACTAATTAATTCGTACAAACACATTGGGTTTATTTATTTATTTATTTATTTATTTAAGAATACTGCAGAGTCTCTTGACTCCAAGCAGGAGTAGACACAAATAGAAATACATCAGAAATCCACAACAGCAATAAAAACTAAATACAATAAATCAAGACATGAAACAGTGCATATAACACAATGCAGTAGGTGCAAATGGAAATACATCAGAAATCCAGAACAGCAATAAAAAAACAAATACAATAAATCAAGACATAAAACACTGCATATAACACAATGCAGCTGGCACAAATAGAAATACATCAGAAATCCACAATAGCAATAAAAAGCAAATACAATAAATCAAGACATGAAACACTGCATATAACATAATGTAAGTACCCTTTACCCATGCATATTCAAGTTTGTAAGAAACCCTTCGACAGTTGTACTGTCTACAGTATATTTCGGTAATTTATTCCAGGCGCGTATGGTTTTCGGAAAAATGAATATTTAAAAGTATCGTTTCGAGCATTGTATTCCTGTAACATTTTCCCATTATCAAAACGCGAGCTTGTGCGCAGAGTATGAGGAGTAATGAAATTAGAGTTGTTGATTTGTATTATGTTGTTATACATTAAATACAAGTATTTTAATCTGCATTCGGTACGTCTAGCTTTAAGTGTATCGATACCAAGATAAGCAATCATTTCTGTCACGCTGTCAGTGCGCTTATATCGGTTGCAAATGAATCTAGCCGCGGTTCTCTGAACGTTTTCTAATTTTGCAACGTTTTTTTTCTGTATAAGGGTCCCATATACACTAAGCATACTCAAGACATGGCCGGACCAACGCTTTGTATGCTGCTAATTTTACGTTCATAGGGGCTTTTGAAAGCTTTAGTCGAATGAACCAGAGAGATATAAAAGCTTTAGTGCAGACTGTATCAATATGAAGGTCCCAACTGAGATTTTCTGTAATAGCGATCCTTAACAGCAGGTGGTTCCTTCAGCACAATGCCATCCACAGAATAAGAATGTTGTAAAATGGTTTTGTTCCTGCATACACGGAGGACTAAGCACTTGTCAGCGTTTAAGAACATGTCCCATATCTTGCACCAGCCTGAAACTTCTGCGAGTGTGTTATTAAGCGTAGTGTGGTCGTCTACAGATTTAACCGAGGTATAAAGAACGTAGTCGTCCGCGAAAAGCTTTATCTTAATAACACTGTGTATGACTTTCACAATGTCGTTAACATAAATGAGGAATAAGATCGGTCCCAGAACTGACCCTTGCGGTACCCCTGATGTCACCTGTAAAGTATCCGAGCAGTACTTGTCAACTTGGACATACTACCTATTTTGTAGATAAGCCCTAATGAATTCAGTAAGCGTGTTATTCAATCCGATGGCGTAGAGTTTCTGTAATAATTTATTATGGGGCACTTTATCGTCCGGTATTGATTTGCAGAACCCTTAGCAATGTTTGATATTTAGGTACTCAAGGTATGCTTCTCATAACATATTGATTCGTATAGTCATGGCATCTGCACACTTTTTTGGCTAACCTAAAATACTTTTTGAATTTGTGGAGAAATTCTATTACCGGACGCGTCACAGGAAGGCCAGCGGCTTAAAATTGTCATTACCCTGATATGGTCAAAAATAGCCATAATTGCCCTTTAAGCGCTACTTAGCATCCCAGTATGACAGACCGACTAGCTCGAATCCAATGCCTTAGTCAACTTCATTTCTAGTTCAACAGGCCTCTTCTTCAATGTCAGTCCCTGTCTTTTTAATCAGTAACAAAGATGCCAGTATGGCAGACCAACTAGCCTTGGTCCAGTTAATTTCTTGTTCAGCAGGCCCTTTCTTCAATTTCTGTGCCTGTCTTTTTAGTGCTTTGAGGATCCCAGTATAACAGACCAACAAGCCCCAATTAATGCCTTGATTTTTTCCAGGCCTCGTTTTGGCCAGAAGCAAGCAACAGGTCAGGCAGCACCAGCCACATCATCTCAATCAAAGCCACCCCCGAAAAAGCCAAGCTCACTCATGTTCAAAGAAGCCAACGTCTTCACTCAAGAGGAGGCATCATCAACTCCTGCATCTTCGAGCGAGCTGCTTGCTTGCATCCGAGCTAGAAAGCCTGCGGAGTCTTTTGAACCCTTTCTGGAGACAGGGGATGGGGAATTTGATGAGCTCCTCTCAGATCTGCAGACCTTTGTGGCCTTTGGTGCAAGTGTGGATGGGCAGGCAAGCACCAGTGAAGTGCTGGCTGCCTTCAAGGACAAAGTGCATGGCAGGGCACCTGTGTTTAAGGCCCTGCTCAGCAAAATCTGCGAGTTCCACAGGCAGCAAAACGGCGAGGGAGTCTGGAAGCTCCGGCCTGAGTTCCGATAGTGTCATCACAAATGCCTTCGTTCCAATGTGTGCAGAACAGAGCAGTAACATGCATGCCCAAGGCAGTCTGCTGCTGTGGCTGTTTATTCAAACCAATAATGTTATGTAGAATACTAAAGTGCAGGTTAGGATTTGAGTAAATTAAACTGAATTAGTAAGCCGCACTGCTGCCTTAGCATAGTGGCAACATTTTATTGCATATTTTCTTATTCAATAAAAGACTTCAGTCTTTTATTGGCATGTGCCAGTCAAAACAGGGTGGATGTAAAAAAGCCTTGACACACACTTCAAGGATTTCATTCGCAAAGTGGTCAGTTGGATGCAGCAAAAAACAAATAATTAATTGTTTGTGGGAGAAATTAAAATCGAACACCTCTGTGTGCATAATATATGGTCAAAAATCACAATTGGTCGTTTTGTGTATGCTATGTGTAGGTACTGAAGGCTGAATTTATTTTTAATTAAACGTGTAGGTTTTCTCTGCACAATACAAGCAACCATTTGTTGCCATAATGTCAGACGTGAATCGGACAGAAAAAATGAAACCCTCGGTTTTCCTTATCTTGACACGGTATAGGGATTTCTATGATACCTACAAGAATGTACGTAGGTTGCTTAAAATCTTCTTGAAACAGATTTTGTGCTTACTGCTGATTCTTGCGCAAATTTCGCAGCAAGATCTGATTTTGGAGTCTTGCGGTTGTTCAGTGTAACACTTGGTCTTGCTAATTGGATAAAATTTTTGGAAAAAGTACCATGTTGCATTTTACATGCTGCTGCTAAGACGTCGCTGGATGGATGGATGAAAGGTAGGAGCGTCCCCTTTGAAACGAGGCGATGGCAGTTGCCACCATGCTCAGATTTTTATTTTGCCTTTTATTTTTATTTTCATCTGTGTTGTGTGTTATTGAATTTCAGGATTTTCTTTAAATACGTCTTCCTACCCTTTTAACCTCATGTCACCTCTCTGCTTTTGAGCCACCAATCCTCCAATCGCCTTTTGCTAATTTCCACCGCATATTTATTTACATGACTATGATTATCTCCGAACCCTAGGGCCTCAGGAAGGGTGTCTGTGGCCGCATCGACATCGGGCTTGATACCATCACATTTTAGTATGAGGTGTTCCATTGTTTCTACATATTTACCACACACAGTACATGTGTCTTCTTCTTCGTTAAATTTCTTTTTATAGCTCCGTGTTCTAAGACATCCTGATCTAGCTTCAAAGAGTAGGGCACTGCCTCTTGAGTTATCATAAAACGCTTCCTTCCTGATCTGCTGTTTCCAGTATCGATATAGTTCCACACTATGCTCCTTTTCCATTGAATTTATCCAATTTTTACCTCCCGCATTTTTAACCTGTCGTTTAATGCTCTTTCTTCGTCCTCGTGTCTGGCATACTTACTGGTTAGCTTCCTAGTTCTTTTCCGCCATTGTGAGTCAACGCTCTTTCTGTATAGGTATTTAAACACCTTATCTGCCCACCTGTTATCGTCCAATTTCCTCAGACGTTTTTCGTATAGGATTTTACTCTGAGCTTCCCGTGCATCGAACGATGCTCAGCCCTTATCTCCCTGCACTGCTTCGTTTGTGGTTTTCCCGTGGGCACCTAGTGCTAGCCTTCCCACAGCTCTCTGAATTACTTCTAGTCTCGACTGAACCTCTGCCCTTAAACACAGGACCGCATTCCCGAAAGTAAGCCCCGGCACCATTACTCCCTTCCAAATACCTCTCAGTACCTCATACCTGTTGTACCCCCACACTGCCTTATGTTTCATTATCCCGGCATCTCTTCGCCCTTTTGCTAGGAGAGACTGTTCGTGCTTTTCCGTGTACATCTGCCCTTTGTTTATCCATACCCCGAGATATTTGTATTCGGCCACTCGGGGTATTTTATGTCCTTGTATTGTAAGCTCCTGATCAGTTGTATCGTTGAAAAACATCCCACCGGACTTAGCTGCACTAAAACTGAAACCTAAACTGTCTCCTTCGTCCCCACAGTAATTAACCAGAGTTTGCAAATCTTCCTGGATATCTGCTAACAGTACAATATCGTCCGCATACATTAAACCCGGTAGTCGTTGCTCAACAACCTTTTCGCCTAATCTGTACGACAGATTATACCCTAGATTGCTTCGTTGTAACCTTCTTTCCATGCTTATCACATAAAGCATGAACAGCAGCGGTGATAGAGGACAACCTTGCCTTAATCCTTTGTGAACCTCGAAGTTGTCGTACTCTTTAATTCCTTCCCATGTTATTTCAACATTATTTTCTTGATGTAGTTCCTGTAGAAAATCAATTACCTCATGATCGATGCCTTCAGCTTTTAATATGTTTACAGTTTGCTAGAATAGAATATTCTAGTACACTGTAATATGTTCCACGGGAGTTCCCTGTTGACGTTGTATGCACCACTTATGTCCAGGAAGGCTAAATACAGAGGTCTATTTTCCGCCTTAGCTATTTCTATGCACTGGGTAAGCACGAACAGGCTATCATCTAAGCGCCTACCACTTCTGAACCCGTTCTGAAGTTCTCCGAGTATTATATTACTTTCTACCCATGACTGCATTTTCGCTAACATAACCTTGTGTCGCCACCTGCCGGGAGCTGCAGAAATCAGTTGGTCAGAGATGGTTGCCGCGTGCCGCCCCCATATTGCCCGCTTCTCTTGAACACGTAGTAACCTTAGGGGGAGTGTGCACACCCCCTTAAGCGACTTAAGCGACTCAGTGCCCGTAGCTGGCTTGCGGTGGAAGGCGTAACGGTGTTTATGTAGGGGACACATTTGATGTCCTTTTTGCTTAGTTTTGTCTGTTCATAAATACGACTTTGGTCCTTGTTTAAAGTGAAGTAATTGCTCGCAATCTCTGTTATGAGTATGACGCAGATTGTCATACTCATGACAATCTTGCAAAGTTGCAGCCACTTGACCAAAACACGTTGGCGGGCTAGTTGGTTGGAATCCATGATAGAGTGTATAAGCGGGACTAAACGAGGACGTAGAAAGAAACAAATACACAGAGTTGAAAGTGAGTGCTGTCTGTGTGTATCTGTTTCTTTCTACGTCCTCGTTCAGTCGCGCCTATACTCTAGTCACTCGACATCATCGGGACTACCAAGCCTTCCGTATCATTGTGTGTGGGATTGGTACCATCCGAGTGCAGTTCAAAGATTTCACGGCCCGCTGCACCTTGTTAATGTCATTCCAGTGTTCCATTGTCGATGGAACATTGGTCTGCTACAAAGAAACGCCCACATAGTTTGCACTTAACCCTGAGGTTGTGTCCGTCCGCCTAACAGCAGGAACGGTTCCTTTCGCTCTTCGACCGAAAATTGACACCGAGTTAGACAAACTGGTACAAGAAGTCCTGGAACCGGTTGGTCATGCTTGTTAGGAAACCCATATTGTTACGCCACAGAATCCTCGAAACATGGAAGCAGCTATATTATGACTTGAGGCAGAGCGGAAAAAAAGGACAAGAAAAGGAAACGAAGGCACAGCGCTCTGTCTTTGTTTCCTGCTCTTGTCCTCGTGCTTTTTGCTATTTGCCTCAAGTTATCCAGTACCAACTAGCCCACCAGTCTTATCTTGAGCGTTTTTATGTCTCGTTGCGATCGACATCGCCAGTGACCAAGGATCAGGAGAGAAGAAGAGAAGCTCACTTGAGAATGCCGCAATATACTGACAGTCACCATGTCTACATAGAAACTTTACATTGGCACGTCCGACAGGACTGACTTAAAGGAGCACCTCAAGACTAAGCTGCAGCGCCAGACATACCAGATTCAATTCAGCTATATTAACATCTGCCAGATGTTTGGAGCATGGACAAAAAGTCTGAAAAGGCTTGACTTGGTCCCAAGTGACTATGAAGACGCACTTTGATCGTTGCCATAAAACAAAGGTGCCAGATATCGACTCTGGATCCATGATATTGATGTGAAAAAGACGACTCGAAAACTCCATTCACTGGTCCGTACTTCGTTGTTAGAACAGCTAAGCAGCAAAGACTATTGGAGACCATCTATTATAATGGACCAAGTGCTAGAATTGAAGAGGCATGTGTCGAAAATGTGCTACCATATTACCAGTGCCAGGGCAATGACAGTTGGCCGGAAGAGTAGTGATCCCCATCTCCAGTGGCCAAGGTTCAGGAGAGAAGAGAAGCTCACTTGAAAAGGCTGCAATAAACCGATATAGTCACCTGTCTACATAGAAACTTTACATGTCTAAAAGGTGTCTTGAATGGATAATTCAAAAGGTTAGTAGCCGTCTTGATCAAGACACTTTGTAGTCGTGGACGTCTAGAGTACTTCAGTAAACCCAGCTAGCGTTACGCTAAAGGTTGGCTAAGGGACATCTTGACAAGAGCAACTCATGACTTTTATAAGAGATTCTCTCAAATTCTTGTGGCAGCAGTCACAGTAACGTGAGGTGTGTCCACAGTTACACTTTATTTTAAATGAGGCACAGACATAAATAAGAATATATTATTGGATAGAGGTAGAGGGATAGAGGGATGCGCAGGTAGCTTTTCCTGATGCGAACCATGGCAATACAGTAGTACAGTCTGTTCGTAGCAATTGCTACAAAGGAAACCAATACGGGTTCCTCGAAAGAAAAGCCTAAGATTTTCATTCCTTCTCTCCACCTTGCGGGTTTCCGCAGAACTGCTACGTCAGTAGTACAGTCTGATTGATCGACTTGCGCATTTTGCTTAGACCACTCAATTGAGTGCTGCCTAACACAATTATTTCTGTAAAGAAAAAAAGCATGTGTATTGTATGCAGATGTCATTCCAATCTGCCCCCATTGACTGAAACAAGGATGTCACTTCTGCGTGAAACACATCATTGTTGACAAACGATTGCCCTGGCTCCAGCAAACTGATGTATTTTCGAGCAAGGAAATATTTTGTCAGTGATGCTGTGTCTCAGACCGAAATTGCATCCCGGTTTCAGTTACAGGGGACAGGATAGCATAACACCAGTTTGCAAAACACAATGCTGTGTTATAATAAATGCTTAAGAAACAAAGAATGGCTCAAACCTGTAAAAACACTCCACGCTACTCTATCTGCCAAATAAACATTTTTGTAAGTACATGTCTCATCATAAAGTACTTTGTAACTTAGTATGTTGGTGTCCCTTGTAAAGTATAGCCATATGCTTGCATTGCAACACGCAGAAATAATGGCCAGTTCTTCGGCATACCACTAGTGGAGTTCACCGTAGTTTGTGTGGGCGGCTGCATGTAAGGGTCACGCGGTGTGGTCAAAAGAGACGCGTCGTTTGACACCAAGACGGCGGTGGAGAGTTAGGGCCGATTTATGCTCGAGCCGCTCATCGCCACACGTCGCACCGCAAGCGAGCGGTTCATGAAAAGCAAGTGGTCGTCGCGATCGGTCACAAAATTACGTTTACGCTGAAATCGCATGGTGCGGTGCGGTTCGCATGCGCCCTTTGGTTGTCCAAATAGGTAACCAGCAACTGGCAACATGTATCAGTGAATTGGCAGCCTCGTGTGCTGGCGACCAGCAAAATTCCGCGCCGTGCCAGGATTTTGTTATTACATTTGCTGTCTTACTAGTTATTTTTTTATTAGCTCGAGTGGTTCGCATGCGCCAGCATCCGCACTTCGTTTTGGAGACGTGACGTCTGTTGAAAGCTGGCAACAGTTCGGCAGTGTGCAGAGCAACGCTGTTCGAAATCCGCAACTATCGCCAACAGCAGACGACACTGGCACATTTTTGTCGATGTAGGTTGGCGCTTCCGCGTCGTGGTGAAAACGCGACTTGCACGTCACATTCTGTGCTGCATGTGTGGCGGTGACGTGGTGACCCACCTTTGGAACACTGTGCAGTCGTTTTACCTTTGTCGTTATTTTTGTTTATTGTTACCGCATAATGTTGCGAGAACATACGTCACTATGTGCTTGGTTGTGTACGGCGCGATGGTTCACTTTTTGTAGCTGTGCTAGTGAAAGCTTGTGTTGTGGACAAACGACGCACCACCGCTCTTCGGATGGACAAAGCACCAGCGCGAAAGAAACGGGAAGCGACCCCATCCCGAGTCGAGCTCTGAGAATCCTCCGTCGCCCTCAGCGTCTCGGCTACCGGACAGGGACCGAGAGTTTGCCCCCTCCAACACATGCAGCTCTCGCGTGCATCTTTTGTAGAAAATAAACGTAGTCTGTTTTCTGCCACCAACCTATGAGCACTCCTTTCACGGACAGGGCCAGACCCCATACGTAACACTGTCGACGAGGCAGGAGTTGCGAAGTGGATAAGTTTTCGAAGTTATGGCCACAGGGCGAATGCACGGCACTGTCGAGCCTTTCTCGGGCAAATCTTGGGAATCGTGGATCTAGCGCCTCCACTTTTACTTCGTTGCGAGCGACGTCATCGACGAAGCGAAGAAGCGGGCACTTCTCGCGCTTTGTGGCGCCGACACTTTCGAACACTGTGTGCGCACTGATAGCGCCGAAGCTCCCGGGAGAAGTCAACTTCAATGATTTAGTGACACTTCTCAGGCGGCACTTCGACACCAGGACATCCAAGCTTTACAGCCGGTACGTGTTTCAAAGACCCGACCAACGGCCAGAAGAGTCGATCAGCAGCTATGCTGGTGTCCTCGGAACCTTGACAGCTGACTCCAACTTCGGAGCTCTGCCTTCGGCTACAATATTGTCACGAAGTCGTGACGTCAAAGAACACAGTAGCTCTACTGTGAAATGCAAAAACTAGCTTTTATTGGGCGAACCTGTGCCCACAAAACAAGCTACACTTAAAGCACAACGAGAGCGGCGAACACAGTCGGCGATCGTCAAAAATCTGATCAGCGGGTCAAGCGCGTCGGCTTTTAAAGAACAGTCGTCGAATGTTCCAGACTCATCGTTCGGACCCGCGTGCCTTCCACAAAGTTCTACACCATTCGCGTCAGGTGATGAAATCAGATAACATAAGGTTCGGCGACAACAGACAGCGCGGATAGAAGCATCGATAACGTTCCAGAAACTTCGGATACATGCAGGCGCGTCCCACGCTGTGCGATTACATTTGTTAGGCGGCGAAACGTGGTTGCCCGATAAAGATAAGTACACGTGTCAATAGCCGCCTCTTAAAAAGCATCGTCCCGATGCTACAAAGAGAGCGAAACACAAAAGGACACTTATTAAACATAAGTAACAAAACAACGAAAAGAAACAAAGTCCAAAGGTCAGTTACGCGAAGCCCCAATGTTCGTTAACGCTGGTAGTACGGCTTGAGTCGCACAACGTGGACTATTTCAGGTCGTGAGCGGCGCCGCTGTGATAGCGAAATGCCGTCTGGCACGACCTCATAGTCCAGTGCGCCAATACGTCGGATGATCTTGTAGTCCGAAATAGCGACGCAAAAGCTTCTCGCTCAGTCCTCGTCGGCGTATAGGGGTCCAAACCCAAACACGGTCGCCGGGCTGGTACTCGACGAAGCGTCGTCGGAGGTTGTAGTGTTGGCTGTCGGTCCTCTGTTGGTTCTTGATCTGTAGGCGGGCGAGCTGTCGGGCTTCTTCGGCGCGCTGGAGATAGCTAGCGACGTCAACATTCTCTTCGTCAGTGACGTGGGGCAGCATGGCGTCGAGCGTCGTCGTCGGTTTCCTGCCGTAAACCAGCTTAAACGGCGTGATCTGTGTTGTTTCTTGCGCCGCCGTGTTGTAAGCGAAGGTTACATACGGCAGGACCGCGTCCCACGTCTTGTGCTCGACGTCGACGTACATTGCTAGCATGTCGGCGAGGGTCTTGTTCAGGCGCTCCGTGAGACCATTCGTCTGCGGATGGTAGGCAGTTGTCCTCCTGTGGCTTGTCTGGCTGTACTGCAGAATGGCTTGAGTGAGCTCTGCTGTAAAAGCCGTTCCTCTGTCGGTGATGAGGACTTCTGGGGCACCATGTCCAAGCAGGATGTCCTCGACGAAAAATTTCGCCACTTCGGCTGCGCTGCCTTTTGGTAGAGCTTTAGTTTCAGCAAAGCGGGTGAGATAGTCCGTCAACACGACGATCCACTTATTCCCGTATGTTGACATCGGAAACGGCCCCAACAAATCTATCCCAATCTGCTGGAATGGTCGGCGAGGAGGTTCGATCGGCTGTAGTAATCCTGCTGGCCTTGTCGGTAGTGTCTTGCGTCGTTGACAGTCTCGGCATGTCTTGACTTAACGGGCGACGTCGGCGGTCAGACGCGGCCAGTAATACCTTTCCTATGTTCTCGACAGCGTCCGGGAGAATCCGAGGTGCCCAGCGGTTGGATCGCCGTGTAGGGCGTGCAGTATTTCTGGACGCAGCGCTGACGGAACAACAAGAAGGTAGTTGGCGCGGACTGGTGAGAAGTTCTTCTTCACGAGCAGGTTGTTTTGTAGCGTGAACGAAGACAACCCGCGCTTAAATGCCCTAGGGACAACGTCGGTGTTCCCTTCCAAATACTCGACGAGGCCTTTTAGCTCCGCGTCTGCTCGTTGCTGTTTAGTGAAGTCTTGCGCGTTTATTATCCCAAGGAAGGCGTCGTCATCCTCGTCGTCTTGCGGCGCGGGATCGATGGGGGCGCGCGTTAAGCAGTCGGCGTCGGAGTGTTTTCTTCCGGACTTGTATATTACCGTGACGTCATATTCTTGCAGTCTGAGGCTCCACCGCGCCAGCCGTCCTGAAGGGTCCTTTAAGTTAGCCAGCCAACACAACGCGTGATCGTCACTGACGACTTTGAATGGCCTGCCATAGAGGTAAGGGCGGAATTTAGCTGTAGCCCAAATGATGGCGAGGCATTCCTTTTCAGTCGTAGAATAATTGCTTTCCGCTTTTCACAGCGACCGGCTAGCATACGATATCACCCTTTCAAGTCCTTCTTTCCTCTGGACCAGGATGGCACCGAGGCCTAGGCTACTGGCGTCAGTGTAGATTTCAGTATCGGCGTCCTCTTCGAAGTGTGCAAGTACCGGCGGCGACTGCATGCGTCGTTTGAGTTCTTGAAATGCCTTGGCCTGCGACATTTCCCACTTGAACGCGACGTCACATTTGGTTAGATGTGTTAGCGGCTCCGCGATGCGTGAAAAGTCCTTGACAAAGCGCCTATAGTAGGCACACATGCCAAGGAATCTGCGCACTGCCTTCTTGTCGGTTGGCTGCGGGAATTTTGCGATGGCAGCTGTCTTCTGTGGGTCGGGGCGTACTTCTGATTTGCTGATGACGTGGCCTAGGAACAAAAGCTCATCGTAAGCGAAGCGGCATTTTTCCGGCTTCAGAGTGAGCCCTGATGACTTAATGGCCTCTAACACTGTCGCAAGCCGCCTAAGGTGACCGTCGAAATTTCCGGCGAAGACAACGACGTCATCCAAGTAAACAAGGCACGTCTGCCACTTCAGTCCGGCTAACACCGTGTCCATGACGCGCTGAAACGTTGCAGGCGCCGAGAACTGTCCGAATGGCATGACCTTGAACTCGTAGAGGCCGTCTGCCGTGATGAATGCAGTCTTTTCGCGATCTCTCTCGTCGACTTCTATTTGCCAGTAGCCAGACTTGAGGTCCATCGACGAGAAGTATTTAGCGTTGCAGAGCCAATCCAATGCGTCGTCTATCCGTGGAAGGGGGTACACATCCTTCTTCGTGATCTTGTTCAGTCGACGATAATCGACGCAGAAGCGTAGGGTTCCGTCCTTTTTCTTCACCAGGACTACAGGAGAGGCCCACGGGCTTTTCGACGGCTGGATTATGTCGTCGCGCAGCATTTCGTCGACTTGTTGCCTAATAGCTTCACGTTCTCGCGTCGAAACTCGGTAAGGGCTCTGGCGGAGTGGTCGAGCGCTCTTTTCGGTTATTATGGGATGCTTTGCAACTGGTGTTCGTCGAATCCTCGATGACGTCGAAAAGCAGTCTTTGTATCGTCGGAGAAGACTTCTGATCTGTTGCTGCTTACTCATAGGAAGACTTGGATTCACATCGAAGTGTGATTCGGGGACTATGCTCATCGGGGTGGATGCGGCTGAATCCGAGAGGACAAAGGCATTGCTGGTTTCCACAATTTCCTCGATGTATGCGATTGTCGTGCCCTTGTTGATGTGCTTGAACTCTTGGCTGAAGTTGGTTAGCATAACTTCCACTTGCCCTCCGTGGAGTCGGGCGATCCCTCTTGCGACGCAAATTTCACGGTCGAGCAGTAGATGTTGGTCTCCCTCGATGACGCCTTCTACGTCAGCGGGTGTTTCAGTGCCGACGGAAATAATAATGCTGGAGCGCGGCGGGATGCTCACTTGATCTTCGAGCACACTCAAGGCGTGGTGACTACGACAGCTCTCTGGCGGTATCGCTTGATCTTGCGACAGCGTTATCGATTTCGACTTCAGGTCGATGACTGCGCCATGTTGATTCGGGAAGTCCATGCCGAGAATGACGTCTCGTGAACACCGTTGGAGGATAACGAAGGCGGCAGGGTAAGTCCGGTCATGAACGGTAATTCTTGCCGTGCAGATCCCAGTCGGCGTAATCAGGTGTCCTCCAGCGGTCCGAATTTGAGGGCCTTCCCATGCAGTCTTAACTTTCCTCAACTGGGCGGCGTTGGGTCCACTCATGACGGAGTAATCGGCTCCTGTGTCTACTAAGGCGGTGACTGCGTGGCCGTCGAGAAGCACGTCGAGGTCGGTGGTTCTTTGTCTTGCGTTACAGTTAGGTCTTGGCGTCGGATCACGGCTGCGTCGTGTTGAACTGAAGTTGGAACGTCGCCTCGTCAATTCGTATTTCGTCGGTGTAGTCTTGGCTTCCTGATTTCGTCGGGACGGCGGCGTGTCGTTATGTCGTCGAGGTAGTTTCTTCGGTGTCTTCGTCGGCGGCGGAGGATCTTCGTCAATTCGACGAACAGCAACCGCACCTCCATAGGTTGCTGCTTTTAGTTTTCGGGATGTGGGCTCGCTAACCAGCCCCGGGCTGGGCCAGTGTATGGTCGGCGCTGCGGCGACAGGTAGCGGCCTGGTGATGGCGAACGCGACGGTCGTCGAGAGCTCCACTGAGTAGCGGAGAGGTAGTCGGCGATATCGCGGGGGCGTTCACCTTGCTGCGGGCGCGGAGCGTTCACGGGAAACCTCGCAGTCCGATCTCCCGGTGTGGACATCGTCGGCAGACGTGACCCGCTTCTCCGCAGTGGTAGCAGAGCGGGCGGTGGTCAGGAGCGCGCCAAATGTCCGTCTTCCTCGCGTAGGTGCGCTGGGCGACGGGTGGTCGTGCTGGCGGCGGCAGTGGCGGACGACGGAACTGCGGCGTGACAGGGCCCTGGCGTGGTCGCGGAGGGGGACCTTGATGGCGTGCGACGGCGGCGTAGGTCATCGCTTGCGGCTCAGGCTTCGGCGATTCAGGGGCTACTCCAAGTTGTTGTTGGAGCTTCTCACGCACGGCGTCGGCACTCGAAGCCACTTGAGGCTGTGATGATGGGAACAACTTTTGTACCTCCTCCCGCACGACATCTCGGATAGTCTCGCGTAAGTCGTCGGTGGCCAGTGACTGAACTCCGGCGTAGTTTGGCGAGTTCGTGCGGCGGTCGAATTGCCGGTTTCGCATCTCGAGTGTCTTCTCGATGCTGGTGGCCTCGCGAAGAAACTCGTCGACGGTCTTCGGTGGGTTTCGTAACATTCCGGCAAAAAGTTCCTCCTTCACACCACGCATCAGCAGGCGGGCTTTCTTCTCCTCAGACATTTCTGGGTCGGCGTGGTGGAACAGACGGCTCATTTCCTCAGTGAAGATCGCAATCATCTCATTCGGCAGCTGCGCTCTGGTCTCCAATAGGACTTGGGCTCGCTCTTTTCGCATGACGCTTGTAAATGTTTGCAGGAAGCCGCTACGGAAAAGTTCCCAGGTCGTTAAGGTGGCTTCTCGGTTCTCGAACCACGTCCTGGCCGTGTCTTCCAATGCGAAGAAGACATATCGCAGTTTGTCGTCGCTGTTCCAGTTGTTAAACGTAGCGACTCTCTCATACGTCTCAAGCCAGCTTTCCGGGTCCTCGAAAGTTGAACTGCGGAACTTCGGAGGCTCCCTGGGCTGCTTCAGCGCGACGGGGGACGCTGGGGCTGCCATTGGGGTGGACTTGGTGGCCATCTTCCTAGTTGTCTCAGGCAAAAGTCCGTGCTCCGGGGGCAGTCCTTGCAGCCTGCGGCTACCTCGCTGGTTCTTGGCGACGTTGGTGTCTTCCGCGTGATGGCTTGTGTCACGGCTTTGTGGGGGCGTCCGGTACATGAACGCAAAGCACCTCCACCAGATGTCACGAAGTCGTGACGTCAAAGAACACAGTAGCAATACTGTGAAAGGCAAAAACTAGCTTTTATTGGGCGAACCTGTGCCCACAAAACAGGCTACACTTAAAGCACAACGAGAGCGGCGAACACAGTCGGCGATCGTCGAAAATCTGATCAGCGGGTCAAGCGCGTCGGCTTTTAAAGAACAGTCGTCGAATGTTCCAGACTAATCGTTCGGACCCGCGTGCCTTCCACAAAGTTCTACACCATTCGCGTCAGATGATGAAATCAGATAACATAAGGTTCGGCGACAACAGACAGCGCGGATAGAAG
This sequence comes from Dermacentor variabilis, assembly GCF_050947875.1. NCBI lineage: Eukaryota > Metazoa > Arthropoda > Arachnida > Ixodida > Ixodidae > Dermacentor > Dermacentor variabilis. The sequence goes on from NW_027460357.1 coordinate 2,649,371, forward strand.
CATCGATAACGTTCCAGAAACTTCGGATACATGCAGGCGCGTCCCACGCTGTGCGATTACATTTGTTAGGCGGCGAAACGTGGTTGCCCGATAAAGATAAGTACACGTGTCAATATCGACGACGTCACTTGACACCCAAACGACTGCTTCAGCAGGGAACCCAACTATGCCGCCCCAAGATGTGATGCCCCGGGACAGGTTCGTCCGCGGCGTCTGGGATGAACATCTTCCGCATAGGCTGTTCGCAGAAAAAGCCTGACATTTCAACGCGCTCTGGACTTAGCCCTGCCAGCCGAAAGTGTGTCGAGGCATCAGCGAGGAATCAAGGGAGTGGCAAACTCAGGGGAAATTAACAGGATGTCGCAAGTCAAGCCAGGGGGCACGCATACGTCAGCACGACATTGCTATCGATGCGACGGCTTGCACGACTCTGAAATATGCAAATTCAAGACAGCCGAGTGCCGTTTCTGCTCCAAGGAAGGTCATGTCGAACGTGTATGCATATCAGAGGAAAACACGGACCCACGCTCCGACAACAAGCAGCTATGTGCACACAGTGTCAACCCACCACCTGTCAGTAAGTCCTGTTGCAAGCTGCGCACAGCGAGTGTATGTATACAGTGCCCCAAGTTCCTTGTGGACTTGAGAGTGGAGGGAAAGATAGTCCAATTTGAGGTGGACACAGGTACGACATGCTCCCTGATAAGCGAGGATACAGACTACAGAATGGAGAAGAAAAACACTCCAGGGCTCTCAAGCGAGCCGCTCAATTTGTGCACATGGTCAGGTAAATAATTATACGTCCTGGGCTCCGCACAAGTTTATGCGAGCTTGAGATCAAAGGATCTATCTGCTGCTGTTGTTGGTTATGACGGGCACCGGGTGCAACCTCCTAGGAAGCGATTGGTTTTTGGCACTTCACATCCAGGTGAAGGGGATCAACTACGTTGGAGAGGCAGCACCAGAAATTACAGAGGTCATGGGATGACACCCAGATGTATTCAAGGAAGACATTTGCAGCTATACGGGTCCTTTAGTTCACCTGGAAGTTCACCTGGAGCAAAGTTTTGCAAGGCTCGTCTGCCTTCAGTGGCGCTGCAAGCGCTTATAGAACATGAGCTTGATCGTCTACAGCGCCATTTAGGATGCCTTGGCGCTGTAGACGATCAAGCTCATGTTCTATAGCGGCAAGCGGCAATGGGCAAACCCATTGGTACTTCTTCGAAAGAACGACGGTACACTCATTGTCTGTGGTGACTACAGGAGTACTGTTAATGCAGCAGCGAAGAAAGCATCGTACCAACTATAGGTAAAGTGTTCGCAAACCTACCTGGTGGAACCCTCTTCTCAATGTCGGATCTTTATCAAGCATATCAACAAGTGAAAGTGGCGAAGAAACAGCAGGACTGCCCACAGTGAACAGCACAATATGACTATTCAGGGTGGAATGCCTCTCGTTCTGAATTTCGGTTGCAGAAGCTATCTTCCAGTGCATGATGGAGACAATGTTACCTGGAATTCCAGGCGTGAGTGTTCACCTTGACGACATCATTGTCAATGGGAATGGTGCAAATGAGCACGCACAGCTTCTGAATTAGGTTCTGTCGAGGCTAACTGAGAAAGGCCTACACCTCAAGAAAGAAAAATGCAGGTTCGGAATTACATCAGTTGAGTTTCTGGGACATCGAATTGACAGCAATGGTGTTTGTAACACCGAAAAAAAGGTTGAGGCTATACTTCAAGCACCCAAACCATCTGACAAGACATCCCTAAGGGCTTTTCTGGGCTTTATTTCATTTGATGACTGCTGTTTCAAGAACGGAGCGATGGTTGTGGTGGAACTGTATAGGCTCCTAGAGAAAAACACGCCCTGGAAGTGGAAAAGCAAGCACCAAGCCGCTTTCGAGGTGCTTAAGGAGATCATCTGTGCATCTACAGTGCTCGCTCACTACGACGAGATGAAGCCCCTTTTTTTGTCCGCGGACGCATTGCCGTATGGCGTTGGTGCCGTCCTCACTCAGGAACATGCTATTTGCCGAGAGGTGCCCATTGCATTCGGTTCATGAACACTGGGAAGCGGCAAAAGGGCTCCCAGCTCAACAAAGAAAGTGTAGCAGTAATCTACGGCATTGGTCATTTTCATAAGTGCATAAGTTTTATTTCATCTCTCTTTGTTGAGAGATGAAATAAAACTTTGATTTGATTTGATTTAGCTGGCCGGCAGGTGACCATAAAAACAGATTACCAGCCATTGATTGGAATCGTGAGTGAAACAAAGCAAGTACACCGGGCCCATTCATCAAGGATGATGGGATGGTGCCTTAAACTAGCAACGTAGAATTACAAGTTGGTGTACAGGCCAGGCCTACTGCAGAAAAATGCTGACACTCTAAACGGACTTGATGAGCCTTATCCCCCGGGAGACCCATGCCCAGCTTCGAGCTTTCACCACGTCAACTAGCACGAATGACTTGAGAGGACTCAGTTTTGTCCCAAGTGCTGGCGGCTGTCTCAAACGGTGAAGTTCATAAACTGCCGAAAGAACAGTTTTCATCGTGCCAGAAACTGGAGACGGAGCTTTCAGCGCACGAAGGGTGCCTTGTTAGAGGCTCCCGGATGGTAACTCCAACAAAGGCGATAAATTACCTTCTTAAATTCGCACCTGCAAAACACCGCGTAATTGTGGCCATGAAGGCATGCGCACGTAGGTACTTTTGGGGGCCAGGCATTGACGCAGATATCGAACTGCAAGCTAGAAACTGTGCAACTTGTCAACACCAAAGGGCACCAGCCAGGGCACCAGTGCCCAAATGGGAACGCACAAAAACGACTTGAGACACAGTTCACGCAGACTTCGTTGGTCCCGTAGAAGGCAGAGTGCTGCTAATTGTTGTGGACGCATACAGCAAATGGTTGGAAGTGTGCTTCATGCTTAGTACATAGTCTACCACATTGATTGAGGAACACTGGAACCTTGTCGCAGCTTTTGGGCTCCCCAAAAAGCTTGTGACTGATAACTGACCATCCTTTGTTTCAGTAGAAGTTGAGAGCTTCCTAAAGAAGAATAGGGTGACCCATATAACAAGCGCACGATATCATCCTACAACGAATGGCCAAGCAGAAAGGGTGGTTTTTGAAACAAAACGAGCATTAGCCGAAAACAAGGACAGAACATTCGCGTGTAGGCTGGCCCAGTTTTTGCTAAAGCAACGCACCACCATCTGCACATTAACGGTCGAAATATCAGCTGCACTTGTGTTCAGACATGAGCTGGATACAGCTCTCACGCGCATTCAGCCCCAAGCAAAAGCGAACAAAATCCATACCAACTGAAACAAGGACACAAAGTAGAGAGTACTCGCTGTCGGACAAGCAGTTTTCTTTCGAAACTTCGGAGGGAACCCAATCTGGATGGAGGGAACGGCTTTGGAAAAGCTAGGCCACAGATCGTGGCTTATTAAAGGCCCTAACAGGTTAGTGAGATGACAATGTGACCACATCAAGCGCGACGCTTTAAGACACCCCACAGAAGATTTGGCGACACAAGATAAGGGCTGTACGCTAACCACGAGCAGTGTCCCGCTCCCATTTATGCTTGGGATAAAAGCAGATAACTCCACTTCATCAGAGGTCACTTTCTCATGAACGCTGGAGCATTCGAAATCATCGGTGACCAAACCAGAGATTGACACTGCCCCTGAGACTGTGCCAAACACGACTGCAGAGTCATGCCCGCAGCGGGAACGACGCCCTGCGGATCACTTCGGCGACTCCATCTGAGAAGGGAGGAAAGTGTTCTGTACAAGCGATGCATCACCGCTCCTCGGCTGGACAAAGCACCAGTGCAGACGAAACAGGAAGCGACCCCACCCCGAGTCTAGTTGCAGGAATTCTCCATCACCCCCTGCGTCTCGACCACTGGACAGGGACTGAGAGTTTGCCCCTTCGAACACATGCGGCTCTCGTCTGCGTCTTTTGTAGAAAATAAACTCGGTCTGTTTTCTGCCACCAACCGATGCGCATTCCTTTCACGGATGGGGCCAGACCCTGTACGTAACAGCATGCAGCGTGCAGCTTGCATACACGAACACACAGGTGTATCTAAGCCAATGAGCAAGGGATCTGTCGCAGCAACAGCGTAGCATGCTGAAGCGCCGCAGCATTATCTGTTAACACACTCCTATACAGATGGTTCTATTATCACGGGATACAGCTGTGTTGATTGACAAGTCACTTCATCAGCGAGCATGCGTGTGAATCTTCACAACAATGGCTTGTTGATTTAGTTGCACTTTGCTGCTGAGGTCTCTTTAGTAGCTGTCAAGTTAATAGTGAGCCTACAATTGATTATATGATGTAATATGGCACCGCACTTTGGAACAATGATGTAACACCGAATGAACATACAGGACCATCGGTGACCAAACCAGAGAATGGCACTGCCCCTGAGACTGTGCCAAACACGACTGCAGAGTCATGCCCTCAGCGGGAACGACGCCCTGCGGATTTAGTTACACTTTGCTGGTGAGGTCTCTTTAGTAGTTGTCAAGTTAATAGTGAGCCTAAAATTGATTATATGATGTAATATGGCACCGCACTGTGGAACAATTATGCAACACCGAATGAACATACAGGAGTGCTGTGCGACACACACACATAGTTGGTATTTGTTCATTATATGTTGCTTAATTGTTTCAAGGTGCACTGCTATATTATGTCATGACTAACCAACTAGCCCACCAGTACGTCTGAAGCAAATGATTACAATTATGACAGACATAAAAGTGATATGTACATATCACAGTTACTTCTTCAGACAGAGATGCTTGTCAGATATGTTTTCAAGAGAAGAATGTTCGCATGAAAACAAATATTAATTCATATTGCTGAAAAGACACCCCACCCTATATAGGCGTGCATTCACGTAATGGTTTTATTTCTTGTTGGTGCTAAAAATGTCCCTGCAAATAGAAGTAGTGTTATGTCATTCATGCCTTGAGATATGATAGAAGTTTACGGAGGCACGCAATGGGGGGGGGCAGCAAAGCCCATGCATAAAGGCCTGGGTGGCCAATTTGCCGCCCCTTCACTATTTACTCATACTTCTATCAGCATTTAAACAATGTACAGCCTATGGTCAAAGTGAATGCAGGCATGCTTAATCTCTCAGCAATGGCGACAATCAAGGATGATTGCCTTGAGACTGTTTGCAGCTGTCAGCATCATTTATGCATGCATTCTCTTTTTAATCTTTTCCCTGGATAAAAAAGAAGCTTGCACAGGATGCATGAAGTCATTGAGCTATAATAAAGTAATGTTATTTGATTGCGTTGGGCATAGCCCAAATGTCATTCATGTAGTGACAACCTAGCTAGCTAATGCACAGCCACATTAAAAAGAAATAGTAGTGCATAGGCTAACAAACAGGTGCACAGTACCTGTATTTCATCTCGAAGCAAACCAAGATTATCAAGCGACTATAGAGATCTAAATTAAGAGGACCCAAGCGTTGCGGCCCTCTAGTACTTGGGGCCCCAATGATTGCATCCCCCTGATCTAAAACTCTCTAATAAGCTTTGCAATGAGTATACTGATCTTGCATGCGAAATGGTTGGCGTAGTAAGTCATTTTGTATTTGCCTTTTTTAATCAATAACTGCTTAAACAGGTACACGACAACGAAATGAAATGCTGGCTCATATGGTGCACAAGACACAAGTAAGGGAGAACATTTGCCATGCCTGCTGTAACACCAATTCCAACATGGAGTAGCTTGTAGGCAATGAATGCATGTTCATTGTGTCAGTGCAACTTGCACCTACCTCTAATGAAAGAACAGAATGTCTGTATTGTAGACATTAGTTCATTAGCACCGTGTGCGGGGCAGCAGAAGAAAGTAAGGCAATGAACAACTGAGGTACTGCTTCCGCAGGGAGCCTCACTGCCACCTCCCCAATTTTATAAATACTTAGTACTGTTGACAACATAGACATGCTCAAGTTAACTTCACAGGCTGTGTTTTAACACGACAAATAAACCAAATAAACCTAACAGCCGTTATATCATTCTCTTAATCACTTGAAATAATAACTGGCACATCGCATGTAGTCATATTATGTTCTGTTTGTATGTTTGGTGAATTGCACAAATCATGTTTGTCGCCCTTACAGTCTATTGATGATGCCTTTCTTTATAACAATAAAGCAACAACCTTACTTGGTGCATTGCTGTGAGAACTACAACTAGCTTCACAGTAGCACTGCCTATGTACCCTCAGACCGCATCGTAGACATGCTTCTATAGCTCAATATAATTTTTGAATCTAGGTGAACAGGGTGCGAATTCATGTGTATCAAATAAATGTCTGTTCCATTGAGAGGCTGTGTATTTGTGTGCGATATAGTTATCAATTCACCATACTTATGGCAGAAGAACAGAATACACAAACCAACAAAATCAAGTTCTCTCTGAAAAGCTGCTTTTTGCCACTATTATATGAAGCAAAGTAAGACTTCAGAATGCACAAATATGCCTTGGGCGCATCTTTGTGCATTGTATAAGAAGTAGACGTGGGCGAATTTTAATTTTTTTCAAACGCAAATTGAAAAAAATTAGTAAGTATCAAATATTGAAGTGACACGACGATGTAAGTACTTGTAGTAGCAATGTTTATTTCCATATATTTAGGTACTACATCTTAACCAACTAGTGCGAAAGATAGCTAACTATTGGGTACAAGGGTAAGTTTTAAATATGAGGCTACTAATTGTTTATAATAAAAAAACCTACTTGAATAGACTATCAACAGCTTTAGAGCGTCATTGCAAAGAAGCTTTCCAAGAAAAAATGGCTGCTGTATGAAGAGCTTCCAAAAATGCACAATAAATTACAAAAAAAACATGAAAGTTGTAGAAAAAATAAACTTAATGAAGGACCATTGTTTTGCAGACACATGTAAAAGGACTTGTTCCAAGGAAAACAGCACAGACTTGTCGCATAAAAGATAAATATGATAGAACAAAAGATGTGTGGTTGTCTTTTACGCAGAAAAAAGCCTATAGGAAAGTTTTGTGCCAGTATGACTAAAAGATACTTTCGTCACCACGCTAGCCTTTGGGAGGCCACATACACTTGTTCACATGCAAGTACTTGTCACATATTCGTTGTTAAAAAACTTCCAATTTATGGATTGACACAAAAGCCTCCTCTGATCACGGAAAAATAATAGAATTGTCATATAGTATACGTAACATTTAAAACATCAGGGTACTATTTTTTACATTACGCAAATACTCATGAAAGACATAACTGCAAAGAACTGCATAACACTTTGGCATAATCCGTAACTGATTATGTCAACGAGTTTCCCATATCATGTGGCAAAGTTGCATAGGGCAGATGGGATGTGACATATGCGATTCGGAGATGCGTTATTGTATCTGGGTTCAAGTATTACACAACTTATCATTGTGTGAATAAAGCAATAACAGGCATTGATTACCAGTGTGTCATCATGTCACTTCTATCTGAAAAGTGACTATCATTTCAAGTTAAGCTTGCAACTCGCGAACTTGCATTGAGCATCATGTGCCTATATATGTGTACCGATGAACCGTTGCTTTAAGTTATCACCAGTGTCACGTCATTCCTGTATGTAATTGTGGTTTTACACAATACACCTATAAAACTTTTGATCAGCATCCTAGTACATTTCCTCGTATTTGCACTCAGGCTTTCTGTGGCAACAGCCTCTTTGCACCCATGATAAACGCTGCAGTCAGTAAAATACAGCTTTAGATTATTTCCTAAACTGCTTTCCTTCCAGCAAGTAGACGCCGAAAAGACGGTGTGCCACAAGTGAACATTTATGAGGGAATTCATTCTTGCTGTTTTTTATGGTGGCTTCAAGGTAAATGGAGGGAAAGTGTACAGGTGAAGCGAAGCTCCACTATCGCATGCACGTAAACAAAGCTTATGGTTATGGCGTCAAAAATTTTTTTGCGTTAGCCCTCCAACCATGGAGCATGTACTGACAGGATGGAAAGCAGACACCAAGAAGACAGCGCAGCGCAATGATCACATCTTGAGGTGCATTCAGCATTCCTATTAGCTAAGGAGCCCAGCAGCTTCTCCAGTGTTGCAAGGAACTACTGAGATGGAGTACAGCTCACAGAACACATTGTTAGCGTGAAAGTTTGGTGTTGCGTTCCAGGGCTTCCGTGAACGAAGAGGCAGACTGAACTTGAAACAAGTTTTATTGCATGGCAGCAACTTAACTTGGCAGAATGACAGCCAAGAAATATAAGGACAAAAAGCACACCACAGCTTGGCGGCCAGCGATTATATACACATAGTGGGAGAGGGTGACGTGATATAAAGAGAGGGTGAGTGTAAAATGTGCAGAGACAGCTCTGGAAACAAACGTGTACAAAGCAAGGAATCTGCTTTGATACAATACCTATATTGAGATGCATAAGAGCATGAGCGACTAGCGATGCTTCTGCAATGTTTATTGCTTCAGAGCACATGCAACTGACAGAAAAAAAAATCACAGACGATTACGATACTTCCTAATACGAAATTTGAGTGCAGCTCTACACGTGTTGTCATTTCGCTGGTGTGGACAATCTGTCTTGTGTGGCATGTTGCAAACGGAGCGAAGTGTGGCGCCACTGCCTTGCTAATCTGGAGATCGCGTGAGCCAGCGCAAGGGTGACACGTGGGCGTGATTCACCAAAGCTACCGCCAACAAACCTCCCACACATGCCGCCAACAAAGCTCCCAGACATAGCGTGCGGCTCTGGCACCGCCTCGTAGCTACCATAACTGCACTTCACTTTTATTCGCACGCCTTTGACATACACTCCTCTGCTTACTGCCTCATGGTTCTGCTGCACCTTCCTCTTTGCTCTCCTCCTCGTGCCTCTTCTCACTTGCCGCTTTTTTTATCTCCCACTGCATGCTGCGTTCGCCCTCATCTTTTGCTGAACTTGTTCGCTTGGTTAAATGAGCGAGCGAGTGCTCCTCACAGCACAACAAAAGCTAAAGGAAATGTGTTCAAAAGTAGATGGTATGACCAGCGAAAGGGATACCCTGGCTGCATGCACTATAAACCACGTTAAGTGATTGATTGAATGCACGATAGACGTGGTCTACAAGATACCTTTGACACATGGGGCTGTTATGTGGGTCAAACAGACAGGTGCGTAAATGATCGACTGCGCGAACATCAATACAACTGCAGTCTGATACAAGCACCTAGAGACCTTGCCATATATTGCGCTTCATGCAGTATCTTCCACAGGATGGGGATCTGATCTTGCTGAAATGTAGTAACTAAAGAAAAAGAAGTCGTGGAAGCCTACATCAAGATGACCCCATGTGCGATCTATATCACTCAGCAAAAAGATTACCTTAATGACTGACAATAGATGGCATGGATCAACTGGGAAGAGCATCCCTGCACATGCGAGTAGGCTATATGAATGTCTCATTTTCCGAAAATGAGACATTAAGGAAGGACAGCACGTGGACGAACCGTCCACGTGCTGTCCTTCCTTAATATCGTGTTTGTAAAACTGAGCGCAATATAACCATGAACGTTCACCAACTAGCCCCCTTCATTGCTTTACTAAACAGTTTTTAATTTGCACTCAGGTGTCGTGGATTGTTTTTTTCTCTTAAGTACTGTCCCTTCGTCACTTTGCGCAACAGTGTTATGTCGAACCAACTATCCCACTTGAAAATTTTCTTTAATTATATGTAATATGCTCTGAGTGCACATTTATGTTAGTCTTGTTTGCAATGTACACGTGAAAGACAGCACAAAAAATGCAATGTTAGAGGTGAGCAAATAGGGATTTTTGGAACCGAATAGAATAGTGAGAGAAGCAAATTGAATCGAATACTTTTTTAAAAATGAATAGCCGTTATCATAATTAATACAAACTGGTGTTTACATCGCAGTATTTTTGAAGTTAGCCAAGTTTCTGTCATCATATAGTACCTTATTAAGTATTGTATTTGAAAAACACAAACTATGCATTACGAGCAAGCAAGTACTTTATTCGCATGCACAGGGCTCTTTAGAGGATGCAAATGATCATTGTACAGCCTGTAAAGTGCGGCTACCCGAGTGACCTAGCCTGCTCCACTGCGCAAGTTCTCATGTTTTAAGGCTATAGTATGCCTGTCATACTTTTCTCCAATTTAATGTTTATGTGGGTTCGGTTGGCATTTTGAAATACCCGAAAGGCATGGAAAAAAATATTCACATTTAAAAAAGTGACCACCGAATCGAATAGGGCACTATTCGGTGCATAACTACAAGTTGCAAATATTCGCACATACCTATGCAATATCAACAGCTTGAAATAATGGTTTTGACACTTACATACGCACTACATGCTGCAGCAGCCAACAGAAGATCATATATTGACAAAAGGGTGTTTAACCGGGCTAGTTGGTTCATTCTTCGAGGATTGTAGCAGCAGAACTTTAGGAACATGGACACAGAACGGACGACTAGACGAGGACGCAGCTGCATTGTCAACCGATTTCTTTATTGAATTTCATACTCTTATTTATTTCGTTGCCATATCTCCTCTCTTATCTATCTCAGGCTGTCTCAAAAAGATGACTTCCTTTCTTGTCAAGGCGACTGATGGTGTGCTTACACATTGCGCCCCTGTTTCACTTATCTCAAATGTCTCAAGAACCTCAAGAGTTAGCCTATCGTTCCTTTTCAGTACTTGCACTTCAGGAAATTTGGGGGTGCACTTGCTTACTTAGCTATCGTGTCCCTACTTGTCCGTTTCATAATGCTTGCAGTGCAAGGCCAGATTGCTGCCAGGGGTCCCTGAAAGTGATGATGCGTGCTCTCTTGTTCGATCATTAAGGCATTTTCCTGTTCGCCCTATGTATTGTTTTCCACAGGACAGGGGGATGGCGTACACTACTCTTTTGACGCAATCGCAGTCAAATCGAAATGAACACAAGATAGCCAAGTAAGCATGTGCACCCCCTAAATTCGTCAAATGCAAGTCCTGAAAAGGAATGACGATAGTATAACTCGGGATATTCTTGAGGCATTTGAGATGAGTAAAACGGGACTGTAATTTGTAAGCACACCGTCAGTGGCCTTGACAAGAAAGGAAGTCCTTTTTGAGACAGCCTTAGATATATAGCAGAAGAGATATGGCGATGAAAAAAATAAGAGAAGGAATTTCACTAAAGAAATCAGTTGACTGTACAGCTGTGTCCTCATCCAGTCGTTCTTTCTGTGTCTGTATTCCTGAAGTTCTGATGCTACAATCCTCGAAGAATGAAACCACTAGCCCAGTTAAACGCCTTTTTGACATTCATTTTCAGCATTGTGAACGTTTGTACTTGTTTCCTGCATCTGCTTGACTCACGACAAATATGTCTTCACATTGCCTTCAGTTGCCAGGCCTGCTTATTCTCATGTGGCACCAAGAAGAATGTTTTGGTGGAAGGCGTTAAGTTGTTACTGGGGTTGTTGTCGCCTTCCCAAGGACATGCAAGAAGAATTATGAAGATACTGCAGGCTGAAATGTGGAAACAGATTCGCCTACTCACCGACTTCCTTAAGGTGAGAACCTCTGGCAAAAAATCCTATCATCTTCATTTGGCCAGCGGCAGTTTTAGCACTGAACACATGTGGAATAAGTGGTTCCTGCCAATCTTGAAGTCAACAATACAAGGTCAAAAAGAGTGCGAGAGGATAAGCAAGAACTCAGTGGTCACAGTAGGACAGGTGGAGCTCTCACAACCTTCTAAGGAATTATAGGAAGTCGGGCCAAAATTTGCGCTTCCTCCGAGACTATAGTCGTATACAACTTTAGAAACAACTTTAGAGAAACGGTGCAGCGGTGGTGTAGAGGTAGAACACCCGCCTCGCGTGCAAGAGGTCCGTGGTTCGAATCCCGGTGCCGCGCAATTTTCCACCGAATTAAAAAAATCCGCGTGTTGATAAAATTGCATAAACAGGCCTGGAGTGTGGCTTGATCCCGGTGACCAGAACCGGTAACGCACTCCCTCACCAGAGCAGGATTGGCCACCCTGGTGCTGTACTTGGCCACAGCGTCCTATATGAACACAACAATCAAACCCCGGCCCTCAGTCCCCAACAGCTGCGAAGCAACTGACCACGGCGGCGGTCAGACCTGCGACGCCGCAGAGGGTGCTAAGAATCCCTGGCTCCGGACAGGCCGCTATTGGAATATGAACCTGGCAACGTTTAACGCTAGAACGTTATCTAGTGAGGTGAGTCTAGCAGTGCTATTGGAGGAATTAGAGGGCAGTAAATGGGATATAATAGGGCTCAGTGAAGTTAGGAGGCCAAGAGAAGCATATACAGTGCTAAAAAGCGGGCACGCCCTGTGCTACCGGAGCTTAGCGGAGAGACGAGAACTAGGAGTCGGATGCCTGATTAATAAGAATATAGCTGGTAACATACAGGAATTCTATAGCATTAATGAGAGGGTGGCAGGTCTTGTTGTGAAACTTAATAAGAGGTACAAAATGAAGGTTGTGCAGGTCTACGCCCCTACATCCAGTCATGATGACCAGGAAGTAGAAAACTTCTATGAAGACGTGGAATCGGCGAAGGATAGAGTGAAAACAAAATACACTATACTCGTGGGCGACTTCAATGCCAAGGTAGGCAAGAAGCAGGCTGGAGACAAGGCAGTGGGGGAATATGGCATAGGTACTAGGAATAGCAGGGGAGAGTTATTAGTAGAGTATGCGGAACAGAATAATATGCGGATAATGAATACCTTCTTCCGCAAGCGGGATAGCCGAAAGTGGACGTGGAGGAGCCCGAACGGCGAGACTAGAAATGAAATAGACCTCATACTCTGCGCTAACCCTGGCATCCTACAAGTTGTGGACGTGCTCAGCAAGGTGTGCTGCAGTGACCATAGGATGGTAAGAACTCGAATTAGCCTAGACCTGAGGAGGGTACGGAAGAAACTGGTACATAAGAAGCCGATCAATGAGTTAGCGGTAAGAGGGAAAATAGAGGAATTCCAGATCAAGCTACAGAACAGGTATTCGGCTTTAACTCAAGAAAAGGGGCTTAGTGTTGAAGCAATGAACGGCAATCTTGTGGGCATCATTAAGGTGTGTGCAATGGAAGTCGGTGGTAACTCCGTTAGGCAGGATACCAGTAAACTATCGCAGGAGACAAAAGCTCTGATCAAGAAACGGTAATGTATGAAAGCATCTAACCCTACAGCTAGAACAGAATTGGCAGAACTTTCGAAGTTAATCAACAAGCGTAAGACTGCTGACATAAGGAAGTATAATATGGATAGAATTGAACATGCTTTCAGGAACGGAGGAAGCCTAAAAACAGTGAAGAAGAATCTAGGAATTGGCAAGAATCAGATGTATGCGTTAAGAGACAAATCCGGCAATATCATTACTAATATGGATGAGATTGTTAAAGTGGCTGAGGAGTTCTATAGAGATTTATATGGTACCAGTGGCACCCACGACGATAATGGCAGAGAGAATAGTCTAGAGGAGTATGAAATTCCACAGGTAACGCCGGAAGAAGTAAAGAAAGCCTTGGGAGCTATGCAAAGGGGGAAGGCAGCTGGGGAGGATCAGGTAACAGCAGATTTGTTGAAGGATGGTGGGCAGATTGTTCTAGAGAAACTGGCCACCCTGTATACGCAATGCCTCATGACCTCGAGTGTACCGGAATCTTGGAAGAACGCTAACATAATCCTAATCCATAAGAAAGGGGACGCCAAAGACTTGAAAAATTATAGACCGATCAGCTTACTGTCAGTTGCCTACAAACTATGTACTAAGATAATCGCAAATAGAATAAGGAACACCTTAGACTTCTGTCAAGCAAAGGACCAGGCAGGATTCCGCAAAGGCTACTCAACAATAGACCATATTCACACTATCAATCAGGTGATAGAGAAATGTGCGGAATATAACCAACCCTTATATATAGCTTTCATTGATTACGAGAAAGCGTTTGATTCTGTCTAAATCTCAGCAGTCATGGATGCATTACGGAATCAGGGTGTAGACGACGCGTTCTTAAAATGCTGAAAGATATCTATAGCGGCTCCACAGCCACCGTAGTCCTCCATAAAGAAAGCAACAAAATCCCAATAAAGAAAGGCGTCAGGCAAGGAGATACGATCTCTCCAATGCTATTCAAAGCGTGTTTACAGGAGGTATTCAGAGACCTGGATTGGGAAGAATTGGGGATAAAAGTTAATGGAGAATACCTTAGTAACTTGCGATTCGCTGATGATATTGCCTTGCTTAGTAACTCAGGGGACCAATTGCAATGCATGCTTACAGACCTGGAGAGGCAAAGTATAAGAGTGGGTCTAAAAATTAATCTGCAGAAAATTAATGTTTAACAGTCTCGGAAGAGAACAGCAATTTACAAAAGGTGGTGAGGCACTGGAATTGGTAAGGGAATACATCTACTTAGGGCAGGTAGTGACGGCGGATCCGGATCATGAGACGGAAATAATCAGAAGAATGAGAATAGGCTGGGGTGCGTTTGGCAGGCATTCTCAGATCATTAACAGCAGGTTGCCATTATCCCTCAAGAGAAAAGTATATAATAGCTGTGTCTTACCAGTACTCACCTACGGAGCAGAAACCTGGAGGCTTACGAAGAGGGTTCTACTTAAATTGAGGACGACGCAACGAGCTATGGAAAGAAGAATAATGGGTGTAACGTTAAGGGATAAGAAAAGAGTACATTGGGTGAGGGAACAAACGCGAGTTAATGACATCTTAGTTGAAATCACGAAAAAGAAATGGGCATGGGCAGGACATGTCGCGAGGAGGGAAGATAACCGATGGTCATTAAGGGTTGCGGACTGGATTCCAAGGGAAGGGAAGCGTAGCAGAGGGCGGCAGAAAGTTAGGTGGGCGGATGAGATTAAGAAGTTTGCAGGGACAACATGGCCACAATTAGTACATGACCAGGGTTGTTGGAGAAGTATGGGAGAAGCCTTTGCCCTGCAGTGTGCGTAACCAGGCTGATAGCTTTAGAAAAAAGGGGGCGTTTACTTCTCCGAGGCGGAGGCACATGAGCACCCACCAATGGGCGCGCACTCTGGACTAACGTCCTCAGCCGGACGGCCGGTGAGCCCGCCGACGGAGAAGATGGCCGCCCGCGCTTCGAACTGGGCGAGGTCGCGTCATCTGTGTGCTTCAGCCCCTCGTCAGGGTGAATTCCAGAACTGTTTGTGATTGTCTATCATGCCGGAAATATAACTGCGAGCTTACGATGCCGCATCTGTGCCACGTGCGTTTATTCTGATCCGTGATCCGGCGAAGGAACATTGCAGCGAGCATCGCTGGCGCTGCGCTACGCTTTGCCTGAAAACAGGATTCCGCGGCGACCGCTACGAACACACATCCTGCGTGTTTGTTCCATGTTGTTTTATTTCGCTCCCGAGTGACGTTACGATGAGAAAAGTTTTCCAAAGACCTGTGCCTACTGTTAGCGGCGGGTGTGTTTGTGTACTGTGTCGCTGCGTTTTTCGTCTGACGGTGTGAAGTGATGAAGCAAAACCATTCTCAGGAGAAATCGGAAAAGTGTACGCGCATGAAACAAACCTACGAGTGTCTCAACAGAAAATATTTGCAGAAGAAGCCTTCAATGCGAAGATTTGTCGCCGTCAACTTAGCGTGTACGATCATTGTCAGCAGTGATATAGCCGAGCGTCTAGTGACGGTGTTCGAGCGTTGTGTAGCACCGTCGATTGACTGCTGTCTACCAGTGCTCACTGCACGCGCAAGCTGTAAAATGCGTGCTGTGAAATTGTGAAAGCACAAAACCAAAAAAATATAAATTTTATGCTATTTAAAACCAAGAGTATTTATTTAAAACGATGAATGAAGCATTTTTGTACCTTCCTGCCTCGACCGTACTCTCGCCCCAGGTTTGTAATGGTTGCGATAAATGCATTGTTTTATATAAGTACTTTTTCAACAGCAACTGATTTATTTTAAGCTTGGAAAACAAGTAGTAAATACGCCATGTACATGTAAACAAGCGCAGAAGCCATGCAGCGCTGCTCTTTCTACTTTTGTCACTAGCAATGAAGCTAAAGAGCAGACGACGGGCAGCGTTGTAGAAGGCACGGAGTTATTTTTCTGTCACTATCCGACATGTGCTGTAGCACATGAGAGCTCTACTAAACCAGTCATCAAAATGCAAAAGTCTTTATTTATACCGAGAATTACGCGTTTCAGGAGGATGATTTTTCGAGCGGGACTATTTTAGTCGCGGAGGCAATCGGTTGTCGCGCTTCGGTCATCTCGGTGGGGCCTCCTCTTTTTTTCTAAAGTTGTATACGACTATAGATGCAGCAGGGAAGCTTGCCATTGTCAGACGAGTCGCAGCAAACGCCAATGAAGAGGACGCTAGCAGACTTGTGGCTGAAGGAGTAAATGCACTGGCTCGTTCAAAAGAATGCAAACGCCATGTGCACAGTTTCGTCAAAACTAAAGGAATTGAAAAAACAAAATTTGATATTGTGCCTTTCAGACAAAGAAGGGGTATTTGTAGTATTCGATGCCAGCAGCTACAATACAAGAGCATTAGAAGCCATCAACAAGAACTTCCGCAAGGTAGAAAATAAAGACCTAAAGGAAACGAAAAGAAAGGTTAAGATTTATTATTTATTTATTTTATTTATAAATACTGCGATCTGAAATCAGATCATAGCAGGGTGGGTATACATAGAAATATACAAGCATGTGAACACATACAAATCCATCACATATGCAGGCATTTTCAGACATTGGTGAAGAATACATAACATAAAAGAAAAAAACACACTAGCAGATAACACACACGAATTCATAACATTTGCAAGCATTTTTCAAACATTGATAAGGAATTCTGGGTAACAGTATGAGAATTAAGATTATTCCAGTCTGTTATTGTCCTAGGAAAAAAGGAATATTTGAAACAGTTATTCCGTGCGTTGATGGGGGTTATCGATAAAGCATGCCTTTGTCTCGTGTTATAACCTGATGAGTAAGTAAAGAACGTGGAAGTGTTAACCTTATAATGGCCGTTTACAAGTTGAAAGAGGAACTTTAATCGACAGATACGGTTGCGCACAGTCACCGGGGGTAATCCACTGCGCCTTACGAGCTCACCAACAGACGCGCGGCCGTATGAACTAAAAACAAACCTAACTACCTTATGCTGTACACGTTCCAGTTTTTTAATATTGGTTAAAGTGAATGGGTCCCAAATAATTACGGCATATTCCAACAACGGACGAATGTAGGAATTGTACGCCAGTAAACGAACACCAGACGTAGACGATTTCAGTGAGCGCCTCAAGAAAAACAGTTTACGCAAAGAATTCGCAACAACAGTATCTATGTGCTTCGTCCAGGAAAGCTCATTGGTTATCCATAATCCCAAATATTTGTACTCTCTTACCCCTGATAGAGATACGTTGTCAACATTATATGCAAATTGAAGAGGTTTTTTCTTATGTGTGATTCTCATAAAAACAGTTTTTTCAAAATTAATAGACATTTGCCACTGTTCGCACCAAGCAGTGACCTTTGCCAGGTCATTATTTAGACGCACCTGATCATCAACAGAAGATATCTTTACATACAAAATACAGTCATCTGCGTAAAGTTTCACGGAAACTGAAAGTTCTGCGACTATGTCATTTATAAATAATAGAAATAAAAGTGGTCCCAAAACTGATCCCTGGGGGACTCCAGACGCAACCTCTGTATTGTTAGAAGAAGTATTGTTTAAGGTGACAAATTGGTGTCTGTTAGTAAGATAGGCTCTGATCCATGTAAGTATGTGTTCATTTTTTATATAATACTCTAATGTATGGATTAATTTGTTATGTGATACCTTGTCAAATGCTTTACGAAAATCCATGAACACAATATCTGTTTGGTTCCCTTCATTAATTGCCTGTGCGAGATCGTGAACAGTCTCAACTAATTGAGTACATGTAGAAAACCTATGCCTGAAACCATGTTGGACATCTGTAAGTACCTTGTGCTCTTCTAAGAAACTTAATATATGTTTATGAATTATATGCTCTAAAATTTTGCATGATGTAGATGTAAGAGATACTGGTCGGTAATTGTCTATGTGTGTTTTGTTCCCGGATTTATGTAAAGGTTTGATTTCGGCTGTCCTCCAGTCATCCGGTAGGGAACCATCGCGTAAAGATCTGGTGAATACGACGTACAGGTACTTGGCACACCATTCCGCATAACGCTTTAAAAACGCGTTTGGTATTTTATCCGGTCCTGGTGACTTTTTAGTATCAACGTTCAGTAGCAAATTAAAAACGCCACTCTCAGAAATGACAACGTCAGATATAACAGGAAGCGATATAGAAAAGTTGGGAAGGCAACCATTATCTTTGGTAAACACCGACTGGAAGAATTTGTTAAAAGCAGAACAAACGACAGTCTCATCACTTACACATTTGCCGTCTATCATGAACCCACTGGTAGAAGAAGATTTAGGTGTGATTTGGCGCCAGAATCTCTCGGGAGACGTTTTAATAAATGAAGGCAGGATCGTTCCGTAATATTTTTATTTGTCGCAAATTATTTTCTGTTTTAGTTGTTCTGAAGTGCCTTCTACAATAGATTTTAAGGTTACATTTGTTCTTGCTTTCACTTTTAACCTTTTAAGCCTTCGCTGTAAGCGTAACGTCTCGCGAGAAATCCATGGGTTACGGTGCACAGAAGATTTTGCAATTGTGGGAACGAATCATTGGATGCATTCAGAGACAATTCCCCTAAAAAAAGCCACAAGTCATTTACATTGCAAGTGCTGTTTCTGAAGTCATCAAAGTAGAATGCAAGCATATCCAGAATAGATTCATCATCAGCACAAGAAAAATTGGGAAACAAATGAACACCGTTTTTGTGATCAGGGTAGACATTTGACAAGCTCAACAAGACAGCTTTGTGATCAGAAATCCCGTTTGTGACTTCACAGGTTATCGCATTTCGGATGGCGCCACTTACAAAAAATAAGTCCAGAATTGAGCATACGGCTCCCTGTACTCTCGTGAAATTATTTACCATTTGCAGTAAATCAAACGTGAAAGCAATATCAAAGATTGTGTTAACAATACTGTGAGCAGAATGCAATGAAAAGGTGTGCCAATCAATGTTTGGTAAATTAAAGTCCCCTGCCAGTAGTATTCTGTCATCTGATTTTACATGGCAGTGAATATATTCCCTTAAGTTTTCAAGTACCGCAGCAGAAGAGTTTGGAGGCCTATAAAAAACACCAAGGATGAAGCGGGCCTTGTTGATGTATGCTTTGCAAAAGACAGCTTCAATATCTTGCGCATCGGGCATACTAAAAAGTTGCATTGATGATTTGTACAATATGGCCACTCCTCCACCTCTTCTGTCACGGTCACCCCGAAGTACCTTATAGCCCTTAGGAACAAACTCGCTGTCAAATATTTCACTGCTCAACCACGTCTCTGTAAGGATGGCAGCGTCTGCATCATGCGAGAACAGCATGCCCTCAAGTTCTGCAGCTTTATTGACGACACTACGATAGTTTATGTTTAAGATTTTGAATGCAGGGCTGGTCTCTTTGTGGTGTCATTTATGGTTCTTCGGGATTTTATACCGTTTGTTTTTTGCATTATCCCATCCAAACATATCACCGTTAATGCTTAACTTATCAAAAACCAGCTTAACGTTAGCACCATTAACCTTTTCCTGTGATGGGCTTTCCCATAATTTCTTTCTGACATCACGAATTCTTTTCGAGTAGTCTTCGCTGATTGAATATTCTGAACCTTTCAATTTCGGGCATGCCTTCATTATTAAAGTCTTCTCTCGGTAATCATGTAGATTTATGATGACAGGACGATTCCTGTTTGATTTCCTACCTATCCGATGGCATCTTTGCATGCTCTTTATCGAAACTCCAAGTTTTTCGCTAAGAATGTCCTGTGTTATTTTGTCCGTAAGTTCCGTTTCTGTTTCCCTTTCCTCTTCTTCTATGCCGTAAATATGTAAGTTATTCCTACGGCTGCGATTTTCCAAGTCGTCAGTTTTAGTTAACAGGTGTGATACAGTGGCTTCCAGTTAATTAATAGTTGACCTCACGTGCTCTACTTCTGCTTTTACGGTCTTGATAGTTGCCACCTCGTCTTCCAAATTGTTGATTCTATGGGTCAAACCATCTATTGTTTTCTCAAATGAGCCCTGTTTTGCAAGAATATCACTGACAGATGATTTCAGGGAGCTTTGACCTAATAGAATCTGCTGGAGCATTTCCCTTTCAGTCGTGTCTGGGCCTGGGTTTGATTCAATATCACCGCATTTTAAAAGATCGTCGTGGGAAGAAAAAAGGTATGCACAAACACTCAAGATGGTTCTAGGAAAATCAAATAACGGTAGCTAGCTGTGCAACAAGGTTAAAGCAGCAAAAACTACCACGCTGTCGGTGTTCTTCAGTAACAAAACCCACAAAAATGGTACCCCCTTGCACACCATTTTATCGGAAGCAGACACGTGGCAATCGCTGCTTTCGGCACACCTTTTCAGGCAACTTTCCAAAGTTAGGGTAGAAAATTTGTTCATGATTAGGAACTCTGAAGAACTAACCTCCGAGATAAGAATGTACGAAATGAATAACTGGTACGAGTTCTCGATTGACATCGAAGACATGTATTATTCAACACCGCACGCGGATTTGATGAATGTACTGAGAGACACCATCGAGGAGCAAGGAGCCATTCCATCTCAAAACTCGGTAGGAATGTCGGTTGAAACCTTCTTGGAGCTGTTGAGCGCCTATCTCGCTGCCACAATAGCTGTACATGATGATACTTTGTTTGTCCAAAAAAGAGGAGTCTGCACTGGATCAAAAATAGCAGAAATTCTGAGTGACTTGTACTTGGCAGTATGCGACAAGAAAATTCAAGGATCCATCAAGGAAAGGCGCGTTACACGGATTTATCGATATGTGGATAACTTGTTGATACTGTGCCAAACAGAGAATGCAACAGATTACCAACAACTTAAGGACACCGTACGGGAGTCCTTTCGATGAATGTGCCCAGAGCTGACCTTCACTTATGAGCGTCCGGACCACAGTTCCCTGAAGTTCCTCGACATTTTACTAGAATTCCAACCGGGACATTTATGCTGGGGTACGAGCCCAGAGCACAGAAACAATTTGTTCCCTTCATGTCAAGTCATTCCAAGACTGTAAAAAAGGCAATAGCGAGCGCAGCGTTTAGTTCAGCACTAAAGAAATCATGCCAGCATCAAACTGAACAGTTTTCAGCAGCAGTTAAGTAGGCTGAAAAATGCAGGGTACCCCACGTCAATGCTATGCAGCATAGCTGAAGGCATGATAGAGAAGATTAAAAGAAAACAAGAAAGCACAAGCGAACCTGAAGTTGCGGATGCCAAAAATAATTCTGCAAAAATTCCATATGTGCATGGACTGACCCACAATCTCATCGAGATTGGTAAAAGACACAGCGTCCGAGTAGTGTGCTCAGCACCAAACAAGGGAAAAAGTATGTGCGCACGAGTGAACCAAGAAAAAAAAAGGAACCACAATGTCAGATCACGCACCAGAGCAGATATTGCGATTGCGTCAAAGGAGTAGTGTATACCATCCCCCTGTCCTGTGGAAAACCATATATAGGGCAAACAGGTAGATGCCTTAATGATCGAACAAGAGAGCATGCATCATCACTTTCAGGGACCCCTGGCAGCAATCTGGCCTTACACTGCAAACATTATGAAACGAACAAGTAGGGACATGAGAGCTAAGTTAGCGCATGCACCCCCAAATTTCATGAAGTGCAAGTCCTGAAAAGGAACAACAATAGGCTAACTGGGGAGATTCTTGAGGCATTTGAGATAAGTGAAACAGGGGCGCAATGTGTAAGCACACCGTCAGTCGCCTTGACAAGGAAGTCACCTTTTTCAGACAGCCTCAGACAGATAAGAGAAGAGAGATGGCGATGAAATAAATAAGAGTGGAAATTTCAATTAAGAAATCAGTTGACAGTGCAGCTGCGTCCTCGTCTAGTCGTCCATTCTGCGTCCGTGTCCCGTAAGTTCTGCTGCTACAATCCTTGAATCGTATATTGACCATACCATTTGTTTTGTCATATTCGTACTTTGTTACGTGCACATGGCTTTTTATCAAAAATGAAAATGTGTCAAGAATCGAAAGTAAGTATGTAGTTTTCATACATTATATGCTCATCATGCCGTGCCACTGATCTTTGCACAAACAGTGTGTGCTCGGACACTAATAACAAGACGGCTGAATTTCTTGCACATGCAAGGCGCTCAGATCCCTCAGTATAAGACTGTGCACTTTGCTTAATCTAGAAATATGCCTCAGGATTTCTGCTGTTCACACCAATGTCCACATGACAAAAATGAAGAGTGCCCGAAATTTGCGTTCATGAGTACAGTGTATAAGCACGCCCACATTTCACGACAGCGCGCATGTACACGTCTAACTTTTAGGCTGTTCCTTATATTGCCCTCATCGATTATAAACACTATACGGGCGCGAAATGCGTCCGCTATAGACAGACGCGCGCAGAGAGAAGAGAACGAACTTTGAGAGCAACCGGCGAGCAGCCGAGCGGCGGTGAAACTGAACATTTATTGTACGTGCCTTCCACGCCGAGGAGGCCGGCGCCGCGAACATAAACATCCGCTCGTTGTGCATACGCTCACGGCGGCGGCGACGGAATCAGATCCACTACAGGGCTCCCCCCCGTAGATACAAAGGTCGCTGCTGTCGCACGGATGCCCAGGACACGTGTTTACTCACGGGGCAGGGTACGGATGGGGGAGAATAGGGCGGGGAACGAGTGGGGAGTGCAAGAGGAACGCACAAGTTTGCCATGTACGCGGGCTTCACACGGTCGATTGAAATCACGTTTTCACGGCCGTTCACAGAAACAGTAAAAGTCTTTTCTCCGCGCTTTAGCACTTCGAACGGGCCGTCGCACGGTGCAGTGAGGGCGGGTCGGATGCCTTCGCGGCGCACGAAAACGTGAGTTGAGGCAGCTAGGTCGTTGCTTACGAAAACGTCGTAAGTGGAGCGCTGTCGAGGTGATGTTGGTCGGAAGCGCTCAAAGAGCGACCGAAGTTGCTCAACGTAGGCAGGAGGCGAGAGGTTGGGGACTGCGGGTGGTGCGAAGAATTCACCGGGTAGACGTAGTGTCGTCCCGTAGTCCATTTCGGCAGCTGTACACCCGAGGTCCTCTTTTATCGCCGACCGAATGCCTAGTAGAACTAGCGGCAGGTCGTCGACCCATGAAGTTCGAGCGTCGGGGGCGATGACGGCGGCTTTCAACTGGCGGTGAAGCCTTTCCACCATTCCATTTGCTGACGGATGGTATGCAGTTGTGTGGATGTGGCGGATACCGAGGATGCTTGTTAACGCTCCCAAGAGCTCACTTTCAAATTGTCGTCCGCGGTCGGTTGTTACCACGCTGGGGCAGCCGAAACGAGATATCCAACCGGCCACGAAAACGGACGCCACGGTTGGCGCCTAATATCGTGTACGGGAAGCGCTTCAGGCCAGCGCGTGTAGCGGTCAACGCAGGTGAGGATGTATCGTTTACCACGCGATTAAGGCAGTGGACCGACAATGTCGATGTGAACGTGGTCAAAGCGAGAGTCGGGCGGACGGAAGGGTTGAAGTGGTGACTTGGTGTGGCGGGTCGTTTTTGCACGCTGGCAGCGTTGACATTCTCGAGCCCAGCGGCGGACATCTGCGTTGATGCCGGGTCACACATAACGGGAGGTGATGAGGCGCTGAGTGGCGCGAACACCAGGATGGCTCGAGTCGTGTAGCTTGCCAAAAACTTGACGACGGTGCTAGGAAGGCACAAATGGACGGGCACAGCCTGTTGACATGTCGCAGACGATCGTACCGGAGGAGAGCGGCAGTGGCACCTCAGCAAACGAGAGAGATGTGGACCCTGCACGCAGGTCACGCAGCTCGTTGTCAGAATGTTGTGCCTCTGCGATGATGTCGAAATCCACAGCAGCAGTGGAAAGCGCGTTGACACGTGACAGGGTATCGGCAGCCGCATTAACGGGTCCTTCAATGTACCGTAGGTCGGTCGTGAATTCGGAAATAAAATGCAGGTGCCGAATTTGCCGGGACGTGTGTGTGCTGTGGTTTCCACGGAAAGCAAATGTCAGTGGCTTATGATCCGTCAGTACGTGGAACACGGTACCTTCGAGAAGGTGGCGAAAGTGGCGAATGCCAAGGTAGACAGCGAGCAGTTCGCGGTCGAAAGTGCTGTATCGAGTTTCTGCCGGCTTCATCTTCTGCGAAAAGAAACCGAGTGGACACCACAGATTATGCTGGAATTGTAAAACTCCACCAACGGCACTGGAGGAGGCGTCGGTGATGAGCCGCATGGGCTCGTCAGTTAGGGGATGCACTATAGGAGGGTGGCTTGTGCCAGGGCATTCTTGGCTTCTTGGAAGGCGGCGTCTGCTTCGGATGTCCACTCCAAGATCGCAGATGGTGCCTTTGGAGCCTTCAGCATGTCGGTCAGAGGTAGAATGATGCACGCTATATTCGGCAGGAACCGACGATGGAAGTTCAGAAGCCCGAGAAATTCGCGTAGCTTGCGAAGCGACGTTGGACGTGGAAAATCCCGCAGCGCTTGAACCTTCCTGTCCAATGGCTTGATTCCTTCAGGTGTGACAAGGTGTCCAAGAAATTCGACGTTGTCAACACCAAACACACATTTGGCTGTGTTGATAGTTAAGCCATGTTCCTGCAGTCGCGAAAACAGCAACCGCAGATGGTCAGCGTGCTGCTCTGGTGAAGAACTTGTCACCAGCAGATCATCAAGATAGGCGATGACGAAGTGCAGGCCATGTATGACTTCATTGATGAAGCGTTGGAAAGTTTGGCCTGCATTACGTAACCCGAAAGGCATGCGGACGTACTCGAATAGGCCAAAAGGTGTTGTGATGGCAGTCTTCGGTATGTCCGCTGGTTCCACAGGAATTTGATGATATGCCTTGACTAGGTCAACCGGCGAGCAGCCGAGCGGCGGTGAAACTGAACCTTTATTGTACGTGCCTTCCACGCTGTTTTGATCTGACTGCTGGTACGATCTGTTGGGAACTCGGCGCTGACGCCCGTGGTTGTACCTGGGTCGCAAGCCCCAAGGGTAGCGTTGGCCTGGCGGCCTGGGGTACAACTGGAAGCATCCGAAGGTCCCGGCAAAGCATGAGTCGACTGGTAACAACGAAACAACTTGTTTATTTTAACATCGCAAAGAGTTGGCGGTCAGGTTTGACCGTAGTAGAGAGACGGGAGAGCACTTCACTCAACAGAAGAAATCGGAGCCCTCCTTTTGGCGTCCGGGGGCAGCTGTTTTTATACTCTCGCAGTTGAGGGCAAGAAGGAACCCCTCAAAAGACGAGCACGTGAATGCACAATGGGCTAATGGTGACGCACACTGTCGTAGCGATGCCGTAGCACCATGTCGAGCACGATCTCGTAGCACCCTGTCGTGGCGCTGCCGGTCGGACACAATGACTGTAATGAGAAGATGGTCCCTGCTTTGGCATCGCCTGTTTCGGGCATAATGACTGGAACGAGATCCCTGCTTTGGCATCGCCTGTTTCGGGCCCAATAACTGGAATGAGATCCCTGCTTTGGCATCGCCTGTTTCGGGCACAATGACTGGAACGAGATCCCTGCTTTGGCATCGCCTGTTTCGGGCCCAATAACTGGAATGAGATCCCTGCTTTGGCATCGCCTGTTTCGGGCACAATGACTGGAATGCGAGGATGATCCCTAGGCGGTCGCATCGCCGCAGTCGCGCCTGGAAACACCTGGCGATGAGTGTTGCGGCGACGACGATCGGGCCAAAATGTCCGCCGCCCCGCCGCAGTTGCGCCGGCAAAACCACGTGTCGCAGGCGAAACGCAACAGACCGCCCCGCCGGGGGAAGGAGATCCCGATGGACAGGGGACTGCATCCGCTGTCCGGAGGGATGTCGCTCGATGATGCTCATAATCGAAGTCGGGCGTCCCTCGACGTTTCTTGAGCGCAGCGCACAGAGAAGGCCTCGTTCTCTTGTTCAGGTTCGCACGGGACACTGCAAAGTGACTTCGGGAGAGTTCACATTTTTGTTCTCGTTCCCGGCAAGCGTTAGAACTACGCTGAAACTCAACCGCTCAGTCAGCAAGCACGGCACAACCCTCACTAAGCCCTGCCAGGCTCTTTCCCCTTTTTATACCACTGCCTAGTTCCTTACAGTAGTCTAGCATCACTCAGAACGCGTCCACAAATTGAAAAATTGCACTAGAAAGCATATCATCACTTTGAAACACTAAACAAAAGCAATATGTTAAAAAAAAATCCTGCCTCAGGAAGAAAAACATCAGTAACAAACAATTTTGAGGCTGATTCCTACGTTAGGGGCTTCGACTTAAGCCATCGGCGTTACCGTTGAGACTCCCCTTTTTGTAACGCACCTCAAAGGAATATTGTTGTAAAGCGAGGCTCCAGCGCAGGAGGCGGCCATTTTTGGGAGAGATGGTCTGCAGCCATTGGAGAGGGCAGTGATCCGTCTCAATGATAAACCTCGAGCCGGCTAGATAGCATGACAATTTCTGAACGGCCCACACGAGACATGCACACTCTTTCTCGGTGGCGCTATACGCCTGCTCACGACTGGTCAGCTTACGACTAGCATACAGGACGGGGTGTTCTACTTCTCCCTTTTCCCGTTGGCACAGTACAACGCCCATGCCTCGCTCACTAGCATCGCACTGAACAATGAACCCTTTTGTATAGTCTGGCGATCGTAGCACAGGCTGGCTTGTTAGGGCACTCTTTAGGGCGCTAAAAGCTCTTTCCTTGGTCTCGTCCCAGACGACTGTTTGAGGCTCTGTCTTTCTTAGAGCATCCGTCAGGGGAGCCGCGATATCAGAGTACCTAGGGATGTACCTCTGATAGTAGCCGGCGACACCCAAGAACGACCGAATATCGGTCTTTGTGCGCGGTTGCGGAAAGTCTCGCACAGCGGCCACTTTTATTTCAGAGGGGCGGCGACGACCCTGACCAATCACGTGACCGAGGTAGACAACCTCGGCCTGTGCTAACTGGCACTTAGGAGCCTTTACTGTCAAGCCTGCTTCGCGCAGGCGGGTTAGCACTGCCCGCAAGTGTGCCATATGCTCAGACCAGGATGCGGAGAATATCGCTACGTCGTCTAGATACGGTAAAGCGAATTCTTGCTGTCCCCGCAACACTTTATCCATGAGACTTGAAAAACAGTATGGCGCGTTCTTCAAACCAAAACTCAACACTTTAGGACGGAATGTTCCCATTGGTGAAATGAACGCCGCATACCTACTAGCCTCTTCTGTAAGTGGAACCTGCCAATAACCCCTGACAAGATCTAGGGTGGAAATAAACTGAGCGCTACTAACTTTCTCAAGGCGCTCCTCGATGTTAGGGATCGGATAAATTTGATCCTTAGTGATGGAATTAAGCCTGCGGTAGTCGACGCAAGGACGAGGTTCCTTGCCCGGTACCTCAACTAAAATCAAAGGGGAGGTATAATCACTCTCACCTGCCTCAATAACACCGAGCTGTAGCATTTTCTTTACCTCAGCCTCCATAATATCGCTCTGGCGGGGTGACACCCGATACGCCTTGGATCGTACTGGCTCTGTGGAGGTAAGTTCTATATCATGAGTAAGTACAGAAGTCCTACCAGGCCTCTCAGAGAACAGACCTTGAAACTCTTGTAATAGCTGGTGTAGTTCGGTTTTCTGCTCGGGCGACAGCGGTGCTTTACTGATAAGGTCACTAATGACTTGACCGGTGTCTTCCCTGTTCGTCACTGAGCCTAGTCCTGGAAGCTCGACCGGAAGCTCTTCAGGAACGTTTACCATCATGCACACCACTGCTTCCCTTTGTCTATAAGGTTTGAGCAGATTACAGTGGTAAACTTGCTGTGCTTTCCGCTTTCCTGGCAGACTTACCACGTAGTTAACGTCCGACAGTTTCTGAACAATTCGTGCTGGGCCCTCCCACTGCACGTCTAGTTTGTTGTTTAGCGATGTGCGCAATATCATGACCTCATCGCCAACCTCAAAACGACGGGCCCTGGCTGTCCGATCATAATAAACCTTGGCCCTCTGCTGGGCCTTTGTCATTGCTTCACCTGACAACTCCTGTGCCCTTCTTAAGCGTTCGAGGAGCTTAAGTACGTACTCCACCACGACTGGGTCGTCGCCCCTACCTTCCCATGATTCTCGAAGCATGCGAAGCGGAGATCGAAGCGAGCGACCGTACACCAGTTCAGCTGGCGAAAACCCCGTAGCCGCATGCGGCGCGGTCCTTAAAGCAAACATCACCCCAGGCAGACACAGCTCCCAGTCAGTTTGATGTTCAAAACACAAGGCTCTCAACACGCGCTTCATGACGGAGTGGAGCTTCTCAACGGAATTCGACTGTGGGTGGTACACTGAGCTGTGTAACAGCTTTACCCCACACCTTTCGAGAAAAGTTGTCGTCAAAGCGCTAGTAAACACTGTGCCCTGATCTGATTGAATTTCTGCAGGAAAACCAACTCGCGCAAATATGGACAGTAGTGCATTAACTATCTCAACTGAGCTGAGTTCTTTAAGCGGCACTGCTTCAGGGAACTTTGTCGCTGGGCAGATCACAGTCAAAATGTGTCTGTACCCCGTGGCTGTTACCGGCAGAGGTCCCACAGTATCAATAACGAGCCGTCTAAAAGGCTCCGTAATGATAGGTACCAATTTCAACGGCGCCCTCGATTTGTCCCCTGGTTTGCCCACCCGCTGACAAGTGTCACATGTCCTCACGAAATGGTCTGCGTCCCGAAAACACCCTGGCCAATAGTACTCTTGCAAGAGACGGTCCTTAGTTTTCTTAACTCCTAGGTGTCCGGACCACGAACCCCCATGCGACAAGCGCAACAGATCCTGACGATAGCATTGAGGCACGATCAGCTGATCGAACTCCACTCCTCTTCGGTCTAGATACTTCCGGTACAGGACTCCACCTCTTTCCACAAAACGCGCAGTTTTCCTGGCGATACCTTCTTTGACATTGCAGCGCACGTTTTCCAGGCTGCCATCCTTTTTTTGCTCGGCTATCAAAGCCGACCGGCTGACTTTTAGCAACCTATCAAGTCCGTCTGACGTAGGCGCGATGAGCAAATCAGTAGATAGCTCTTCTAACTTTCCCGAATCGGGATTTTCCTCTCCAGTATCTGGCGCCTTCAACGCTACAGACTCAATTTTATTCAGTTCGGGCGTGCTCTGAATATCAGCTTGCTGCGCCTCTGACCCTTTTTCGTTGTTTGATAACGTCGGCCCCGCAACTACCGCCTTTGCAGCGAGCTCCCGAACCTTCGATCTGGTTAAGGCCTGAACACTAGCTTCACCAAACAAAAGCCCCTTCTCGCGCAGGAGGTGATCGGACCTGTTTGAAAATAGGTACGGGTACTGGGGTGGCAGCATAGATGACACTGCCGCCTCCGTCTCAAGCGCTCCGAAAGGTCCTTCAATAAGCACTTTTGCTACCGGCAGACACACGCTATGAGCTTCCACGGCTTGCTTGATCCATGCGCACTCGCCCGTGAACATATGGGGTTCTACGTAAGACGGGTGAACTACATCCATCGTAGCTGCGGAATCGCGAAGCACTCGGCACTCTTTCCCGTTCACGAGGAGGTCTCGCATGTAAGGCTCGAGAAGCTTCATGTTCTCGTCAGTGCTGCCTATTGAAAAAAACACAACTTTTGGTGTTGTTTCCGGACACTGCGCCGAAAAGTGACCCGGCTTCTGGCACGTATAACACAAGCGCGCTCGCCTCATCTCGAACCGCTTTCTGCGTTTGGCTGCCGCCGTCTCTTTACGTTTGGTCGGACTGCTTTCGCTCGCATCCGCACTACGCGTGTCCCCCTTTAATCTCATGGGCGTGAACTTCGGCCTCTCAAACTTGGAGCCAAATTCACCCTTTTGACCGTCCTTAGCTCCGCGAGCTCGACGCGTCACAAACTCCTCGGCTAGCTCAGCGGCTTTAGCCACCGTACAAACGTCTGGCCTATCCAAGACCCAGTATCGCACGTTCTCCGGTAACCGACTATAAAACTGTTCTAGCCCGAAGCACTGCAGAACTTTATCGTGGTCACCAAACGCTTTCTCTTCTTTGAGCCACTCCTGCATGTTCGACATAAGCCTATACGCAAACTCTGTATATGACTCACTTTTGCCTTTCTCATTTTCCCGAAACTTCCGACGGAACGCCTCCGCAGACAGCCGGTACTTTTTTAGCAGACTTGATTTTACTTTGTCGAAATCCTCTGCCTCCTCTCTATCCAAGCGAGCGACTACGTCGGCCGCCTCGCCGGGTAACAAAGTGAGCAAGCGCTGTGGCCACGTTTCCCGAGAGAACCCCTGCTTCTCGCACGTTCGCTCGAAGTTAACCAGGAACAAACCAATGTCCTCTCCAAGCTTAAACGGCCGCATCAGGTCAGTCATTTTGAACAATACGCGTTCTCCTGCACCGTGTGCCTGACTTCCATTACGAGCGCGTTCCATCTCTATCTCGAGACGCTTCATTTCCAAAGCGTGTTGATGGTCACGCTCTTCTTTTTCTTTCTCTTTTTGTTCTTTAAGTTCGCGCTCCTGTCTTTTTGCAGTCTCCCTCTCTTCAATAGTCTCAAGGCATTCCGACAGCTCGTCATCCTCAGCCTCTAACTCAAGAATAGCCTTTAGCAGTTCAGGTTTTCTTAGTTTGTCTGAGACATCCAGACCCAACTCTCTTGCAAGCTCCAACAATTTCGGTTTGCGCAACGACTTCAAATCCATGGCTGCTCTGAATGCTGCTTTCTCTACTGCTTACTATTGTCTTGCCGCAAACTAACCCGGCAGCAACGACAACCACAATTACCAGCTCTGTTTCTGACACTAACAAAAAGCCTGGCAAAGCTCAGAAGAAGAAAGTCCCGCACTCACCAAACCTCGCAGGCAGGAATTCCGCGCAGTCGTTCCGCTGCAGGCAACCAGTCGTCACACAGGGCTCGTTGCACTGCTCCCGGATCGTCGTTGAGCTGCTCAGCATACCGTCAACTGCATCTCTTCGCTGCTGGCCTCCGTTGTGGCGATCTCACCGCAGGCAGACAGTTGTTTGAAGTCGGAGGCGATCCCACCGCTGCCAACCAGATGTTTTGATCTGACTGCTGGTACGATCTGTTGGGAACTCGGCGCTGACGCCCGTGGTTGTACCTGGGTCGCAAGCCCCAAGGGTAGCGTTGGCCTGGCGGCCTGGGGTACAACTGGAAGCATCCGAAGGTCCCGGCAAAGCATGAGTCGACTGGTAACAACGAAACAACTTGTTTATTTTAACATCGCAAAGAGTTGGCGGTCAGGTTTGACCGTAGTAGAGAGACGGGAGAGCACTTCACTCAACAGAAGAAATCGGAGCCCTCCTTTTGGCGTCCGGGGGCAGCTGTTTTTATACTCTCGCAGTTGAGGGCAAGAAGGAACCCCTCAAAAGACGAGCACGTGAATGCACAATGGGCTAATGGTGACGCACACTGTCGTAGCGATGCCGTAGCACCATGTCGAGCACGATCTCGTAGCACCCTGTCGTGGCGCTGCCGGTCGGACACAATGACTGTAATGAGAAGATGGTCCCTGCTTTGGCATCGCCTGTTTCGGGCATAATGACTGGAACGAGATCCCTGCTTTGGCATCGCCTGTTTCGGGCCCAATAACTGGAATGAGATCCCTGCTTTGGCATCGCCTGTTTCGGGCACAATGACTGGAACGAGATCCCTGCTTTGGCATCGCCTGTTTCGGGCCCAATAACTGGAATGAGATCCCTGCTTTGGCATCGCCTGTTTCGGGCACAATGACTGGAATGCGAGGATGATCCCTAGGCGGTCGCATCGCCGCAGTCGCGCCTGGAAACACCTGGCGATGAGTGTTGCGGCGACGACGATCGGGCCAAAATGTCCGCCGCCCCGCCGCAGTTGCGCCGGCAAAACCACGTGTCGCAGGCGAAACGCAACAACGCCGAGGAGGCCGGCGCCGCCAACATAATCATCCGCTCTTTGTGCAGACGCTCACGGCGGCGGCGGCGGAATCGGATCCACTACAAACACCCTCAAAGCACAGAAATAACTTCTGAAAAACACACTTTACGTGAACGAGGCAGAAAGGGCCGGAACCAAAACTCGCCCGCAAAGCTTATGCACGGTTCACTTCAGAACATATGCATATTGCTTAAAACGAAGACTTATACGCCTAGCACCACTGTGACAAGAGTTCTGACTGGTGTGGTTTAAGTTTGTTGCCAGTTTGCGGGTCAATGTTGCCAGACTGCCTGCCAAATTTGACGGGGGAAAACACGGTTAAATGTAGCGAATGCAAGGACGCCGTTTCCGAAGCGCGCAGAGCTACCAGATTACACGCGCGCAGGCTCCCAGCTCCCAACAGTACCGGAAAATTGCAGCATAACCCGCGCGCTTTCGAATCGCTTGCTTGTTGTGGGCCCTGTTCTCCTACGGTACGAAGCGCTTTCTTTCGCTACACATGCTGCGGCTGGTCCGCGCGGGACGAGGCTTTCGCTGGATCTGAAACAGACGCGTCGGATAACACTCGGGGCGCGATATATCGCTGCGCGCTCTCGCCGCAGCGGTAGAAAAGGGTTGCATCGCCTTGATTTGCACAGGCAGTCCTCCTGGGGCTTAGGAGGGTCGCAATAAAGACTTTTCTGAAACTGAGACGCGTCGCATAACACTCGGGGCGCGATATATCGCTGCTCGCTCTTGCTGCAGCGGTAGAAAAGGGCTGCATCGCCTTTCTTTGCACAGGCAGTCTTGTTGGAGCTTACGCCGGTCGCAATATAGACTTTTCTGAAACTGAGACGCGTCGCATAACACTCGGGGCGCGATATATCGCTGCGCGCTCTCGCTGCAGCGGTAGAAAATGGTTACATCGCCTTGATTTGCACAGGCAGTCCTCCTGGGGCATAGGAGGGTCGCAATAAAGACTTTTCTGAAACTGCGACGCGTCGCATAACACTCGGGGCGCGATATATCGCTGCGCGCTCTCGCTGCAGCGGTAGAAAATGGCTGCATTGCCTTTCTTTGCACAGGCAGTCTTGTTGCAGCTTACGCCGGTCGCAATACAGACTTTTCTGAAACTGAGACGCGTCGCATAACACTCGGGGCGCGATATATCGCTGCGCGCTCTCGCTGCAGCGGTAGAAAAGGGCTGCATCGCCTTTCCTTGCACAGGCTTCCGCTGCTCGCAATAAAGACTTTTCTGAAACTGAGACGCGTCGCATAACACTCGCGGCGCTTTATATCGATGCGCGCCCTCGCTACAACGTTAGAAAAGGGTTGCATTGCCTTGCTTTGCAGAGGCACTCTCCTAGGGCTTCCGCTGTTCGCAATATATACTTTTCTGAAACTGAGACGCGTTGCATAACACTCGGGGCGCGATATATCGCTGCGCGCTCTCGCTGCAGCGGTAGAAAAGGTCTGCATCGCCTTTCTTTGCACAGGCAGTCTCCTGGGTCTTCCGCTGCTCGTAACAAATACTTTTCTGAAACAGACGCGTCGCATAACACTCGGGGCGCTTTATATCGATGCGCGCTCTCGCTACAACGTTAGAAAAGGGTTGCATTGCCTTGCTTTGCAGAGGCACTCTCCTGGGGATTACGCCGGTCACAATAAAGACTTTTCTGAAACTGAGACGAGTCGCATAACACTCGGGGCGCGATATATCGCTGCGCGCTCTCGCTGCAGCGGTAGAAAAGGTCTGCATCGCCTTTCTTTGCGCAGGCAGTCTCCTGGGGCTTCCGCTGCTCGTAACAAATACTTTTCTGAAACAGACGCGTCGCATAACACTCGGGGCGCTTTATATCGATGCGCGCCCTCGCTACAACGTTAGAAAAGGGTTGCATTGCCTTGCTTTGCAGAGGCACTCTCCTGGGGATTACGCCGGTCACAATAAAGACTTTTCTGAAACTGAGACGCGTTGCATAACACTCGGGGCGCGATATATCGCTGCGCGCTCTCGCTGCAGCGGTGGAAAAGGGCTGCATCGCCTTTCTTTGCACAGGCAGTCTTGTTGGAGCTTACGCCGGTCGCAATATAGACTTTTCTGAAACTGAGACGCGTCGCATAACACTCGGGGCGCGATATATCGCTGCGCGCTCTCGCTGCAGCGGTAGAAAATGGTTACATCGCCTTGATTTGCACAGGCAGTCCTCCTGGGGCTTAGGAGGGTCGCAATAAAGACTTTTCTGAAACTGAGACGCGTCGCATAACAATCGGGGCGCGATATATTGCTGCGCGCTCTCTCTGCAGCGGTAGAAAAGGTCTGCATCGCCTTTCTTTGCACAGGCAGTCTCCTGGGGCTTCCGCTGCTCGTAACAAATACTTTTCTGAAACAGACGCGTCGCATAACACTCGGGGCGCTTTATATCGATGCGCGCCCTCGCTACAACGTTAGAAAAGGGTTGCATTGCCTTGCTTTGCAGAGGCACTCTCCTGGGGATTACGCCGGTCACAATAAAGACTTTTCTGAAACTGAGACGCGTCGCATAACACTCGGGGCGCGATATATCGCTGCGCGCTCTCGCTGCAGCGGTAGAAAAGGTCTGCATCGCCTTTCTTTGCACAGGCAGTCTCCCGGGGCTTCCGCTGCTCGTAACACATACTTTTCTGAAACAGAGGGCTGCGGGTATGAGCCATGGTCTGAGCTGACGTGCTCACATCGGCTCCGGATTTTATGACCAATTTTGCTGTGCTAATTATTTTTTACCGGGGTATAACTATTACCACTGTGTCTGTGAGAGTGCGGGTCATCAACCGGTACCAGTGGCTACCAAAAGGTACGATTTTTCGCCAATTTCCCGGGACTTCCAGTGGAGGCCGGCGCCGTTCGACTAAGCCTGATCGAACAGCTTGGATCTGCCCATAGGCAGGTCCAACCTCTGCGAGGAAAGGCCGTCGTCTTCGGGCGGCGGCTATACAAACATGTCGACCGCGATGGAGACGTCCATTGTTCGGGACCCGGCGAATTCCGGCGTTAGCCAGATGTGTGTTGAAATTCAAGGGGAAGAAATTTCTTCCGAGGAATTCAACGACGATGCAGACTGGTCGCACGTAGGTCGGCGTATAAAGACCTTGGCCGGCCAGGGGACTGCCGCTCGCCAGTCAAGACCTACGACGAAGAACTTTGCCAGGAACGTGAAAGCTTCGGTGACGAGGGCAGCAAGGATGCCGGACGCTCTACCGAGGGAGGAGACCAAGGTGATAGTGCGGCCTCGGGGCGGCCTTAACATCGCGAGGACTCAGACCGCCACCGTGGCATCAGCCATCATGACGGCGGCGAACGTATCAAGGGAGGACGGAGCAGCGGACACCTTCTGCCCCAACTTGCAACAAAGCATCATGGTGGTGAGTACCCCCGACGACATACGTGCTTCACGTTACGCAGAGATAAAATCGATCTGCATTGGTGGCAAGGAACACGTGGTTGGCGCATATCAAGCCGCGCCATATGGCACCGTTAAAGGCATTATTAGAGGTATCCCAATAGAGGACTCCACGGCCGCAATCGACCGGAACATTGTTAACTCGAGAAATCCCTTGGCACTTGGCGCGAAGAGGATTGGTAGCTCGACCACAGTCATCGTGGCTTTCAAGGGCCTGAAGGTCCCGAATCACGTGTGCTACGGTCCCGTTCTCACCAAGTGCAGCCTATATCGAAAACAATTCGATGTATGCAAGCAGTGCGGAAAGGTGGGCCACCGCCGCGACGTTTGTCCAAACCCTCACGTAAAGGCTTGCTTTGCTTGCGGGGTCGTTGACCCCAAGGAAGCCCATAGCTGTACCCCCACTTGCAGATTGTGCGGAGGGCCACATCTGACCGGTGACAAGGTTTGCAAGAATAGGTTCAAGGTCCCATACGTAGTTACAAGGAGACAATGGGAGCGCAAGATGGCCGAACAACAAGCGCAGCAGCAACAACGAGCATCTCTCAGAGCTGAGGAATTTCCATCGCTGATGTCAGCAACCGCAACATCTGCCGGCCCAGCTGGTCGCCGAGCGTCACGTTCCGTCTCGAAGCGCAGGGCCAGCGAGAGTAGACAGCGTAGCCTTAGCCGTAAGCGATCGCAGTCACGTGACCGCGTGAGCTGGGCCGATGCAGCGAGGCACGGTGCCAAGAAAGCGCAGGGGGGTGCCACCACCACCACCACCTCCAATACCGCAACGACCACCGCAACGACCAAGACAATTAGCACCAGCAAGACCGTCGATGGCAACAACAACAGCAAGACGAGGGAAGACGAGGCGATGAGGACGTTGAAGGAAGCCAACGAGGCACTCAGGCGCAAAAACAACGAGCTCGAGACGAAATTCAGTAGGCAAGAGGCCACTATTAGCAAGATGGCAAACGAGAACATGGAAATCAAGAAGCTTCTGACGACCCGTTCCACCAATAACGAAACGCCCCAAGCGGTATCATGTGAACCAACACCCAGCATCAGCAGCGCTGTACCATCAACATCCGCTGAGAAGGAACCGGCACCCATGAGACGAGCGATCGAGAACCTAAAGGAGCGCAAGCTCAATGACCGGGTGGACAACCTGAAAGACAAGGTCGACCAAATCGAGGAACACCTCGACGGGCTCGAAGATTATATTAAAACAACGTTCACCACGATGATTAACGACAGGTTCGCCGCCATCGAGCGGACGTGTCAGCAGTTAACGCAATACAGCAAAGAATGCGGCAGTACAATCAGCAACAATCATGGCCGCTACAGCAACAGCAACAACTACAGCAGTGAAGGGTCTCGTGACCTGGCACTGGAACTGTAATGGTTTCGCTAGCAAGAAGGCAGTCTTGCAGCAACACATAACACAAGTAGCAAGCAAGCCTGATATAATCATGATACAAGAGACTCGCACTGATGCAGTGTCGCTACCCGGTTATCGGGTATACGCCAAGTCTCCAAAGGTCAGCGGCGGTAGAGGGATATGCACATTGGTTCGCAAGGGACTCACTTTCATTGAGCACGAGTTGCACAATAGTAAAATTGAATACACTCTCATCGAGGTCGTTACGGGCAAGAAACAAAAGCACAGCACCTTTCTGCTTAACGTCTACAGTAGCCCTTCACACTGGAAGCAAAAATTCAAGACGCTCCTTCACAGAGCCAGCACCGTGGCGGGGACTCACAGGCTCATCGCCTGCGGGGACTTCAACGCGGCACACCCGGCATGGGGATATAACAGGCAATTGGCCAAGGGGCGAGACCTGTTCCAAGACACATTAGACCTGGGCTTCACCCTCATCACAGACCCGACTGATCCTACAAGGATTGGGAACTCTGTGTCCAGGGATACGACGCCGGACCTCACGTTCGTGAAGAACGACGAGAAGGGGAATATCTCCTGGCGCAACACGGGGTCAGAGCTCGGCAGCGACCACTACATCGTAGAGGTCATCATACCGGAAGAGGTCAAGGCTTCGGAGGACACCAGAAAACATAATTTTACGGATTGGGATGCCTTCCGTAGCCTGTTACCAACGGAGATGGAGGAAATCGAGAATATAGAAGAATGGTCCGCCCACATCGTGGGGAAGGTCAAGGAGGCGACCAAAATCATAGAAACGGATGCGCAGGTCGACAAGGTTGACAGCCGCCTCGCGCACTTATTCGAAGCAAAGCAATCTATCCTCAACAGGTGGAAGAAGCAGCGACTAAATCGGCGCCTAAGGAAGAAGGTAGCGGAGCTGAATCGCGCCATCGAAGTTCATTGTCGGCTGCTCTGCACGCAACAATGGAACGAAATCTGTAATGCTGCGGACGGGCAGATGCATTGCGGCAAAACCTGGAACTTGATGCCGCATCTGCTCGACGATACTAAAACAAAATCCCACCAACGCGACCGCCTCGCAAAGATCATTCACAGAGCAGTCAAGGAAAACGGGGAAACCGAAGTAATCAGACGCATAAACAGCAAGTACCTTCCGGTTACACCCACGGAAAGGCATCCTGACTACGGCGGTCAAGCCAACGAGAAGCTCGACCGCGATATCAGCGTCGAGGAGGTGCGAGCGGCCCTGCACGAACTAAACAGCAAGTCGGCGGCCGGCCCGGATCACATCTCGAACAGAGCGCTCAAGAACCTCAGCGATGTGGCCATCGAAAACCTCACCGGTTACTACAACAAGTGCTGGAGTGCGGGGTCACTGCCCCAGCAATGGAAGACTGCCAAGACCATACTCATCCCCAAACCAGGCAAGCCGCCGAACACGGACAACCTACGGCCCATCTCGCTCACGTCCTGCGTGGGCAAGGTGTTGGAGCACGTCCTCATGTGTAGGTGGCAGGATTACCTGGAGGAGTCAGGTCTATACCCCACCACGATCATCGGGTTTCGGCGTTCCCTCGGCACCCAAGACGCGATGATTCTGTTGAAGAAAGATATCATTGACGATGACACCCTAACGAAAGACAAGGCCATTCTGGGGCTGGACCTGCAGAGCGCCTTCGACAAGGTGAAGCACTCTGCGATCCTAGCCCAGGTGTCCAGACTCAACATGGGCGCTAGAACGTACAATTACATCAAGGACTTTCTGACGGGGCGGACTACCGAGCTCTGCGCCGGCGATCTACGGCTCCAAGAGAAGAGGCTCGGCAGTGTTGGGACCCCCCAAGGCTCAGTCATCTCGCCGTTCTTATTCAACCTCGTTATGATCGGGGTGGCCAAGCGACTCTCTCGCGTCGAGGGCGTCCGGCACACCATCTACGCCGATGACATCACGCTGTGGGTTCCGGGAGGCAGCGATGGTCACATTGAGAGCACGCTGCAAGAAGCCGTCGACGCGATTGAGGACCAGCTGAATGGTTCCGGTTTGATCTGCTCACCGAGCAAGTCAGAACTGCTGGTGTTACCACCGAAGTACGTCAGACGTAAGAAGAGCGATGCGAGGGATTACGAGGCCATCAAGATCGTGACGAGAAACGGCCACGTGATCCCGGAGGTTGACAAAATTCGGGTGCTCGGCATGATTATAGACAAGCGACGGGGCAACGGCGAGACTATTTCCCGCCTTACAGCCAAGATTACCAACGCCATACGTCTCATCAGACGGGTTGCCAACCGCAAGGCCGGGATGAGGGAGGAAAGCTTGATTCGGCTTGTGCACTCCTTCGTAATCAGCCACATCACCTACGTTGCAGCCTTCCACAACTGGATGCAATGTGAAAGGAATAAAATCAACGCCCTGATACGCCGAGCTTACAAGGCGGCGCTCGGACTATTCGAGTGTACGAACACCAACA
This sequence comes from Dermacentor variabilis, assembly GCF_050947875.1. Classification (NCBI taxonomy): domain Eukaryota; kingdom Metazoa; phylum Arthropoda; class Arachnida; order Ixodida; family Ixodidae; genus Dermacentor; species Dermacentor variabilis. The sequence goes on from NW_027460357.1 coordinate 2,688,818, forward strand.
AGCTCCTGAGCCTGGGGGTACACAATACCCTCGACGAAATTGCGGAAGCGCAACGGACCGCCCAGCTGGAGCGGCTCTCTATGACCGAAGCCGGCAGGCGCATACTTCAATACTTGGGCTTCACGCCCGGAGCGAAAGCGGCGAGTAGCGACGTTTCCGTCCCGGACGGAACCCGGCGCCGGATTCGGGTGGACCTCATCCCGAGAAACATGAACCCGGAGTATAACAAGGAGAGAAGAGCGGCGAGGGCCAAGGCCCTCATCGACTTTCACGCCAAGGACGAGCACGCAAGGTTCGCGGATGCGGCAGAATACCAGGGAGACTGCGCGGCGTTCGTAGCTACCGTCATCGAGGCGTCGTCCGGCGCGACGAGGGCAGCGGCGAGCTTACGGGTCCGCGAGGCCTGTAAGGCGGAGGAGGTGGCCATTGCCCTGGCCATTGCCGACCCCGGGTGCCAGACAGTGTTGTGCGATTCGCGAAGTGCAGTGCGGAATTATGCAAAGGGTAAAGTGTGTGGTGAGGCTGTGCGCGTTCTGTGCTTGGCTGACCTGAAACGACAGAATCGGTATGTTAGAATCAAGTGGTTCCCGGCGCACGCGGGCAACGATGCGTCCGAGAAGCACGATAACCACAACGAGACGGCACACGCAGTGGCGCGAGCGCTAACCAACCGCGCCGCTGCAACCGACCGTCCAACGTGGTGTAGTGCAAAGGACCCCATGACGACGTTCAATGAACTTACACAGTTCCACCGCCTGGCTCGAAGGACTTTCCCACTCCCGCACCCGGGGCTGAGCCGAGCGGAGGCGGTGTTGTTCAGACAATTGCAAACTGGTTCTTTACCCACCCCAGTGTTAATGACTCATCTATACCCTAAATTATATGTGAGTGATGTGTGCCGCGTGTGCCAGCGGGAGAGGGCCACCCTGACGCACATCCTATCGGATTGTACCAAGTTCCCCAATGAGGCTTCGACAAGTACAACGATTCCGCCGCGACTCGCGGCGGCGGCGGAATGCTACGACCACGAAAGTCAAACCTGGGCCGTCCAGCTGGTCTCGGCGGCTCTTGAAAGACAAAGGCCGAGCGAAACCGACGGAACGTTGCCCCTCAGGGCGACCGACCGCGGGAGTAACACGCGCTGGAGTTGAGTAGAGACCACCCGCTGAGAAGACGTCAGGACCCGCGTCACGGCGCCATTTAGTCATGGTGTCGTTCTGCAGGCGACTACATGAAGTTGTCTCTCTCTCTCTCTGAAACAGACGCGTCGCATAACACTCGGGGCGCTTTATATCGATGCGCGCCCTCGCTACAACGTTAGAAAAGGGTTGCATTGCCTTGCTTTGCAGAGGCACTCTCCTGGGGATTACGCCGGTCACAATAAAGACTTTTCTGAAACTGAGACGCGTCGCATAACACTCGGGGCGCGATATATCGCTGCGCGCTCTCACTGCAGCGGTAGAAAAGGTCTGCATCGCCTTTCTTTGCACAGGCAGTCTCCTGGGGCTTCCGCTGCTCGTAACAAATACTTTTCTGAAACAGACGCGTCGCATAACACTCGGGGCGCTTTATATCGATGCGCGCCCTCGCTACAACGTTAGAAAAGAGTTGCATTGCCTTGCTTTGCAGAGGCACTCTCCTGGGGATTACGCCGGTCGCAATAGACTTTTCTGAAACAGAGACGCGTCGCATAACACTCGGGGCGCGATATATCGCTGCGCGCTCTCGCTGCAGCGGTCGAAAAGGGCTTCATCGTCTTGATTTGCACAGCCAGTCTCCTGGGGCTTCCGCTGCTCGCAATAAAGGCTTTTCTAAAGAAACTTTTCTAAAGAGGGTGCAGCGGTGGCGTAGAGGTAGAACACCCGCCTCGCGTGCAAGAGGTCCGTGGTTCGAATCCCGGTGCCGGCAATTTTCCACCGGATTAAAAAAAAAAAAAAATCCGCGTGTTGAAAAAATTGCACAAACAGGCCTGGAGTGTGGCCTGATCCCGGTGACCAGAACCGGTAACGCACTCCCTCACCAGAGCAGGATTGGCCACCCTGGTGCAGTACTTGGCCACAACCTCCTATGAACACAACAATCAAACCCCGGCCCTCAGTCCCCAGCAGCTGCGAAGCAACTGACCACGGCGGCGGTGAGACCTGCGACGCAGCAGAGGGTGCTAAGAATCACTGGCTCCGGACAGGCCGCCATTGGAATATGAACCTGGCAACGTATAACGCTAGAACGTTATCTAGTGAGGCGAGTCTAGCAGTGCTATTTGAGGAAATAGAGGGCAGTAAATGGGATATAATAGGGCTCAGTGAAGTTAGGAGGCCAAAAGAAGCATATACAGTGCTAAATAGCGGGCACGTCCTGTGCTACCGGTGCTACCCTTGCGTGGTGACAGACAAGCAGAAACATGCAGGTAAAAATAACTTGCAAGTACGAAGCGATAGATCCGCGCCGGCCCGCGACGCACTTGCGGCGGAAACCGCGCGCTTAGCCAGAAAGAGAGCCCCGGGGGTTTTGCGTTGCGTTTCAGAAAAATTCTTTACACAGATAAAGGCACAGCAAACACTTTGCCTCGTTGCAGCGATCGCGCGCAGCGAATTAATAATAATAGTTGGGGTTTTACGTGCCAAAACCACTTTCTGATTATGAGGCACGCCGTAGTGGAGGACTCCGGAAATTTTGACCACCTGGGGTTCTTTAACGTGCACCTAAATCTAAGCACACGGGTGTTTTCGCATTTCGCCCCCATCGAAATGCGGCCGCCGTGGCCGGGATTCGATCCCGCGACCTCGTGCTCAGCAGCCCACTGCGCAACCACGGCGGGTCGCGCAGCGAATTAAAGCGTCCCCAGTGTTATGCGACGCGTCTCAGTTTCAGAAAAGTGTATAGATAGTATACACGCGACGTCACATCCGCTGCTTCCGCTACTTTCCGCCATCTTCGGGTACCTTTTCAACAGGCGCGCGCATTGGCCCACCGTTTATAGATCATTTTCAGTCCCGCATCTGCTCGCCGCGCCCGCAGCGAGTATGCGGCCCGCCTCCTCTGTGCCCGACACCGAGGCGCTGCTGTCGAAGTTTGCGCCAAGGAAGCGCGCGTCGTCTGCTACAGGCGCCTAGCTTTCCGTTGTGGCTTTGCACGGCGCTTATTCGATGGTATTGCTCACGCTTCACGGCGTCATTACCTACGCTGTACAAGTTTTAAAAGTTAGCCCACGTATGCGCGCAAATGATCAGTGATTTAGAAAAAGATGGACATTGGCGATTGCATTTCGTTTTCGGCAGAATAGTCGCGTTCGTGCGTGTGCATTTCGCGCTTTTGGTTTTTAATGCGTTTAAACGCTTTAAACCCGCTGTAGAAAACTACGCTGTCGCATATATGGCGTATGAATCGACGTTTATTGATCAAAACATCTATAAACAATGTTATAAATCGTGTGAATCTAGTTAATCGTCTGTGCATCTCAGCGCTGGAGTTTGATACCTTACGCATTTGTATGGCGAAATATGGAGCTTACTTCACACTTCCGCTTGAACGGTGACGCTACATCTCCTTATCAATCACACTGATCGCGAATAATTTTTATTCCTGTTTTCCGAACGCGAAATCGCGCAAGTCAGTATTTAGAAAAATTGAAACAACGAAGCCTGAACATTTCCCCCTATTTTATTAAGGACAAGATACACCCTCCAGCGTCGTCAAGAGAGGTTTCATAAAGCGACTCCTTAGTTTCCAACGCACATATAGAGGGCTACCTGATAAATGGATATCATGCTGACATCGCTGTGCTACCTCTGCTATATAGTTATAAAATAAGAACATTAAACAGACGTTTTTTAGTAGAACTGTATTAGCTGCATGATAGTTTATTAAAACTTTTCACACGCTTTCAGAGACCTTCCTTTTCACTTCATTTACCATTCACACGAGCTTTGCTTCTTTACATTCCCTCCGAGCTCCATTGGCACTGTAGTTCTCCTGGCTCTTCTTTCGAGCAAAAACTCATTCGTCTGACCAAATAGAAGTATACAATCTGTGCTTTAAAATCAAAGCTATGCTCCGGGCAACCGATACAGTTTGTCCTTGTCTTGGCAAGGACATCTAAAACATCCAGGAAAAGTCCCCAAAGGCTTCTTTTTTTATGCTTGCACAATGGTGTCTTCTATGCTTTTCACGCAGCTAAACAGCTTCCTTGAAGGACAAACAAGGCTGCCAGTCACAAACTCGCGTTCAATCACAAGCATTGCTTCAGGAGGTAGAAAGACTTGTGAAGCCATTGTATCCCTTTTGCACTTCATGCAGGATGTCACGTTCATCATTTTATGTGATTTTAAGTGATTGCCCTATCCACGGGCGACGTCGGTGCCAGTTTTTCGCGGGCAGATAATACGTAGCTCATGCCTTTGCGAACTACGACACTCTTCCATATTGTGTATACCTCTCCCTCCATTACTGCCTCATAAAAAACAATCTGTGGTCGCTGTCTATTTAGTCTTCAAGAGCTGCCGATCTCCACTGTCCAGGCAACCGCAAAGACGCGCTCTTCTCCACCAACTAATTAACGTTCAAACAGCTGATTTGCACGGACTGCGGTTGCTCTTGTACGGTGTCCTCTGCAGCGTCGATCTGAGTTGCC